>NW_015505639.1:96815-140639 GCF_001515645.1 Sinocyclocheilus grahami | reverse complement strand
GTTTGCAACTTTACAGATCTTCTTTATGCACCAAGAGCTTGTAACACTCCAAAGAGAAAGGAAAACTTGAAATCGCATCATATGACCCCTTTAAAAAGAGATATGATTATTTGTAATACAAAACAATTACCTGTGTACTGTGTGTACTGTGATTAATCAACTGGTAAGAGTATGATGACATTTATTAGTTAAAATTCCTATCCTGTTCACCTGTGGTGTCGTGCCTTGAATGCACAATATAACCTCGGGATATGTTTTGAGGTCTTGTATCCATTTGTAGGGATACAAACCCTCTGAGAGAAGATTTTGTCAATAACAACACAAAACTCTCCTGTGCAGCATTAAGCAGGTATGAATGCATGTCAGTTATGTGTTAACCCCCATAATTACAGAGCGATTAAACCAGGTTTGTGTTTAGACTTGTCCTGCTCTTTAAACTCTACTCATCTACGCTCTAAACCCGCCGGCTTTGATCTGAGAAATACGGTTTCGGGGAGTGGAGAAATTAATGTTATAAATGTCAGCATGTGTTTGGATCTGTAACGTGTGAGAATGAAAAATAGATGGCGATTCGTCAGGCTAAAACGTAATGGCATCGAAGGAAATTCCCACTTCCAAATTATTAAAATCCCTTGAATTTGTGAACGCGTGGGATCGTCTAATCATTTTCAGAAAGTCAATGAACTTCAGGCCTAAAGCGGTTTACAATCAGTCAAAACAATTTGGACTCCCTGTTAACAAAAGGTTGTTACTCAAGTCAGCAATCTTGGAAAAGCATTGTAAATAAATAAGAACAAATATTGTTAATCACATTAACTGATTGCGAGATATACAGAAAACAAACACAAAAACATGCATACACGAAGGAACCTGAGGTATATTTTGAGATTTGAGAATGCAAGTCTCTTTTGACCAAGCATGATGGTGACGCATTTCACAGAGGCAAATAACACTCGCATTTCCTTCAGATCTTGTAAAAATAGGGTTTACATGGCACTTTATGGACATTGGTTCTACAGGCTGGAAATGAGTTCACTTAACATGGAATGCAAACTCCAAAAACTTTGTGTAACCTTAAACACTACCACAATATAAACTCTTCTAAATTCCAACATAATAGAATATCAAACACAAACAAGTGTCCTTCTTTTTTATCTTATGCAACAAACACTTAACTTCAGCATTCAATTGCAACATTTACTCTCTAGATCCAGTCCCATGCAAAGCATGCTGGGAAATCAAATCAGCAACGCAGTTTTGTCAGCCCTGATCATGCCTGTAGTTCCAACACAAATGCATTAAGTAACTCTTAAATAAATTGCACACAATGCAATTAATTTGTGAGAAAATGTTGCATCGGCTCATTTGAATTCATTAAACTGAGTAAAATCGTTTTGTGGTAGACCTGTATCTGACCTGAAACAGGACCTGGTGTTTATGTCCAAACCTGTTGCACAGACCGCAGGTCACGACCCTGGATCAATTTGTTTATTCACTTCTCGTTATTGTTCGAGTTCAATGGACTGCTGTGGAGTGACATTAGAGTTCACTGTAACGAACATTGCATGAATATTTAAATGGTGTTTATTAGTTCGACAGCACCAGGCACAGTGATCGACTGGAAAAAAAAAAGAAAATACAACCATGGTGGACAAAAAAAAAAAATCCATAATCCTTTCTAATACCCACAGTCATTGTCTTTTACAATGGTAAATGAGTGAATATGGTGAGAACAATGGTGTCATATCTTCAGACAGTGATGGCAGAGGTCAAGTGGATATGGTTACCGTCTGTCCTCTGGGACAGGAAATGAGATCTGTCATAGACCGGATGACTTTCAAAAACACAGTCCAGATAAAAGGCCGTGGACAGCATTAGCTTGGGGAAATTGTATGGCCCTGATAGAGGATCGTTTATTACGTTCATGCAGTGAATGCGCTTTCGTTTGGATTCATGATATACGAGTCATTCATGATCTGCTGAAACGTCTGAAGTTATGAATATGCTTGTGTTGGAATGTAACTTTTTCACATGCATACACAGGGTTTCTGCAGGTTTTATGAAGACCAAGTAAAGACAATTTATGGAATAAATGGAAGGGAAAACAATATGTCAGTATGCTCTCTGAACTGCAAAAATTGGGTTTTCTTACTCAGTATATGTGTCATGTTTTCCAGTGCAAATGTCTAAGGAGTCTTAAATCAAGATACAATGTGAAACAAACTGACAAAAAGATTATTTTCTGTGAAATGTATCAAAATAAAGTGAATCAATAAATAAAACAAGAACACATCTGCCAATTCAGACGGTAGAATCAATTTAAATTCAAAGGGAAAACCAGTTTTCATTGCCCACTGGCAGATATTTTTTTTGGGGGGGGGGGGGGGGGCTTATGTAAATAATGGCTTATTTATCCACACTTATGACGCCAAGAAGTATGCACTTAAAATTTGCGGATTCATCTATGTCATTGGAAGCGGAAACTAAGGTGTGATATGTGTAAAGTTTTGCCTAATCTTTTGCAGATGCAAATAACGAACTGCATCCTTTGACATTTAATGAGCGCTGCCGATGTCATGAGCAATACAAAATAAACACCAGTGGCTTTCACCTGGTTAAATGATATATAATGGCCCTAAAATATTACCACAGGATTAAAAAAAGGTTTTCTTGTATCACAATTCTGACTTTATGTCTCTCAATTGTTCTCAGAATTGCAACCTTTTGTCACAATTCATCCTTTATTTATTGCAATTCTTCAGTCTCACAATATGGAATTTTTTGAACAACTTACATTTTACAAATAAAAGCAAAGTTCAACACAATATTTAAGAATGTCAACACGAGCCCATCCTTCAATTAAAGGGGTCATATGATGCGATTTCAAGTTTTCCTTTCTCTTTGGAGTGTTACAAGCTATTCGTGAATAGATAAGATCCCTAAAGTTGCAAAGACTAAAGTCTCAAACCCAAAGAGATGGGGAAGCAAAAATAGTTCTTCTATTGCATCACCTTTATTTTTAAGACGTGTATAAGTGTGATTTCAGTGAATATTTTGGTGCATTTGTATATAATTTATACTTCATTCTTGCAATTTAGATGGTAGTATTTCATAAACTAAATGCACATTAATTTAACTTCACTTGTAGGGAAAAAGGTTTTGCTTGCAGAAAAATCTGTCAGATTCCTACGTCTTAAATAAACAGTTTACATCATGGAAATTATTCCTTAGGGTCATTTTCTGCGGTGGCTCATCAAACAGGAAGGGCTTACGCCCAGCCAATAATTACCAGCTAAAAGTACTTCCTCGGAAAAGACATCAGCGGCGTTTGATATTTCCTTTTACAGGCAGCCGCGGGTGAGGCTCACAGCTCTGTTCCCGTCTCGTAGGCTGGTGGAGCGAGGCCTACACAAACAGATCTTATCGCCACTGGCGTGCAGGCTTTGATCAGGATGTTGCGGCCACTATGGAACACATTTATACTAACCAGCGAGTTTCAGCCATTTTATTGGTCTGGATCTTAGAGTGGACTCTACGGCTGCTCTTCTGAAGGAAGTGTTGTAGAATGCTTGCGGTTACTCCAACCACAATAAAGACACTCAGTAAATATATGTGGAGTTAGCTAAATGTGACACATGTCATGTTTGCTCCCTAAAGCACAATGGAGTGAAAGATACAACTGCTTTTGTCTTCTGTATGAAGATGTCAGAATTTTGGTGCAAAAAACAAGCACAACAAATTAATACAAAGAGTCAAGGGTTTGTTCAAACTTCTGAGTGTGAACAAAAGCAAGTTAATCTGAATGTTGTAATGATATTGGCCTCACAACCATGAGCCTATATGTTATATATAATATGTGACCCTGCAGCACAAAAGCAGTGTTAAGTCGCTGGGGTATATTTGTAGCAATAGCCAACAATACATTGTATGGGTCAAAATTATAGATTTTTCTTTTATGCCAAAAATCTGGATATTAAGTAAAGATCATGTTCCATGAAGATATTTAGTAAATATCCTACTGTAAATATATTAAAACCTAATTTTTGATTAGTAATATGCATTGCTAAGAACTTCATTTGAACAACTTTAAAGGCGATTTTCTCAATATTTTGATTTTTTTGCACCCTCAGATTCCATTATCTCGACGTAATTGTCCGATCCTAACAAACCATACATCAATGGAAAGCTTATTTATGCAGCTTTCAGATGATGTATAAATCTCAATTTTCGACATCATTTACCCTTCTGACTGGTTTTGTGGTCCAGGGTCACACATGTCTTTTAATGCAATATAAAGTGTTTTGGCTAAAAGTATCTGCCAAATGCATAAATGTAAATGCATTTAATATCTGCTAGCGCCCCTTGAGGCAATGCAGAGATTGCAGCATGCATTTGCATTGCATTATAAATTGCAATTCACTCTAATACATTCCGGAAAACAGCAACACATGAAATCATGTGTGCATAGCAAGAATGCATTTGTATAAAGAACATTTCAAGCCTTACATATAAATCTCTTAAAAGTAAAGTAGCAAAATCAGCCTATGTTTTTCATGTCCATTTTTCATGCTGGAAAACTACAATATGACTGGTTTTGATGCAAGAAACCTTGAGGAACATCATATATATATATATATATATATATATATATATATATATGATTACACTCAAAAGAGATTCAATAAAGCATAACTAAAAATAGGCACATTTTTAACAGAATTTTTCTGTTGATTTTTTAAAGATTTTAAAAGTCAGAAACTCTATGCAAAGACTGAGATATGAGAATGGGAGAACTGACCAAAAACATTTTCATTTGTAAAATATGACTGGTCTTGATGCAAGAAACCTTAACAAACATTATAAATTGAATTCAAGGGGTTAAAAAAATAAACTGTAAAAAAAAAAGTGTAGAATAAGCCTAAATAATCATTTCGAAGCACAATGGCTGCACATTCGCTGGTCATGTAGGCCCATGGCGAGACCGCTCTCAACGGGAGAGTTCTCCCTCTATGAAACATGGCATCTCATAATCCCGTTTCGCTCATGGAGAGCAGTAAATTAAACTGTGGGATCAAGATGGGCGTTCATTCATTCAGCTTGTGTGGTAGACTTTCTTATTAATGCCCATCGTGAGCGGCCGAGTGTGACTGGCAGGTGTGATAAGTCAGCGTACCAGGGGCATGTGAAACAGAGAATATAGTGGACTAACAGGAAAGCAGCCAGTTGACAGCTTGACAATAGCGTCCAGCCCTGGAGGACACCAAACCTGCGCTGGGCCCAAACAATGGGAGCCAAAACCTCTCCCTTCAACCGGTGACAAGATACCGTAATGGGAAGGTAATCATCGAAGAAAAGCGCCATCAAATATTCAAAAGCTGCCGCGGCATGGGGTTGATTAAATATCGACTCCTCTGTTCCGCTGTCATGCTCGGCTTTGACTTCTCGCGCAGGTCCTGCCGTCTCAGCCTGTTGTCAAGCCCGAAGGCATGCAAGACTTTCCCACCTCCCGCTTTGGCCCCTAAAAACTGTACTCGTCGAGAACCCATTTTTAATGGACTTATCTAGCGGCGGTCTTTCACGGTGGCTAGCTGCCTCTGAGAATCAATGTGGGGTTTCTGTTCTTCACGTCTGAACGGCATCATAAATGCAATACGTTCTATATGCAAGTAAATAGTAAGTAAACATATAAGAAAACTAATGCTAATATCCACTACATACTGTATAGCGCCCCTTGTGGCAACTTTGGCGGTGTGATTTTTTTTAGTTTGCTTTATTTTATTTTACACTTAAAAGGAACACAATCTGGATGATTACATATTCTACAGAAGACCATCACTAAAAATAGAATAGATATTTTTATAGTCAAGTGCTATTTTAGAAGTTACTGATATTTGTAGGTTCGATATTTCTACATTTAAATGCAATAAATTCTATATGCAATTAAATAAACACCTGTAGAAAAATGACCATAGATGTGGAATACTGATAAAATATCACCCCTTGTGGCAACTGTTGCAATGTGCATTTTTTACAAATATATATTTAGTTTATTAGGGAAATATACAGCTTAAAAGTTGTGTTGTTGTTGTTGTTTTCCAAGTTATTTCTGTCTGAACAGTGTTCTAAATGCAATAAGTTCTAAATGACAGTAATCAGTAAGTAAATAATATAGCTTTTTCTCTCTTTTTCTCAAAAACTGACCATAGAAAAGACTAATGCTAATATCTGTTATAGCACCCCTTGCGACAACTCTGGAAATGCAATGCAATTTACAAAAATAAATAAATAAAAACATTTTGTACTTAAAAATAACAATATCTTGCCAATTACATATTTTAGAGATGAGCATAACCAAAAAAAAAAGAGAATAGAATTTCGTTTTTATAAGTTTGCTAATATTCAAATATAAGTAATATATAAGTAAATATAAGTCATATTCAAATCTAATATAAGTCAGAAACAGCTCAAAGTATATATGCACTGTAAACAGTAAGTAAACACCTAACCTAGCAACCCACAAAATACACAAGTATAGTTCAGCTATGTTTCTGCATAGTTACACACCTTTCAACACATAATCTTGGTTACTAACTATACAACCCCCATAGTAATATGCTCAACTAAATATTTTCTGAGTGTGCAGACCTCCGTCAGAGTCGAGAGCGTTTCATACGGTGAGCAGTAACACACAGACGGCCCACAGTACCTTACATCCTTGATTAAACCGAACATTTTTGGCTGCAAAGAAAAACCACAATGCAGGTGCCCGCCACGCTTTATTAAGCTCAAATCGTTTCCAGACCTGCGGACAATTTGTTATCTGAAAATAGTCCGTTCTGTAGTAATATCACAAATGTGTTACAGGTTGAAAAAACATCAAAAAGGTTCAAACTCCAGTTCATTTAGAATGACGCATTTATGATCAGTTAGGATAAGTTTTTACATGTGTTGCATGGTATTTTTCTTAACTGCAAACTTCACTGCCACTGAGCCAAAATGAGCTGCAAATTATGAAACTTTGAAGATATCTTTATTCAGGGTTCCCACACTTCTTGACCGTTCAGGCTTTCTTATTTTATATATAGTCTTTCTGTTTTTTTTTTTTTAAGATTTAGTTTTAAGATTCTAGCCAAAGACATCTAGCCGATTAAATAAAGCATAACTAAAAATATGCATATTCTTTATAGAATAAAAAAAAAAAAATGTTTATAGGAAAAGTATGCATATTCTTTATAGAATATTGTATAAGATTTTATTGGAGTTAGAAGACTAATGCTAACATCTAACACATTAATAATAATAATAATAATAATAGTAATAACTAATGCTAAAATCATTAAAAAAAAATTTATTTAAAAAAAGTGCAATATTTAGCTGAATAAATAAAGCATAACTAAAAATATGCATATTCTTTCTAGAAAAATAATTATATATATATTTTTAAAGATTTTAGTAAGTTAGAAGGTTAATGCTAATATCTAATAATAATAATAATAATAATAACTAATGCTAATATTCAATATAACAAAACAATGGAAATGCTATGTATTTTTACTTTTTTTTTTTACATAAAGCATATCTAAAAATGCATAATCTTTTTAGTAAATTTTTACAGATTTTAAGTTAGTAGAAGATTAATGCTAATATCTAATGATGCTATAATAATAATAATAATAATAATTTATTATTATTGTTATATCCAAAAAAGCAATATTTTTACATTTTATTTTGCACTTAAAAAGAGCAATATATAGCTGATTAAATATTTGAGAGATTAGCATAACTAAAACTTACTAATTTAAATTTTAAAGATTTTATTTAATTTAAATTTCTACAAGTTTTCCGGGCCAGTCAAACACAATTTTAAAAGTCCCAGATATTTCCACGTTTGTCAACTGTAAACTTGTTTTTTTCTTTTGTTTGTTTCTCAGACAAATGGACGGCTAAAACATTTTTTTTTTTTTGGTGAAAATATACAACCATAAGTCTATTTGTAAACACTTTGGGCATTGCATTGCATATTTTACAAGAGTCACATTTCTCAGGAGTGACATTTGAACAAACAAAGCTGCAAGATATGTGCATGTTCACTGTCCAGGCTGTGCTATCAGCGCAATCGGTTTGTTAACAGGATGTTTATATATCTTTCATTTGTGAGCAGAAATCCAACCCAGCTCGGAGGTTGACCTAAAAACTAATTGAGCAGCGAACATGGTTGTCTTCACAGCGCAAGACGTGTTGGGAAGTCGAGGTCAGCGGGTCACACTGACACATTATCCACCCCCAGTGTGAACATAAACATTTTAGAAAGCCTTTTGACCAAATTAACGGCTCTTATGAAAGCAGCGAGCGCAGACAAAGATGTGTCTGTTTGGCCGGGAGGTCTCGGGAGGAATTCGCTGGACTTTAGCATGTGAGATGTTTGCCTCTGACACAGGATGCTTGTGAAATCGTTTTTGGATTGACTCTCAACAGAAGCTGTTGCAACTGTTCGCCGCGTGCGGCCAAACCCTTCTGTCATTGTTTCACAGACTGACTAACAGTTCACTTATCTCATGGAAAAGAGTCGGATTCAGCAATAGCTCGGGCATTTAAGTGCTTCATGAAATCTAAACTGAACTCATTTACTTTCTTAATGCACGTTCCTGGTCTTGTTGTGAACGATACTTCAGTGCAAAAACAACAAAAAAAAGTCTTATATAATAATTTCGGCTCATGCTTTATTATATTTTTCAAATATTTTATCCATCTGATCACGATCAAGTCCCCATTGAACAAACAAGATTCATTTCTTAATCAGAATTGCAACAAAATATAGAAGTAAAATAGGTTGTGAATGGCAATTTTAGATTGACTTTAAGAGTAATGGAAAATTCTGACATTATTTACTTTACTTGTGGTGTTTCAAACCTGCATAAATAAATGCATAAATAAATAAATAATCTTTATTCAGGGTTCACACACTTTTTGACTATATATCTGTGTGTGTGTGTGTGTGTGTGTGGGTGTGGGTGTGTGTGTGTGAGTACCTGGTATTTATCACGTTATGGGGACCAAATGTTCCCACAAGGATAGTAATACTAGTCAATTTTGACCTTGTGGGGACATTTTTTGAGGTCCCCATGAGGAAACAAGCTTATAAATCCTAGGGCAATAAAATATATGGTCTGTTCAGTAGAAAAACCATCACACCTATGGAGAGTCCCCACAAGGATAGCTGACCAGACAAGTGTGTGTGTGTGTGTGTGTGTGTGTGTGTAAAAATGCATATTCTTTATAGAGTTGTCAAAATACATTTTCAGATTTTATTAAAGTCAGAAATTCTACAAAGAATGAGAAATAAGAATGGAAATGCATTGTCACTAAAAATATGTATAATATTTTATTTTGCACTTATAACTAACAATATATAGCTGATTAAATATTTATAATATTTTATTAACTTACACAAGTTTTTCAGGTCTGTCAAATTTTAAGGGCATTTCTATCATTTTTTCTATAAATACATTTAATTGTGTATAAATCACTTTAGTATCACTTTAGTTGGAACATTGCAATTTTGAGTAATATTAATGGATAAATAGTGTATGTTATGCTCTTTTTTTTTTTACAATTTGCCACCTTATTTTACCTTATTTTCCATTGCTTAAAACATTCTTTAAGTAAATCACTTTAGTTTGGATCCACCCACATTTATGTGTCTGACAGGCGTGACTCACAGACAACACGTGAGTGACTGTTACTATAGTAAACATACGCTCACCTGTCTGATTCACTGTAATTAACAGTTTCGCCTTATTTCACAGTTTGATTTGTGAACGTGTTTGTGTCGCATCTCATGCTGCAGAGCTCCAGCAGGGAAAAGCTGGTTTGCCTAGATATAATTTGTGAAAAATTGAGTTTTGGATAAACAAGGTGAATAGAAAACGACGCACGTTTCAAACTACAGTAAGACTCACAAAGTGACATCAATAGTCACTTAAAATGAAATTGTTTGAGAAAACAAATTTAAGAAACTAGCTCTTGACTGGGGAAAGAAGGGGAAATAATGGCATGTTTTGTCTTTAAGAGGGTAAACTTTCATTTTAATTTAAACTTGATGATTAAGCTAAAGAGATGTTGCATTTAATACAAAAGTTCAATTATATTTATATTAATTTATTAATAATTAAAATGTATAATGTACTTTATCATGTCTGATATATTTATCATTAAAGGTTCTTTTGACTGAAACCACCTAACAACCACCCAAAATACCCTAACAACCACATAGCTACATCCCATACACCCCAGAGCACCTTAGCAACCAACTATAACACCCTAGAAACTCCCTAGCAACCACCCAACATACGACTAGCAACCACATAGCAACATGCCATACACCCCCAAAACACCATAGCAACCAACCAAAACACCCTAGACATACCCTAGTAACCTCCCAACATACCCTAGCAACCACATAGCAACATGCCATACACCCCCAGAACACCTTAGCAACCAACCATAACACCCTAGAAATACCTTAGTAACCACCCAACATACCCTAGCAACCACATAGCAACATGCCATACACCCCTCAGAACACCTTAGCAACCAACTATAACACCCAAGAAATTACCTAGCAACCAGATTATGTCACATTTAAAAATACTCGTAATCAGACTATAGTTACTTTTTATTGACTACATGATTACATATTATTCACACAATAGCAATCAATTAGTCATAATTTCCATATAATTCCACATAATTTCAATAACAGCAACATCCTTCACAAAGTCCAGTTTGGGGAATCTTGACATAATGTAACGTTTAATAAACTTCATGTTGTTAACAACAATGAATGGAAAATATTTTCTCTCTTTGTATTTTTATATCGATATGGTACAAGATTATCCTATTTAAAGCAATGTGATAAACCGGTTAGGTCAAAAGTAATCAGGAATGTATTCTGATTATATTACCTAACATGTAATGCAATGGATTAGGCCTATGTTACTAACTACAATTTTTTTCTAGTTTTAAGAATGTTTTAAAAATATTTAGGTAAAACAAGATACAAATACAGTGTAAGAAATTATTTTTTGGCAGTTTAGAGGCCCTTTTGACTGAAAAACCACGTAGCAACCAGCCAAAAATACACGAGAAACCACATAGCAACATCCTCCACAAAGTCCAATTTAGGGAATCTTGACATAATGTAATGTATGTTGTTAATAATAACAAATGTAATATATTTTCTCTCTTTGTATTTCTATAATCAAGAAAATGATCCTATTTAAATCAACGTGATAAATCAGTTAGGTCAAAAGTAATCTAAAAGTAATCAGATTATATTACCTAAATTGTGTAATGGATTACATTACTAACCACAATTAACAGACAAAATTACAACAAAATGATCAATAACAGATTACAATTGTTAAAGGGATAGTTCAACCAAAAATGAAAATGTCGTCATTAATTACTCAGCCTCGTTTCAAACCGAAGACCTTCGTTCATCTTCGGAACACAAATTAAGATATTTTGATGAATTCCGAGAGCTCTCTGACTCTCCCATAGACAGCAATGTAATTACACGATCAAGGCTCAGAAACGTAGCAAGGACTTCGTTAAAATAATCCATGTGACAGTGCAACATATGTACACAGATACATTGTTTACGTTGTTAATGCTTTGATCTGAACGTAAACAAATTATCTGCGTACATACGTTGTTTACGTATGTGATACTCAGTGTCGGGGGTAACGCATTACAAGTAGCGCGAGTTACGTAATCAGATTACTTTTTTCAAGTAACTAGTAAAGTAACGCATTACTTTTTAATTTACAAGAGAATATCCGAGTTACTTTTTCAAATAAGTAACGCAAGTTACTTTTTTTCCAATTTATTGATTGACAGCTCTGGTGTTGCCATGGTGACAGAAATCAGAAGATGTTACTGTAGTTCTAAAATAAATATGAATATGCATTAATTCATCTCACTCACAAAATAATTTTAAAAAACGCAGATTCAGTATTCCTCAAAATGATTAAAAATAATGCAACTCAGAATATGACGCAAACCTGCAATAATTAAATGTTAAACAACACAAATATGCTTTATGTATTTAATCCCATTCTATTAACCAATGTCTTTGCTTCTGAGCTTCGATGATCCAGTTCAAGCGTACTAATAAGCACAAATTACTCTAGACAACATTTGTGTGTCTTTTTTTATTGCTGAAGTGTGTTGAAATGTCTTCTTCTGCATTATACTGTACTTTCCCTTCAGCCTGAGGCTTATTCATTTCACTTTTTGTGTGAAAAGGCTTTTATATTTGCCAGAAATAAAAAAAATATATTTTAAAAACAAACAAGCAAGCCCTGTCCAGATTTAAAAAGTAACGCAAAAGTAATGTAACGCATTACTTTCCATAAAAAGTAACTAAGTAACGTAATTAGTTACTTTTTTATGGAGTAACGCAATATTGTAAGCATTACTTTTAAAAGTAACTTTCCCCAACACTGGTGATACTCTCCAAAATGACGCTATAGGGTGGAAACGAATTGTCGAATAAAGTCTTATTTTTGTTTTCTTTGCGCACACAAAGTATTCTCGTAGCTTCGTAAAATTACGGTTGAACCACTGATGTCACATTAATTATTTTAACAATCTCCTTGCTACGTTTCTGAGCCTTGATCGTGGTAATCGTGGTAATTACATTGCTGTAATTGCTTGTAGGGGCAAGTCATGGCCTAATGGTTAGAGAGTTGGACTCGTAACCCATAGGTTGCGGGTTCGAGTCTCGTACCGGCAGGGATTGTAGGAGGAGTACAGCGCTGTCTCCCACCTTCAATACCATGACTGAGGTGCCCTTGAGCAAGGCACCGAACCCCCAACTGCTCCCCGGGCAGCATAAATGGCTGCCCACTGCTCCGGGTGTGTGTTCACGGTGTGTGTGTGAACTGCAGAGCTGGTTCTGAACTGGGTTAAATGCAGAGCACAAATTCCAAGTATGGGTCACCATACTTGGCCACATGTCATGTCACTATTCACTATTCGCTGTCTATGGGAGGGTCAGAGAGCTCTCGGAATTCATCAAAATATCTTAATTTGTGTTCCGAAGATGAACGAAGGTCTTACGGGTTTGGAACGACATGAGGGTGAGTAATTAATGACAGAATTTTCATTTTTGGGTGAACTATCCCTTTTAAGTAATCTACCCAGCAAGGTTTGTCTGTATGTTCTCACTAGCGATGATTCGAACAATTGTCCAGTTAGCGCAGGCCAAACGTGAGTACTGCAGGGACATGTGGGGACAGACTCGACTTACTTGCACACGCTGACTTTATTAAAGGCATTTCACCGCGGCACGCTGCACTTCCCTTATTGTGATGCAGCAGCCTACATTAGCCAGGCTTTCATGTGGCCGCGCGTGTTTAGCATATGACCGTACGGACCCAAGCGCTGCACCCACTCGGCACGGCGGCCGATCAGTCACTGCCCTATTTCTGAAACTCAGATTAAAGGTTTCTGTTTGTCTTTGGTTACTTCCAAGTTATTATAGGCCGACTATGACCTTGGTATATTCTAAATTTAAAAGGTTATGTCATGCGCTGACTGTAAAGACATATAATCTTCTCCCTCTTTGCTCTTGCTTTTTGTTTTTCTCTCTCCAGTTAATCACATCCATATAATTGACGAGGCTGCAGTCAGAGGAAAAAGTGAATCAAACGCCGAGCTCCATCGACTCAATTATACGTATCTCACGATCTCTAGCATCTTTAGTAGTAGTTGTGACAGTAGTAAGTGCTGTTGGGTGTGGACTTCAATACAACAATCAATTTAAAGGCCTGTTCAAATGAACTCCATGGCAGATACTTGTTCAAGTTTTAAAAATGTTTTAAGATTTTTAGGTGCTTTAATGGAAAATAGGGCCAAAATGCTATGGAAGAAAATCATTGTTTGCTGTGGAAAGGCCCTTTTGACTGAAAAACCATGTAGCAATCACCCAAAAATATCCGATTGAAACCGCATAGCCATGTCATGGCAACCACACACAACAATTTAACAAGATTTAAATTGAAACTAGATTTTTTGCATTTCTGTCCAAAACTCTTGATCGCAATGCTAGTGTTTTTCTGGGTAGTTGAAGTTTAATCATTGTTTTCATGTTGTTAATGTTGGTGCAAATGAAGCTTTCACCTTAAATCAGTGGAATAATTGCTCAGTGTGACCAAAGTCAATGTGAACAGGCCTTTAACTCAGCAAACATGCAAAGTAAAACATAAAATATATATAAAAATACTATTCACAAAAGTCACATGAATCGTCCAGATGTTGTTTACGTCGCAGTATCTGGAGAGACTTTAATCGCAGAACAACAACAAATGCCTCAAATCAGAAATAAATACTTCAGTCCTCACTCTCAGTGTTGGTATTTTTTTTTGTAATTGAAATAAAGCAAAATGTAAATATTATATCACATAAAATGATTACAACTTACACTAAAATTCAAACAAAAAAATATAAAATAATAGTTAATTCAAAATATTAATAAATACTATAATAGTAAATTTTAAAATACTAAAATAAACACCACTGTGTATTTTTGTGTGTACACAGTACACAACTATATTCACAGTTAACATACTGCTGTCACATCTGTCAGTTTATTAAATGCCACTTCAGTTAATTATGCAAACAGCAAAGTAAAAAAAAAAGAAAAAGTTAAAATAATATACAATTCTATTAATTCATACTATTGTCATCCCTGCTATTTATTGAGATACAATTATAGTTTTTACAAATATTTTGAATTGGATTTTATTTTCATATTTTCTGTTTACATTTAACTTGAAGTTTTTGTTGTTGTTGTCTTATATTAGTTTTTTCTTTAATAAATATATTTTTTATGATTTTTTTTTTATTTCAGTTTTGGTTTTATTTAAAAGTTTTTATAGATTGTATTTTATTTCAGTTAACATTTATTTTAAGTAACTAAATGTTTTTGTTTGTTTTTAGTTCTAGTTAACTATAACCCTGATTGCCATCTAATGCACTGACATTCAGACATTTCAGTACAATAAAACTCAACGGTGTCCAACTTTCAAAGCATCTTCAAAGCACAGGTTTGTAACTCAATGAGTGTGAGTAAATGATGACAGAATATACATATTCTGGCAAACTTTCCATTAACTGTCCAAATACTTGAGGCCACCGTATAATGAAATATTAGTCGTCATCCCGTAAACCGTCTGTACAGCCATACACTTCCACTTCTTTAGTAAGATCAATGACTTTTCTGTTCCCCCGAGACCGTAGAGCTAATTTAGATCTACACTAATGACCAGCCGCTCCGCAAAATCAGTTTAGACATTTGGACAAGCAGAATAAATCCATTGTGTGTGTTTAAAGAATCACTTCTCAATCCAGCACGACATTCTCAGCGTCTGGAATGAAATGACCCTCATGCCTGTTGATTGGATTTGTTCAGCTGTGATAGAAATCCTTTCAGTTGAATAAATCTGCTTACTTTAAAACCCCTAAACCATTCACTTCCTTTCAGGCCGCTTCTGAAAAATTACCAAAACAATAGTTCACTTCTACCGTTGCTCTGTAAGAATGATACCGTTTTGCTTTGCAGCAAGGAAAATAAGTGCACCGCAAAACAGAATAATGCACGACCCAAGCAGCACGCATATCATCTCTTTCAGATGCATTCTCGTGCAAGCAAAGCGAATTAAAAATAACGGGATTACTGTCTTTTTTTTTTTTTTGCCCGCCGCAAGCACACAGATCCGTTTCTGAACTCCTGCCGGTCCTTGTGTTCATGCTCAGGCTTGAGGTAAACATTTGTAAACACAGCTAATCAATTTCATGGAGAGGATATGACAATGATTTTGAGAAATGCGATTTGAACAGGACTTCAAGCCACATATGAACGCAGCTTAAAAAGGATTAGTAAAAATTGTATTTCATGTGATTTTTTTGCCACACACAAAAATTCGATTTGGACTGACTGTCTGAAGAAGGCTTTTAAAACGTCTTACCAAATGGAGGCAACATGGCTGCCAGAAAAACTCACAAAGTCGAATTCTGTCATGATGGATTGGAGCAACATGAGAATTTAGGGTGAGCAAACGTCCTCTTTTTCCCCTGATATATCCTCTAAATTGCCTGAAATGTCCGGGCTTTGGCTTTGTGTTTCTATTGTTCTATTCCTATTTTCTGTTTTCTATTGTTTTCATACTTGCTGAAGGTAATGACTGAAAAAAGTAGTTTGACCAATAGCATGCAGGCATTGTACATCATCGACCAATCGTGGCGTGAGAGAAGGCGGGATCTACAGAAAATGGTCAAAACAGTGCAAATAGAGAGACTTTTATTAGGAAAACAAAGCCAAATCCCGGCCTTTTTTGGGGAAATCGAGAAAAATATGATGTATGGACACTCTATTGCTGCATCTCAATGTGCCTACTTATACTACACCCTTCAAGTATGTACTCTTTTGCTGAAGAAAAAGTGCACACTTTTGAGTGTGTAGTAGAAGAGTAGGCAAGCTTTGGGACATACTATCACATCACACAACTGCGGCTTTAACGGATGCTCTGTCGCACCTGTTACATGCACCCTGTCACTGTAAACTGGCCTGTCACTCATCTTGTCACAGTTAACATCCTCCACATTTCATTTCATTTAATTTCCTACCGTATTGGAGAGAAAAGAAGTAGCACATTGACCTGCCAGTCACAGGTCTTTCATGCAGAGAACTCTGCTCATATTTTCTGCATAATGATGCATTTAAAAGTTAACGACCAAACAGATGTTTATAAAAGTTTACATTGCTGTTGCAGATGAAATATAACACAGGTTTTTACCAGGTTAAATGTTGAATATTAATAACTCAAACCCCTTTTTCTAAGCCTCTCTACCTAACAGCCAGTCGCTCACATCCGCCATGTTTGTAGTTTTTAACGCGTTTTATTCGTGTTTGTAGTTCTGGACAGAATCCTTCACCAAAGCGCAATGGATTGTGTGCAATATTAGCCATTAGAGTGTGCACGCATCCACACTTCACAAATCGACCTGAAATAGTAGACCATCCGGGGACTTTTGGCATACTGTTTTCAACATATTGTGCTTTGGGACACACTTATTCTAATCTCACATACTATTTAGGATGGATAGTATGAACACTGAGACGCAGGGTATGATTAACAAAAATATTGTAATCATTTAATGGCACAAAATGTGAAGGCAACTGGTCTTAAAGAGCATTAGACTATAACTAGCAGTGCAGCAAAATGCTAAAACAATTTCAGCTTAGCCTTTATAGGGATTTTCTCCTAAAAGCAAAAATCTTTTGTTTGCACAATTCTCAGCCACAAAGAACGAAAGAAAACTATAATTATCTAGCAAACATACACTGCAAAAATATTAGTATTTTTGTCTTGTTTTTTAGTAATTATCTAAACATTCTTAAATCTAGATACAAGTGAAATAACATAAGATATTAAGTCTAGTTTTCAGAAAAAATCTTTTTTGTTTAAAGTGTAAAATAAGAAACAAATCTGCCAGTGGGGGTCAAAAAAAACTTAATTCAAAAGGAAAGCAAGTTATTTTTCAGACCCCATTATTAATTTTGAGACATTTTTCAGAAAACAAGATTTTTGCTTCTCAAGTAAATGTAAACATTTAGATATTTGTGCTGGGAAAACAAGACAAAAATACTAAGAAAGAGTGTATAGTCATTACACAAATGCTCCATTATTAGGCAGGTCATACATCCACGGGCTCATCTTGAGGAGGTTAAAAGCGAATAAGATAATGTGAGTGAGTGTGCAAAACCACATAATCAAAAGCACTAATCCACAGAGACTAAATAGTTATTCCTTATGCAAATAACAGCACTGATTTGTCTTTTAACACTCATGTCGCTTGTAGAATAGGAAGGCTTTTGGAAAATCTGCACCACCAACACCACCACCCAGGGAAACCGATCCCACCCCTCCCAGCTGCCTCTGGACGTGCCGTAATGAGGCACAAAGACAGGGTGTAAGATACTTGCATTCTTCCCAGGGGCAACTCCAGCTGGGAGCTTGACACTAATGCAAAACCCACAGCCGAGAGACTGACATCTCCGCCAACTCTGGCTAATATTAAAGCCCTTTGAAACCAGGCCCTGTTTTAATGGGCTGGACGACAGGGGAGTGGCCGCGAAAGGCTTTATACCTGGACGAACGGAGGAGATAATTAGATGTTAGTCACAGCCAGGGCTGCTTTTGATAGCACTTTAATAAGCCCTGATGCTTCGGCGTTTTTGAGTGCACGATAATAGTTTAAGGTGAAATCAGACTGTGGGTTGGAGCGGTCAATATTTTCGAGTAGATGTCATTAAAACATCATCGTGCTGATGACATAACAGCGCATTTACGGTAGAAATGCCTCATGCATGAATATAAATGCAAGGATAGGCCTAGTTTGTGACCCGTCACCAGCATCTAATAATAATTAAGATTTGCATGTCAAAAAATGAAAACACACGACTCAGACTGCACTTTTCAGCCTCTCAGTGAGGAAAAGTGCATTGATACGATTTCCAAATCGGCCAAAGTCAACACATGTCACAGCCCATTTGACACATCTGCGAGTGAAACGAAGAAAAATTGCGAGGCGGGTTTGATTTTAACCCATGGGGAGGATTGATTGGAGGGGTGAAAACTAAGAGGGCTGATATCAGCTCAAAAGCAAAGTCATAGAGCAAGCTGATGAAAGATCACTATCAGTTTTTTTTTTTTTTTAATAACTTGTGAATCATTCGCAGGACCGTGCATGCAAAAAAAAGAAGAAGCCATTTTTGGTGTCATGCTGACCCTAAATATTATAATTTGAAAGCAGGGGCTGAAGAAATGACAGGTGCTGCATGCATTCTGGAAAAGTTTGGCATGCGCAAAATGCAGGAAAGCATGACTCAAGAAAACCTAGGAGCTAAATCCTGCGCGCGTATTCAACGTGACTCCGGTTTGAAGACCCGATGGCACACGTCGAAGTGGTCTGCACAGAAGTATTTATATCGGCCTGTGTTTTGTTTAAAGTCATATGGACTAATGGTTGCCATCTGCTGGTGAGACCCAGTGGAAGTAAAGCATGTATTTACACAAAATAAATCTCCAGGGAGACAGCCAACTGCACATGAAATTACAGGTCTGCTGAATCTACAGCTGACTGTCGGAGCTGGAGGAAACCTGGGTGTGTTTGTTATGGAGGAGGGTTCCTGTTGCTAGCCGATCGGGAGGCCAATACTTCTGGAACGGTCTTTGGGGCCTTGGCAAGTGGCGGCCTTTTAAAAAGCGAGGTTCTGAACTCAATAACGTTATGCTTTCTGTGCGAGTTTCGCAGAGCGAGCGTGTCCAGAATTTGACAGTGACAAAAGATCCCGGGCGTATAATTTGTTTAGGTTCCCATGGTTGCTCTGTGACATCAGATGTTTATGTTGGAAAGGGAATTTGACAGCTTTACGGGAGAAGCACTTGTCTGAGCGCACGAGGCATTGCAGGCTTCAAGTATGTGCCGGTGATGCACTCTGACGCGTCACAGATGTCTTCACGTGAAATCCGACCCGTGAATCACGCACTCTGTTGTGCACTAGTATCACTGCTACGGCACATCTGCACTAAATGATCACATTTGAAGGTGCTAAACTTGACTTGGCAGGTTGCTTTTAGCATAATAATACTGCACATAGTTTAAAAGGAAAATTAAACTGTTCATTTTATGATGCATACAAGACAGTGAAAATCTGGAATTAAAACTTGGAGGTTTTGCCATTTTGATCAGATTTAAAAATAGAAATATTCTGACATAAAATAAATACATTGGTGACAGACCATATTAACTTTTTCACTCAAACGTGTTTTTGGTGATAATTATTAAAATATAAATAAATAGAAAAATATTTTTTAATTCTTTAAATAATTTAATAGAATAATAATTTAAAATGATTAATTTAAAATTAATTCAAAACTAAAAAAAAAATGAATAAAATTAAAACCTGGATATTTTGACATTTTTAATTCAATAAATAAATATTATGGTATAAAGTGAAAAGTACATATTTAAGATTTGTAGGTCACTAATTCACTAAAAGTGAATACATTTGTGATACTGACCATATGAACTCATTTTTTTCACTCAAACCTTTTTCGGTGACAATGTAATTTATAATGAAAACATATTTGAACAGGATAATAATTTCAAATGATTATTCTAGAAAAAAATTAAATATATTGTTTTTCACTTCTGAAATATGGAATTCAAAATTTAATTAAAATCTGGATTTTTTCCCCCATTTTAATAATTATAATAAAAAATAAATGTTATGCCATAACATTATAATAAATATGTAACATTTCTACATCAGTAATACAATTAACAAATTTGTGCCATTGGCCATATTAACTTTTTTCACTCATGTTTTTGTTGAGAATACATACTGTATTATAATTGGAAAAAAATACAAACTGTATTTTAAATTATTGTAACCATTTAAAAAGGTTATTATTTAATATGATTAATAAAAAAAAGCCAAATAAATGCATTTTTACTTCTGAAATCTGGAATTTAAACTGTTAGCTTTTTAAATAAATAAATACAATTTGTGACATTGACCATATGAACTCTTTTCACTCAAACATTTTTTTTATGAGAATATATATTATAATGGAAAAAATACAAAAATATATTTTCAATGATTTACATTATTTAAAAGGGCAGTTATTTGAAATGATCGATTTAGAAAAATGCAAAATATCAGCATTTTCTCTCGCAGTCTCAGAGTTCACAGCAGATATCAAACGAGATCCTGTTGCACACAGAAAGCACACTCTGTACACAGACACCAGATCATGGCACATCAAAGAGAAGTTACTTTGAGTAACTTCAGCTGAAGGGTGTGTTCAGTGAGTAAACAGGCATTTTTGACTCATGCACAGGGTGGTATTTGAGGATTTATGCGTAAGAATAGTCAAATGACACAGTAAGAGCTCATCACCCGGCTGTGTCACTGTGGTTAGGGAATTTCCTCTGTAATTACCTGAGTGATCCCTCTGCACCTGGAGACGATGCTGAACAAACCCACGGCTTTACTGTAACCGCTAGAATGTAAATACATTGTATGTAAAGTCGCAAGGACCAAAAATCAATACAAGCCACATGGAGTCAATAATTGCTAAATAAATGTGCGCTTTTCTTTAAGGACACATACAAATTCAGTCGATATTTACTCACCCTCACATCATTCCAAACCCACATGACCTTTCACCCCCGTGCAACACAAAAAACAACATTTAAAAATAAAAGTTCAGTTTGAATCCACTATATTCTATCTGAAACTACCCGATTCATCTCATATCTTATTTGTGCATGCATGCAATCAAACTTGGCATGTTTGGTTAAGAGATGCATGAAAGCCAATGCCGTTTGGTGTCATGCACCAGTGATATTCGAGAGCTGTGGTGGAAGGGAAGATTTTCAGCAAAAAAACAACTCAACCCTCATGTTGTCAACCCTTCTTTGTTTGCATCGAGTCACTGTTTTATCACTCTAAAGCTGCTTTAAAACAGTCTATATTGTATAAAGCGCTGTATAAATAACGGTGACTTGACTTGTGTTGGAGAGGATTTTCTTTTTCCCATAAATGATATTAAAGTTATCACATTGGATTAAAACTTACTGACTTTGCTCACTCAGGGTATAACAGCTTACAAAAAATTCATCATTTTGGGGGTCTTTTTTCCCAAAATTTCTCGTTATGCTATTTACCTACCAAATATTGGATTCAATCTTTTTATCAACTTGTTTTATTTCGATTAGCACAGGTTTTTTATTTCTTCTTGGAACTGATTAATCGTAGGCCTCAATGGTCTGAACTTAATGCACCACCGTTTTTAAGTGAATATTGACAAATTGTCCACAAATGATGCTTTTTTTAAAAATAAATAATTCAGATCAATGAGGCCTGCGAAAAATAAGTTCTAAAACGAAATGCAACAACTGTGCTAAATGAAAGAAAACAAGCAGACAGAAAGATTAAATCCAAGATTTGGTGATAATATAGCATAAACAGAGGTTTACAAGGTTTAAAGGCTGGTCGTTTTTTCACAGAACAAGGGTTAAATTTGGGTCCGTTTCTTACTCGAAGCATCATATTTACATTTATTTATAAGCATAATTTTATTCAAAGCGACTTACAAATGAGGAACATCACGAGCAACAGTGTTCATAAAACGCCAAGTCGAAATGGTGCTTTTTGAACATTTCTGTTTTACACAGTTGAAAGTCAGTCACACGGGTTTGGAACGGCATGAGGGTGAGTAAAGATTTCTGGGTAAACTAATCCTGTATTGTTCCTTCCCAAGACCACAAGAAAGAAACCAGCACAAACCTCCCCCATCGGACATATAGAGCGGCGCAGACGTTTCTAGTCAAATGCTGTTCTACTAGTTTAAGACTACGAGTATAAGAATGACAGCGCTCTCACTTTCGGGTCAAACTACGTTTATTCTGCTGCCATGGCTGCAGTACAACTTCCTTATGAAGCCATATGGCCTGCTATTGTGTAAATATACAGTACAGACAGAATAATTCTGTAGTTTGCATGTCCAGAAATGATGGCATTGCAAGACAGGACTTAGAAAATGACGGAATATCTCCACAGCTGCGCATTATGTTTGTGCGGTGCATAATGCATCATGAGAGAGGAGTTTCCACACTCGCTGGCTCATGCAAAGTTTATACACTTGGGCAATGAAAACAAACAATTAAACTAGCAAGAGTCTAATACCCTCACAGGCATGAACCTATTTTCTGGTGCTGGCTTTGCGAGGACTATTCAAAGTTTAATGTTTGCACGCATATAAATGAACGCGTTGCCTCCTGAAGTAAATAAAAATACCAGCAATTGGCCACTGCCTCTGCAGCACGGCAATTCTGGGTCTATGATTTCCTTGCGCTGTGGTCAGGCCCCTACGGTGCAAATGCAGTCCAGATGAGTTCCTGGTTCACGGTTATGAGCTAAATGAAAGGCTTCAGGACAAATTCCCTCCATCAAACTCGCCTGAAATCAAGGCCTGCTGGTGTTCCAGCCAAGCCGGTCGCATGTGCACATGTGCAGCCGCGGGTCACGTGACACGATGCATGTTGAAATTCATATTGCATCAGTGGTTCTCAACTGGTCTGACATGCATATAGTAACTAGCAAAATAAACAGGCTTATCAGCTTTGAAACGGGAGAAAACACTTCCCATATCTTTGTCATGTGTCCATTCAAACAGTATTTCAGCACAAACTCATCAGTCATTATAATTAAAATTAGACAGGTGCAACACGGGCAGGTTGTGCAACATGCCTTCATCCTCAAAAAACAGGGATAAAACCACATCATATGAAAATGTAATCCAAGTGACATTATATATTAGGATAAATATGTTTTCTACTAAACACAATGCATTTTATGAGGTTAATTTTCGGCTGCTGGAAGCATGAAACCATCAAAAGATATTTAAAACATAATTAATGAGAACCACTGCATTATATAATTTGCAAAATGCATGCAGATAAACTAAATGGTAGAACATTTGATATATGCATAATGCATTATATTCAGGATTTCATAAATAACCGTAACCAAAGTGAAATGCATTATAATATGATCATATTCCTTGTTACATTGGATATCATTGCATTATACTTTCTAAAGCTGTAACAGTGATTAGATTAAGTATTTTATGTATTACAGCTGTGGTTACAATTATTTACAAGACCATAAGGTGCATTGCAATGCACAATTAATGCATTCAAGATGCTTTTATAATGCATTATATATAACGGCTTCAAGTAAAGTGTTACTGAAAAGTTTAATGACAAGCAGTAAGAATGTTTTGAAAGCCAGAAATGACAATTGTAGCCAGAAGTCATTCTTTATGTATAATGCATTATACATTTTCATAAGTCTAACCAAAGCTATAATGCATTATAATATTTGAAGATTCCTTGTTACATATGAAATTGGTCATGTGATTAATGCATTATACTTTTTAAAGGTGTAACAATAAATAGATAAGTATTATAACTGTGGTTACAATTATGCATACAAGGTGTAACTAATGCATTAAAAATGCATTTTATATAACAGTTTTGGTAACAAAGTGTTACCAAAATTTAAATGACAAGCAGTAAGAACTTGTTTTGAAAGCCAGATATGATTATTAGCCAGAAATAATTGTCCTTTTACGTAAGCTTCTTTATAAACTCTTATCATTTTTCCATCAGATCGAAGTCACAATGCGGCATGGCACACGCCAACGCAATATTTCTCCATGCACTTGGCGGTGAATCACATGTGAAGCAGGTGATTATCATTCCTGCCATCACAGATGACGATTCACTGCATTCTGTGCTCTTATCTCGGTCATTAAAGCAATCTCGACACTAATTATGAATCCAGGGCATCATAACATCTGCGCGCTGTCATGAGAATCAAACTCTCCATGAGCACATTTCCATTGTTTTATCTGCGCAGCTGAAGCACTGCATGCACATATTGCTCTCAGTAACCATCTTGATAGGTAGGGTGTGTCTTCCCAACATCTGTAAACCATACATGTTCATTTGAAGCGTCCATATGCCCCATAGCCCAGCACCATACTGTTACAGACCCCTTAATGAACTCAAACTGTCCATTTTCAAATAGTTCGACATCAAGGCATTTTTACCAGTGGAGCATAACACGTTACATTTCAGAGAAACCTGCCTGCGAGAGGAAAGCCGTACTTCCCACTGTCTTGCTTTATGATCCATAAGAAAGTCAAGTTGTGATTCCTTTGACGTATGTTTAACCTCAAGACAACCCAATAAGTGCTCTGTTTCTTTACAGACTATATTTTCAAGGTCCAACGTGGAGAATGATTCACACGGGATAAGTAGACGTTGCTAAAGGGCACGTACTCTGAATATCCTTCAATTTTAAAATTGCATATACAAATCTAGATACGGCTAGAGTCATATCTAGTCACGTTTGGCAAAATGCATCTGATTTGGGCTATAACCTACAGCTGTAGAGACAAATGAATGCATGGTTCATATTCAGTTTTTTTTCATAGACATTTGACTTTTTAAGCTAAGAAGTGCATGCTATGCACATTTTGCATTCTGTACTCTTTATTTTGAGCAACTTAATTACATGGCAATCCTCACGTTTTAAACAACGTCCCTCTAATTAAACACTTCCTAGCTCTTGACTTTAGAGCGCCATGTAGTGAATGGCTCTTAATTAGCGAGGCTTCAATATAAAGCTGGAGGAAGCCACCTTTACACAACCAATGCATAAGGACCCATGTGAAGAAACACAATAGTCATTGTCTCCAGGCAATAGGTCGATTTCAAGAGCTCATACTGTGGGACTAAACTCACACCGGCTAATTTCCTGAGCATTCAGTGTCAACTACCTGTCACATTGGTTTGAAATAAGTGCATTCACATTTACTGCCGCATCTCTAAAACACTGGCTCCGTCTGCACTGCAAACTCCAGCTCTGCATGCTTTTTTGTTTTGATCGTTTGATGGAATGCGGTCAGATTTAGCCAATGCATTTCCAATGGAAAGTGCTTTACCATATATTTTAATACATTTAAATGCATTACTGCATTAAATGCATGTCCACCAAAGGTAAGTAGCTATTGCATTTTGCATTGCAACTTTTTTGCATGAAGAAGCTATTTTCTTTTTTGATTAGGCATTAAAAACATGGCAACACTTTACAATAAGGTTCCATTTGTTAACATTAGTTAACATGAACTAACAATAAAAAACTTTTTATTGATCTTTTTTTTAATAATTTGTAAGTTTCAACGTGTATTAAAATAAAAATGGTGCACAAATCTATTGCTTTGCATTGCTAGTTAATGCATTAACTAATGTTATCTAATGGGATTGTAAAGTGTCACCAACTATTACACCAAATATTCAATAAAAATGATTGCGGTAGAAATAAATACAAAATACGCATACTTCATACGTGGATCGAAAAGTACATCAGAAAAAGCTTGTTTAACTCGGATTAAAATATTTATTTTCCCAATAGTGAACATAAATATATCTTTATATACTTCTCCAAAATATGTGTTTTACTTTATTATAAATAAAGTTTAGTATTGGGAAAAATAAAGTGTCTGGGCATCAGCGGCATCCGCAGCCCTCTACGACCATGTCCTGGTAGTTTTTTAAGATCACCCGCTCGTATTCGTCCAGATAGAGCAGCGAAACCGCGCTCAGGTCCGTGGGAACGCAGCAGGCCCGGGGAATGTTGCTGTTCACCGAGTTCACCAGTGTCTGTACAATAGCGTGGTTGGTGGAGTTCAGGTGGTCCGCCAGTGGAAACGGACACTCGCCCTGGCAGTAAAAGGCATGGTAGCCCGGTGGGGCGACTATCCAGTCATTCCACCCCACATCGCTGAAGTCCACATAGAGGGAATGTCTCCTGCAGTTAGCTTTGTGCTTCTTCCGCTGTTTGTTTGTCCGCACTTGCCTCTTCTCGCGAGAGTGCAGCATGTTTCCCTTCCCGTTGTGGCTATAGGTCACCAACAGCGGCCTCATTTGGGGCCACGTGTCCTCTCTGTCATGCAGGGACCTGCTGATGCGGACGTGTCTTTTGGAGTCCTGTTCTACACGGTCCGGGTGAACTATTTCCACCACGAAGCCATGGTTGGGATGCCCATCCGCAGTCCACCTCATGACGGCGGGGCTCACGTCGAAACTCTCCCACTTGCTCAAGCTGTGTTGAACCAGCCTGGTGTCCAGGAGTCTCGTGATGGGTTCTTGAAAGGAACCGGACGGTTTGATGATCTCGAGAATGTTAATGCGGTGAAATCCCTCGCTGCCGTTGCTCACGACCTGCTCTCGGAAAATCCGCAGCTCCGCTGACGTCACCAACTCCTCGCCCGGGATGGAGGTCAGGTTGAAGAGGAAACGCTGAGTCGACTTTCCGCTCGAACTGGACAGGTCCTCCATGGATTCTGGAGGAAAACCAATCTTAACGTTTATGGGAAGTTTTGACTGTTTGAATCAATGCCAGTTCCTTGTACTCTGTCAAACTTCTTGTTTACACTCATTGACAGGATGTGACCTTTACTGACCTCTTACTGGACACACTGGTTTAAAACACTTAAAAAGTGATTACTTATCACGGTTAACACAACATGATTACTTAAGAGGTGGTAAACTAACACAAAGGGCATTTCTAGTTCATTGCATGTCATTCATTTATCATTTACATAAAACTTTTTTTTTAATTACTTGCAACTCAACAATGGAAACATCTCTCTTGAATTATATGCACAGTAGTTGTAGTAGTAGTAATACTAAAATCAATTGCTGTAACATTAAAATTAATAATTAAAATAAAAAAATATATTTTATTTACTCAGTACGAATGCATACAGTAGGTATAGTGAGATGAGAGAAAAAAGTATAGACAAAAACTACAATGAAGAAAAAAAATGCACCTGTAGCTGCACCATAAGTAGCGAGCTAAATATATATATATATTTAGTAACTTACATATATAAACATTGCCATTTGGGAAACTTTTGGGACTACAGACTACAGAAAATGAGCTCTGAACATCAGACTTTGTATAAATAAACTGGCATTTCCTCATCAAACAGTCTGTAGATAATCGCAATTCCTGTCAGGCACGCAGGATACAGCAGATAAGAAAGGAAAGCTGGAATTTCGAGAAAGCGGAGAGCGAGAATTCTTGAAGTAAACACTTGCTTACCATCATGGTGGAAGCTCCTGATCGTATTCGCGCGGCTGGCAGATCTTTCCGAGCCTTTCCCTAAGGAGCCCTTGGGTCTGTTGCTGTTGTTCTGCTCCGCGTTCACCGAGTGCATCGAGTACAAGTCCATCATGTATTGCGGAACCACCGCAGACCTGCTGGGACTCGGTCTGTGTTTGAGTCCAAACATGCTCAGAAGTCGAAGTTCAAACGCGTGTAAGACGTCCTGAGACAGAGAGGACCGGCCGATCTGGGGAACGAGTCCACTGGAGCCTCCAAAGCACACCTGAGTGACCATCAGAACCATCAGAGCGCAGCCGGAGGAGACCATGATCGCGCTAAACCTGCCAGATCAGTGACTAACGAGATCAGATGGGCTCAAGCCAGGCGATGTGACCATATTCCGTGTTTGATCGAGCCATTGTGAGAGTTTGGAGGATCCTTCGTGCATCAGAGCCACCTTTAGAGCCGCTTTACGGAGGAACGCAGACCTGCGCTAGATCCATCTGGATAGGAGAAGCTCCATGAGCCAAAGCCTGTCATAATAGTAGATTTGCGCTCTTAAAATAACACAACGCGTGAAAGTCGTACTACTAAACGGAAAAACTCGCGGACACTCGACCTTAAACGCGAGTAAAGAGACTAAATCGAGTGCATTCGCGATCTTCCCCGTAGGTGTACAAGTGCTTCAGATAAAGTCCAGTTTGAACTCCAAAGCGCAGCTGGTCTTCTGTTCATGGCACACGAGATGATCAACGCAGTCTGGTGGGGTCTTCACTTAAATCTGCTCCTCTTTTAGAATTCCCCGTTTCACTCAGCTCCATGTTACAGATCACTAAAGAAAAGCTGATTATCTGCAGAAAACAGTGGGAGACTTCCACAGGAACGCCCGCCTCTTCTTACACATATTCTACCGTCACCGCTGTGCAAAGACAAGCCGTAGGTGTTGAAACGGAGGGAAGTACGCGTATACAAGTCCACTTCATTGACAAAACAAAAGTTTCTTCCTTTGCAAGTCGCGGCGAGGGTTTGGGTACGTGTGTGTCCTTTACGCGCAGTGCGCAAGTGTGCAACAGCGTCGCTTTCTCTCTCTCCTCGTGTGTCTTTATGTTCAACTCATTCTGTCATGACAGAATTCATCAGCTCTGGACGTGAAGGGGTTCATGTGGACAAACGCGCCTTTGGAGAGTTCAGAGTTCATCTAATTAAGTAACGGAGAAAATATGGGAAGTGTCTGCTATATACGATTGCTTTATTACATTTTAATAAAACATACTTGGTCATTGCATTTACTTCGGAATTGAATTCAATTAATCATTACTCTATCACTAAGAATATATTTAGATCCCAAATGTTTAGAAGTAACTTTAAATGAAAAAGGACGCTCACTACCTAGCGCTCATATTCAGAGCCAGTGCGCCAACTTGTGGCAACAACGGTTGATGTGAAGCAGGAGACCGGGGCTAGTTGTCACTTTTTGCTCCCGCCAATGTTTCGTAGGGTGGGGTAAAAGCTCATTTATGTGATGACAAACCTTAAAGTCTATAAAAACGTATATACATGCAACCATAAAATGGGGCAATATGTCACAAAGGGAACCTGCCATTAGAAGAGCCCATTCACTATTTTCCAGGATGGGACAAATATGAAAACGCAAAAATGGAAGTCAACAAATGTGTAAGTGTAAACTTGGTTTGCAAATAGATCATATAAGACTAAAACATGACAACTACACACATATATACACCTATAAATAAATATGTACACACACACACACACACACACGTCAACATTTGAAGTGGCTCAAAAAAAAAAAAGAGTTCAAAGTTGTCTTTGAATGCAAGAATGCATTTTTGGTTTTAGGACAGCTTTGAAAGGTTTTGATCCACCTCAAACGTTGACTACAGTAATTTCGTCACAAAGGGAACCTGCCATTAGAAGAGCCCATTCACTATTTTCCAGGATGGGACAAATATGAAAACGCAAAAATGGAAGTCAACAAATGTGTAAGTGTAAATTTGGTTTGCAAATAGATCATATAAGACTAAAACATGACAACTACACACATATATACACCTATAAATAAATATGTACACACACACACACGTCAACATTTGAAGTGGATCAAAAAAAAAAAAGTTCAAAGTTGTCTTTGAATGCAAGAATGCATTTTTGGTTTTAGGACAGCTTTGAAAGGTTTTGATCCACCTCAAACGTTGACTACAGTAATTTCATATCAAATTCGATATATTATATTACAAATATTTTATTTGTAAATGTATATAGAACTTTTTTTATCTACCTAAATCCCAGCTACAGGGTTTTTTTTTTAATTATTTATTTGCAGTTTTGTGTTCACTTATTTACACAAATATAAAATCCATTTTAGTTTGGAGGGCCAAATTCACCAAAATACTCTAATGTAAGACTAGCCGTATCATTTGTCCTTATATGAAATGCTGCAAACAGTTTCTAACCCAGGTCCAATATATCATTAAAACATTAACATTTCACTGCTCTAAAATATTAAAAACCATTGAAACATTGAGGCAAAAATCAATTTATTATAAAATGAAGTTTATTTTTTAACAAATTACAGGTCATTGTCCATCCACATTTTCCCACCATGTCCTCAATGTCCACAGTATCACTGAACAAGTATAAAGCACCATTTTAATATGTTTAAGATATGGACTTCAGCATTTCAAATGAATTGGAGTTCATCTGCATCCACACTCATCCACCACCATGTCTTCATAATGTCTCAGAACCACATTATCGTTATTGTCGTAATAGAGCATGGAGATGGGGGACAGTTTGATGGGAACGCAGCAGGGCTGAGGCGTCCCTTTAGGATCAAACGAATGGACCAGCGTCTGCAGGATGGCATGGTTGGTCCCATTCAAACTTTCACTCAGAGGGAAAGGACACTCTCCGTGGCAGTAATTGGCCAAATACCCCTGGGGCGCAATGATCCAGTCCTGCCAACCCACGTCTTTGAAGTCAATGTAAAGCCTTCTGGGTTTGCACACGTTACTGGGCGTCACAGGTAAGTAATACGCAGCGCTTCGCTTTCTCCTGGACCTGCATTGAAGCGGATTCAACGACACCACCACCAGAGACGTGTACAACTCTGGCATTTGAGCAATCTGCACAGCTGAATGTGTGCTTTCCACATATGCATCCTCCTGAAGCATGTTGCTCAAGTGCTTGAGCTGCAACTCAACTTGCATCCCGTAGTTCTTACCTGGCTTTCTCCAGGTTTCAGCCAGATCGGTCAGATTGATGTGCACAGAAGCGTGCGCACCAGGCCCGAGCGACTGAGACAGGAGTAATTTACGGCTGGACTCGTGAGTTACTCCCTTCAGCGTGGTCCTCAAAACCCTGTACAGGTCCACGCTGAAAACATGCGGTCCCAGGTGAGCCAGATCCTGTTTGAACTTCATTTCCAGCTGCGCAAAGGAGAGTTGCTCAACATCCTCCAGCACCGACATGTTGAAAAACAGATGCTTTCTCACACAATTAAAGCAGTGGACGGCCGGAGCAGATATCAGACTACCTGTTTGGGGAAAAACAAGCTTTGTGTTATGGTGCAAGTGGGTTATTCCTGTTCTGCAGAACCTTTTGAACTCTGTAACATAAATGTTATCATTTACGGCAAGACACCATAGGTGAACAGGGTAGAATTAATAGATCTTACCATACTTTCCCGGTTGATTACATTAAGAATTTCAAAAGTTTTTAGGCTTTCCAATGAGGCGTCATCTAATTACACATGCACTAATTTGCATAAAATTCCAGAAATTTTTCAGAGGGGATTTTGGATTTTTCTTTAAATAAGAAAATACTGTCAGAAAAAAATCAGCTTTTAGGATTAAAATCAGACGTCTGATATGAACAAACCCTTCAGAATAGAGATAGGAATAAAACTGTAAATGTTGGTCAGTGTAAGTGTTGCAGAACTAAAGAAAACTGCCTTTAAAGATATGCATTGTAATTGAAATCTAAAGACACAAATAGGTCAAGTTCAGTAATAAAATTAGGTGAATGATATAGAAACAAATCCCTCTATAGAAACCCTCTGAATGTGCATGGAAATTAAAACTGTACATTTGTGTTTAAGTGCTGCTGAAGAGAAAAACTCCTCATTTTGAGAAAACGGCCTTTAAAAATATATTGTAATTGAAATCTACAGAGGCAAATAGATGATTAAGATAAACACCTAAATGTGCATTTTGCATGCTTTCTTCCCACTAGTCTGAAATGCGTTATGAAAAGCTAAATAGCCCAAAATCTCAAAACTGACCAGTGCAAAAAATATTTTTGCCTGTAGTGTCTTTCATTAAGGAGTTATTTCAATTAAAGGGTGCCTAATGTTTTTTATAACTCGATTTACAGAAAAATATACTGCCATCAAGTCAGTTGTCTGACCAACAGTAATGATGTCACTTCCTGCAGGATGACGTCATACAGAAACTGGCTTTTGTTTGTTAGGCATTTCACAAAATACTAACCCGAATAGAACTAATTACAATTATTCAACAAAAACATGTTTTTGAAACACTCATTCGATTAAGGAAAAATTAAATACAAATGGCATTACTAAAATTGTATTCAAATTTCCTAAAAACTACGAGGACATGATATACTGCATATTAAGATTGACCTAAATTCTCAAGGCCTCACCTTGATCCTGGATGAACCTGACAATATTTCCCCGGACTCCATACTCGGACACCACACATGGATCGGTGTCAGACGTCGAGGTCTGTGTGCTGCCCTTCTCAAACAGTTTCCACAGCAGAGACGGCACTGGAGCCTGATGTGAAGGTTTTGGGCGACTCGAGAGACCCATCGAACTTAAAAACAGCTTTTCTTGCACGTTGACGTTTTCTGTGTCTATAAAAGTAAGAGAAGACAGACTTGACATTAAAAACAAGAGATTGGGAATCACACAGAGCATCATTAATGTGAGCAGCACGGTCAAACAGACCTTCCGGCACGGACAGGGCCTTTTAAACAGCCGCTGATCAGCTTCAGATGATCAGCCAGACGAGTGAGGACTGACACCTGTGAGGTGATTGGTGGAGATAACGATCCACTGATGGACTGTGGGGGTCAAATCATTGATATGCAAATGAGTGGCAATGGGCCTTTGATGTTTATAGGGGCTCACTCAGACTGATATGCTGTCACAAAATGCTACATTTTGCCATAGATTTTTTTTTTTAATTCTTAATGATTTTAACATTTGTTTTTATTTATCTTAATTCAAAAACAAGAATAAAGCACAAATAAGCACCAAAACCTATGGTATAGGTATTTTTAAGGTGATCAGATTGTGTTGTATTTGACATTTAAACATAGCTACACATAACAATAAAAAAAAAAAAAACACTGAAACATTTTGTGTAGAAACAGTTTTCACTTAGACATTTCTAGTAAATTTCATGGAAATGGCAAGTAGCATTAAATGTGAAATGTTGAATTAGAAAATCTGAAATGGAATTTTCTTGTAAAACTGAGTCCTATAATTTATGTTTAATTTACAACTTTCAAAAAAAGATTTTTTTACAGTATAAAATGATTTAAAAAATTGAGAATGTTTTTTTTTGTGGATGTACCATGAAAAAACATGGTAGTACACTTTTAAAAATAAAGGTGCTACAAAAGGTTCTTCACAGCGATGCCATAGAAGAACCATTTTTGGTTCCACAAAGAAGCATTCAGTCAAAGGTTCTTTAAAGAAGCATCTCTTTCTTACCTTTTTATAATCTGAAGAACCTTCTTTCGCCACAAAGAAGCTTTTGTGAAACAGAAAGGTTCTTCAGATGTTAAAGGTTCTTTATGGAACCATTTAGACGAAAAGGTTCTTCTATGGCATCGTGAAGCACCTTTATTTTTAAGAGTGTACCTTGGAGTAACATGTAAATACTATGGTACATAAATGTGAGAATGTAATATTTTCATGGTATACATTAAAAAACTGCCCTTAATAGCAGAACAAATACATGTGATATTCATATGAAAAAGAAAAACATAAATAAGAGAAAGAAAGAGACTAAACATATTTTACTGCGTACTCATTAATGAGTTATTGTGCTTAAATGTAGGAATTCTAAGTTGAATTTAATAATCAACTCCTAAAATCCCCAACCTAAAAAAAGGACAAAAATGAGTCAATAGTTGTCATACACTAAGAGTATAGAGCTGTAAAATGAATGTGTAGCAACTCAGATCATTTGAGCTTGGAAGAATCTGATGTGAAGAAATGTTTGTGTTTTTATAGAGATCTCTGCTTTTGATTGCAGACCTTGGTATCAATTCTGAGCACAATATGAGACATCACTACTAAAATACTAGAGGAAATATTAAAGATCTCTGTCTTTTCCATGTAAGATTAAACAGACAAGTTCTTCTACTCTGATTAACCTCTGAATGTTTTGGTGGGGGTTTTGTGATGCTGGATTTATGATCATTTTCACACTGATCGGACGGCAGCACTGACTCTGTCGTGTGCCGAATCCTTCCTGGGCATCAGAGCGTCCATGCTCTTCATCAGACACATTCCTCCAGTCAAGTAAAGACTCTGACGAGACACAGTGGATTGATGCATCAGGCCGTTACTGATAACAGGTCCCTGGCTGACCTCTGGGGCGGCATTCCATCTGCTGAACTCCACTGAGTGACAAATGGAGAGAAGAAGCTGTAAACAGACCCTGGAGAACAGAGTTTTGGAGTCAACAGTATCCAAATAAATAAATAAAATAAAATAATAAATAAATTAGTAAATAATAAGTAAAAAAGCAATAACAACAACAACAATAATAATACAAAAATAGAAAAAATTTAAGTAAAATATAAATAAATTGTATAAATGTATATGGGAATAAAACGACATGTTCTGTAAGCTGACAATATATAAATGTATTTTACACATTAAATGTTTTCTATGATATTATAAAGACTACTACTACTACTAATAAATACTATTATTAATATATAAAAATATATAAATTATATGAAATAAATTAAACGTCATAACAAATAAATTACAAAAAATAAAATAAAAAAAGTTTCAAAAAACAAAGATGATGATTATGCAAAATAATAATAAAAAAGAAACCATATATTTAAAATAAACTAATATATATATATATATACACACACACACACACACACACACACACAAATAAACCAATAATAATAATTATAGAAATATATAGTAAATAAAATGACAAGATTTGTAAACTGACAGTACATATTTACATAAATATGTATACTAAAATATAGAAATTATATAAAATACATTTATATAATAATAATAATAATAATGTAAGGTTGCTGCTTACCTTTTGGAAAACGTCTGCACGCCTGATCTCAAAATCTACGAACAAAAGACAAAAAAGCTGCAATTGTTAAAAACACATATATGCTAAATACATGACATGCAAAATGCTAATGCTGGAGAAACAGTTACTGGAGCGGTGTGAGGTTACAGCGCGAGCATTGTCACTGGAAACACAATATTCTGTGTGGTCTAGTCAGGATATGAAATACGGCCGTTTGAATAACATGACATTGTGTTCACCCCGTCATTCATCACAAACACACGTTGTGCTCTGAGCTTTCCCTCCTGATCTTCAGTTTCACACACACACACACACACACACACAGGACGCAGAGAAGCTGTGCTCCATTATTAGTGATGTAAGCTTACAACCGTCATGATGTTTTTCAAACCTCACGTTTCACTTGATATGAAAATATATTCTGTGTAATGGGGAATTTGACCGAATGAAGCCACAAAAAGCTCGTCTTTCATTGTTTACCTTCCCCTTCAAATTATGACTGTCACCCACCTCTCCCTAGAGGTCAAGTATGAGTTATATCTCATAATATCTGTAAATAATATCTTTTTGTGCCTCTGTATATATACTGTATGGTCATTAAAATATTTCTATAGTGTTTGTTGATATTTGAAATTAGATTTTATTTTTAGATTTCCTCTTTTCATTTTAATTTTAGATGAAATAGTACTAATTTTGGGATGTCGTTTTTATTAGTTTCTTTTTATATGTCCATAGTTTTTAATTAGTTTGAGTTATTTTAGGACTTTAAATTAAAGTAAATGAAAACCTTGGCAACTAGCTATATTAATAAAATGATCAAACACTGGTTTAATTGCAGATTATTATTATTATTATTATTATTTCAGTTAACGTTTGTTCTTGTTTTGTTCAAGTAACATTTTTTAGGTAACAATGATAACTCTGATATTTGACTATATATTAGTTTATAGTATAAATATTATTCAATATATACATATACATAAATGTCATATCTTGCAATACCCAAAGATTTCAAATTAGTCTTTAAAATGTGGCTCGGAGTTCAAACTTAGAACGATTATAATAATTGATGTTATGAATTAACTACAGGTTTACTGCATACTATTGTTGACTTGATATTGGTTATGTTTAAAAGGAACACCGCAAACTGTACAGTATATACTGTATCCTGCCTGCTATTTTCTAAAAATCATTTGATAAACAATACACAATATGCAAAGATGAAACGTTCAAAATGTAGCATGTTCCATCGATCTCATAATTGTATTATGTACATGTTGTGTATAATCTCTGAAATAAATATTACTTTGCACTTTTGAACCAGTTGTGTGTAAAAGTCACTTTTGACCAATAAAATAATAAGAAAAACAGAAAGTGCATACTGCATTCACTATTTTGCCAGTATCCATTTTTTCTCCCTGCACGATCCTTCCAGTTCATCCAGTTCATCCACAATTTTAATATCTCTTTCCTGACTTATGACTTACTATATTGCCATAATGTTACACAAAATATGATTACTGGATTACTACTTACTTGCAAAAACAGTAGTTAGTATGGCATTCGGAACATACCCAGTGTCTTCAATCAGATATTAGTGTGTATCTCTATTACTAACCACCATATGAGAACCAGACCTGCAATGAAAGTAAATAAAGACATAAGCTCAGTAAAATTACAGCATAAATAAGTATTGGTCATGCAAGTATATATCTGAGTGCTACAACACTGCAGTATTTGATGCAACACGACACGCAGGAGTTAACCGCATAAACGCTGCTGTAGTTTAACGCTGAGGCTGGAGAAACTCGAGCTGAAGAGAACCTCCCGAATCAATACGGAGGAGCTTCACTGCGTGATCTTTGGTTTGGATGTTTCTGAATGCTTTTATGGTTTACATAGATGACTCTTCGTCAGACTTTGCCCCACATGCTCGGGGAATATTCATCTTCACCGTGTCTGTCTCCTTCATGAGCACTTCACATAATTACAGACTGAAGCTCTTCTAGACGTTACATCAATGCCACAAACAATCATCTCGTGTCTGGCCCCTCGCTGGGTCATCTGTGAGGTGGATGAAGAAGATAACAACCTTTATCACTGCTGAACACATCAGTTACACAGACCATGATGTAGCGTTTAGCTGACCGGTGGAAGACGGCAATGGGCGGTTGCTGGAAAGACCCGAAATCATTCCTAATCATTCCCAGTGTTTTGATGTGATGAAGCTACACATTTGGCATGTGTTGCAATTATCTTGAGAGGCAAAGAGGTCGACTTACTGATTAGTTCCTGAGAGATTTTACAACACATTGTGATCCGCAAGCACAGCATTTCCTGTGGAAACAATCATTAGGATGAAAATAAATACCTTCTACCCATGTGTTTTGCAATCAATTAATATTTGGGTCTCGCTTTAAAACATGAACTCTTACATTTATGGACAAACAGCAGCTGTGGTTGCCAGAAATATGGTGACAATGGTTCAGGTATTATGGAAATGCATATTGGTACTTGGATATTTTATAACTTATACACAACAAAACACAAGACTCTAAAACAAGGCTATAAATATGAACTAAATAACTTAATATATATCACAAAACACAAATGTACATTACCGATAACAAAAATAAGCAACAAAACCATTTACTAATATTTGGGTCTCGCTTTAAAACATGAACTCTTACATTTATGGACAAACAGCAGCTGTGGTTGCCAGAAATATGGTGACAATGGTTCAGGTATTATGGAAATGCATATTGGTACTTGGATATTTTATAACTTATCCACAACAAAACACAAGACTCTAAAACAAGGCTATAAATATGAACTAAATAACTTAATATATATCACAAAACACAAATGTACATTACCGATAACAAAAATAAGCAACAAAACCATTTATATCAAATAAAATCATGTAATGTGACTTTTAATAATGTTCTTTTCACCGTAAATTAGATGGTAATTTGTAGCTTTTTTTTCTTGCAAAAACTAAACATTTGGCAGTATTTTACACTAACATCACACACAATGCAATTTTAAAGAAATGGTTCACCCAAAAATGAAATTTGCTGGAAATTTACTCACCCTCAGGGCCTTCCAAGATGTAGATGAGTTTGCTTCTTCATCAGATTTGGGGAAATGTAGCACTGCATCACTTGCTCACCAATGGATGCTCAGCAGTGAATGGGTGCCGTCAGAATGAGAGTCCAAACAGCTGATAAAAACATCACAATAATCCACAAGTAATCCACTCCAGTCCATCAGTTACCATCTTGAGAAGACAAAAGCTGAAACAAATCCATCATTAAGATTTATAACTTAAAACCGTAGCTTCCGGCTAAAATACAAGTCCATAATACAAAATAACGCTTCCTCCAGTGAAAAATTGATCTGAATCAGGAGGGAAATCTGCAGATCAAGCACCGTTTACAAGCCAAAACAGCTCTAAACAAATATGTGGCTGGATTTTGATGTGAGAGACAAGAACAGATGGACTTTTTCCATTATGGACTTGTATTTTGGCTGGAAGCAACGGTTTGAGGATAAAAACGTCTTGATTGATCTTCTTACAAACACGCAGCTTTTGGCTTTACATGATGTTAACTGATGGACTGGAGTGTGTGGATTATTGTGATGTTTTTATCAGCTGTTTGGACTCTCATTCTGACGGCACCCATTCACTGCAGAGGGTCTTTTGCTCAAATGCCTCAGCTACATTGATTCAACCAAATACACAAAAGCAACAAATATATAGTTCTGTTTATCATCTCAAACCATCTCGAGTCTCATACGGTTTATGCCTTAAAGGCAATAGACTATATGTTTGTTGTGCTGAAAGCTAGGATTGACAGGATTTACACGGCGTTTATCAATAATGCAGTGATTAAAAGGAAGCATTGAAAAGCAGCAGTTATCACTTTATCTACGAGCGGCCTGCTGAACGTCATCTGCAATTCCTCTGGCTGTTTGAGCAGCATGTCTTTGGGTGACCCGGACCACCACACATGATTAACAATGTGCAGAATCCCATCAATCATACGTTTTTACAAAAAGCTTCCGCTCTATCTTCCTCTCAATCTGTCACCGGAGGCCTGAAACCCTCACAAAGACCTGCTGAACATATGTCACGTTATGTTGAACGCTGTCTTTGTCCTTAAACCTAAAGACAAACATCTTATTTTTAGACATAAAAGGTGCAATGTTGTAAGGTAAAGACAACACTGTTGACCGACACATCTTTAGTACCTACAGCATGCAACTGCTGTAATTCTGTCATAACTGTTGCTCGAGTGGAAATTGAGTGAATAATGCAAAGCTGGCAACAAATGATTCTGTTGAAATATACCTTTCTGCAGCTCAAACAATGCCAAGATCATGGGTTTGATTCCCAGGAAATTCTCCAAACTCTCCAAATGAGTATTATTCTGTATGCAGATGCTTTTTTTTTAATTCAAATAATTGCAACATGAGCCAAATGTGTAGCTTTATTAAACAGCAGCAAGTTCATGGCTTCGATTCCCAGGAAATGCATTAACTGATCAAATGTACACCTTCGATGCAATGCAAGTCACTTTGGATAAAAGCATCTATCAAACGCATATATGCAAATGTAACATCTATATCATAACTTGCTGTTTAATGCAAAACTGGGAACAAATGATTTTTTTAAACATACAGTTTTGTAGCTCAAACAATGCCAAGGTCATGGGTTTGATTCCCAGGAAATTCTCATTACCTCTCCAAATGAGTAATATTCTGTAAGAATGCATCCTTTTTTAACTGCAACACATGGCAAACTTCATCGAACAGTGGCAAGGTCATGGGTTCGATTCCCAGGAAATACATTAACAGATAAAATGTAAATTTTCAATGCAATGCAAGCCACTTTGGATAAAAGCATCTATCAAATGCATATATGCAAATGTAACATCTTTATCATAATTTTCTGTTTAATGCAAATCTGGGAAAAGCTGATTTTGTTTAAGCACACCTTCCTGCAGCTCCAACAATGGCATGGTTTGATTCCCTGCAAATTCTCATAAACTCCTCAAATTATTATTAATATTCATGCACTCAATTAATTGCAACACGTGCCGAATCTGTAGCTTTATCAAACACTGGCAAGGTCATGGGTTTGATTCCCAGTGAATGCATGAACTGATAAAATGTACACCTTCAATGCAGCGCAGTGCAAGTCACTTTGGATGAAAGCATCTGTCAAATGCATGCATGCAAATGTAAAATCTTTATCATAACCTGATTTTTCATACAAAACTGGGAACAACTGATTTTATTTAAAAACCCCTTCATGTAGCTCAAACAATGCTATGGTTATGGTTTGGATTCCCAGCAAATTCTCATGAAGTTTCCAAATGATTATTATTGTACATGCAGATTTTTGTTACTCAAATAATTGCAACACATGCAAAATGTGTAGCTTCATCAAAGCGGCCAGGTAATGGGTTTGATTCCTAGGAAACGCACAAGCTGATAGAATTACACCTTTTGCAATGCAAGGCAAGACACTTCGTCTGCCAAATGCATGAATGCAAATGTAAAGTCTTGTTCATCGTAATCATAATTTGTTGTTTAAGCCTGGTCTTTTAGGCTTATATAAGTTTTCGGAATTTGTTCACAACCATGAAGAAAAACGTAGCATATAATGGGGATAAAAGCTCTATAAATACTATAAATATTTATGTCCATCAAAATTGTAATAGTTCAAAAATGTAAACCTAAAAAACATTATAATCACCAAAAATATATGAATAATTAATTAATTAATTCCCATACTTATTTTATATTATGTCCATTATTTATTTCCATCAATATTTTATTGATTATTCATGGACATACATAATTTATCCTTTTATCCAATGTGACTTATATGCAGTATATGATGTACCCGTTTTTGTTCTCTAGGAATCAAACCCATGACCTTGCTGTTGCGAGCACTATGCTTCACCAACTGAATTACAAGAAACTTCAAAAATCAAGTAAATATAAAGACAGCTGTACATGTGGAAAAAGACCCCTAACATATAAGACCAACAGTGAGCAAAATGTATCCTTTTAATGTAGCAAGTCATATGCTGAGTACATACTTAATTAAAATCATGTTTTATAGATAAAAGAAACAGATTGCCACAGTTATTCTGTATTTTTTTGTTGTTTGTTCAAGTGTCTTTAGCATCATTGTAAACTATTGTAAATGTAAAGTAAGTAGTTTTCTGCTGCTGGAGCTGCATAATTCCCTACACAAACTCGACGAGGATCTTTCCCGCTGTTAGTGTTGTGGGTAAGGGATGGAGGGAGTTGGACAGGCGGTCTTTATTTCAGCACGCTGGCACAGACGGCGGACCCCGGCCGCAGCTGTCAATGTGTGTGACATTGATCTCTGTGGCTTGAGCTCGGCCTGACCAGAGGAATTTTGTGGATTTCTGTGCAACTTCCATTTATAGTTTTCCACCAGGAGTTTAGCTTTTCTACCACAACAGTTTCAGCTTTTAAATCTGGGTTATTAGCTATAAGCCTTTTATAAAAATGATTCAGATTAGGGTAAAAGTATACTCTCTGTAGTATGCTACATGGTTATTTATCTCACATCGCTGTGATCTTCTGGGCTCTAGATGAAAAGCAGCAGTGGATTAATGTGGGTCTCAGGGTTATTACAGATAACTAACTAAAAAATTTTTTTAAAAAACATATTTTTGTTACTTGAAATCACATAAATGTTGACTAAAATAAATTAAAAATTTATTTTCATTTAACTTAAGTAAAATAACTAAAACAAAATAAAAATAAATAATGAATAATTATGTACATACACATATATTCAAAAATTTAATTTTTTATAAATACTATTAATATTACATTTTAAAACCATTTTTAAAAAGTAATAAAAACAACAACCATAGCTAAATAAAAAAAGCTTTAACTAAACCTAAAATAAAAAATAATAAAAAAATATTAATACAAATGAAATAATAGTATCTCAATGAAACTCAAATGTGTGTAAATCTTTAAAACAAAAAAAATATTTCCAAATATTTATAAAAAATTAAATCAAATCTGAACAACATATATAGTATACATAAATAGTGTGTCTACGTGTGTGTGTGTGTGTGTGTGTGTGTGTGTGTGTGTGCTCGTGTATATATAACATTAAAGTAATAAAGATAACAAAAACAACACAATTAATAAACCTTTAACTAAAATTAAAATTTAAAATATTCAACATTTTATAAAAAGTATAATAGTATATGGTTCAGCAGGTAAAAATGGTATAGCACACATGATTTGAGGAATCATTCATGTCTGGATCCCAAAAAACTGCAGGTTGAATCACACATCAAAGTTTAACACTTAGGCCCAATCCCAAATCTACCCCTTAGCCCTTCCCCTTTCCCTCCGTTTCGCGCGTTCACGTGAAGGGCATTTGTAAGCATTTTTGACATTAATAAAGATTTTAACGAAAAGAAATCATTTGTTTTATGTTGCATTCAATCGTGAGTTCATATTTATGGTCATGTTACTCAAATAAATGTTTGCAAAAAATCTCGTTGCTGGAAAATATACTGTAGCGATTCAGTATTTAAACTGTTATTAATAAAAGTCGTGGGGCAGCGTTGACAAGTTTCTTTTCTCCTGGATGTGTGAGCTGCGCGATCTCCGATATATATATATATATACTGTATATATATATATATATATATATATATGTGTGTGTGTGTGTGTGTGTGTGTGTGTGTCAGTAAGCAACGCAGTAATATAGAACGCTAATTAAAAGCTCTAATGCACACCAGTATAGGTGTGTGTATTGTAGGAACTAGACGACGTATGATGACGTGTGACGGCATAGTAGTGGTGTCCCAATTCTTAGGGGAATATTTTCACCCCTACCCCTTGACACTCTGTTTCAAGGGACAAGGGGAAGGGGTAGGCGGAGGGGTAGGGGAAGGGGAAGGGGTATAAAATAGAATTGGGATTGGGCCTTAATCTTAGAGGTCTGATCCCATCACTAACATTAAGTATGAGTAACATATATTTAACGATACTTGCCTTAGGAAACACATGACTAATAATGAGACGATGCTTTCTACTAGATACAGCAGCTCAAGCTCTGTTCTTCTCATTAAACTGGACAGATGTTTTTCTGCGTTCGCTTTTGGGTAGGAAATGATCACAGATGATTGTGGCTACTGCTAAGAGTATCACAGTGTGTGAATTTGTCAAACATTTGCATCGGCAGAAACTGGAATTTCCTGCTCTTAGAGGAAAAATAAGCAAGATTTAATGGCATTCAAGCATGCATTGAGCCCATAATGCACTGCAGTCCCCTAAAATGACAAAGTCATTAAAGAGATAATCTGTTTTATCATTTCTCATCATAAACCACTTCCCCTTTCCGGATGAACTGCATACAGCATCTAAAAATTCAAAAGCCCAGGCAACAGCAATACGATTAAAGATCAACGTTCAATAACAAGTAAATTAAACCCATACAGCACAATATATTATGTTAAAATACAGGTAAAATATATTTTATCATTATTTATATTGAAAATATATTTAAAGTCCATTTGTGGAGTGTGTGTGTGTGTGTGTGTGTGTGAGTGTGTGTGTGTGTGTGTGTGTGTGTGTGTG
>NW_015505639.1:65781-96258 GCF_001515645.1 Sinocyclocheilus grahami | reverse complement strand
TGTAAGCATTTTTGACATTAATAAAGATTTTAACGAAAAGAAATCATTTGTTTTATGTTGCATTCAATCGTGAGTTCATATTTATGGTCATGTTACTCAAATAAATGTTTGCAAAAAATCTCGTTGCTGGAAAATATACTGTAGCGATTCAGTATTTAAACTGTTATTAATAAAAGTCGTGGGGCAGCGTTGACAAGTTTCTTTTCTCCTGGATGTGTGAGCTGCGCGATCTCCGATATATATATATATATACTGTATATATATATATATATATATATATATGTGTGTGTGTGTGTGTGTGTGTGTGTGTGTCAGTAAGCAACGCAGTAATATAGAACGCTAATTAAAAGCTCTAATGCACACCAGTATAGGTGTGTGTATTGTAGGAACTAGACGACGTATGATGACGTGTGACGGCATAGTAGTGGTGTCCCAATTCTTAGGGGAATATTTTCACCCCTACCCCTTGACACTCTGTTTCAAGGGACAAGGGGAAGGGGTAGGCGGAGGGGTAGGGGAAGGGGAAGGGGTATAAAATAGAATTGGGATTGGGCCTTAATCTTAGAGGTCTGATCCCATCACTAACATTAAGTATGAGTAACATATATTTAACGATACTTGCCTTAGGAAACACATGACTAATAATGAGACGATGCTTTCTACTAGATACAGCAGCTCAAGCTCTGTTCTTCTCATTAAACTGGACAGATGTTTTTCTGCGTTCGCTTTTGGGTAGGAAATGATCACAGATGATTGTGGCTACTGCTAAGAGTATCACAGTGTGTGAATTTGTCAAACATTTGCATCGGCAGAAACTGGAATTTCCTGCTCTTAGAGGAAAAATAAGCAAGATTTAATGGCATTCAAGCATGCATTGAGCCCATAATGCACTGCAGTCCCCTAAAATGACAAAGTCATTAAAGAGATAATCTGTTTTATCATTTCTCATCATAAACCACTTCCCCTTTCCGGATGAACTGCATACAGCATCTAAAAATTCAAAAGCCCAGGCAACAGCAATACGATTAAAGATCAACGTTCAATAACAAGTAAATTAAACCCATACAGCACAATATATTATGTTAAAATACAGGTAAAATATATTTTATCATTATTTATATTGAAAATATTTTTAAAGTCCATTTGTGGAGTGTGTGTGTGTGTGTGTGAGTCTGTGTGTGTGTGTGTGTGTGTGTGTGTGTGTGTGTGTGTGTGTCTGTGTGTGTTTTGTATATTTTAAAACGTTGTAATAGAAATATGATTAAAGATCAATGTTCAATAAATAGTTAAACTACACCCACACAGCACAAAAAAATATATATAAATATATATACTCCATAAGTATTGGGACAGTAAAGCTTGCTGTGGAGTCAAGAAATCTATAAATATGATTACAAGATGAATATGAGACAAAACTACAGAATGTCACATTTTATTATTGGGTGATTCAACACATAGATGCTGCTTACCAGCTAAGAAGATCAGCACTTTCTGATGTGAGCATAAGGATTGGAACAGCTGCCTCACAGGTCTTTCTGTAAGTGATGATCAGCTGTGTCCTGTTGCATTCATTCTTCAGATATTAAAAACAAGGACTGTGTCGTATCAGTTATATCCATTGCTTCTGTATTCTGAGTCTTACATTCGATGACGACACACACAAACCAGGATGAAGACAAGGGAGCTGACTTTGAGAGAAAAGCAAGCAATTTGGATGCTAAAAGAAAAGAGGAAATCAATTAGAGCTATAGCAATGGAGCAATCAAGTGTTTGGAAACCACTGGAGACATCAGCAACCAAAAACGACCTGATCGGCTGAGCAAAACAACAGCAGTTGATGACAGATTAATCATAAAAGCTGTGAAAATGAACCATAAAATACATGTCTGTAAAATCACCAACAACCTCCAGAAAGCTGAGGTGATGCTCTGACAATCCACTGTCCGCAGGAGACTTTGACACAGAACTACAGATGCTACACAGCAAGATCCAAACTTCTGACCAGCACCAAAACTAGAAAGGCAAGATTAGAGTTTGCAAAAGCCAGTAGAGTTTTGGAACAGAGTTTTATGGACACTGCAAATGATCCTAAGCATACAGCCTCATCTGTAAAGAGTGGTGGTGTCTTGGCATGGGCATGCATGGCTGTCTCTGGAACAGGCCCTCTCAATTTTAATGATGACTTAATGTATGATGACAGTAGCAGAATTAATATAGAAGGGTACAAAACCATATTGGCTAACAATATTCAAGAAAATGCTACCAGACTCATCAGAAAGCACTTCATATTGCATCAGGACTAATGACCCAAAACACCCTTCCAGTTCAGTCAAGGCAAAGAAATGGAAAGTCTTAGATTGCCCAAATCAATCTCCAGATTTAAACCTGATTGAATATGAATTTCACCGGCTGAAGAGGAGACTAAAGGCAGAAACTCCCCAAAACAAGCAACAGTTGGTAATGGCTGCATTAAAGGCTGGGGAAAGTGTGTCAAAGGATGAGACCAAGCTTCTGGTGATGTCTATGTGCTCACAGACTCACTGCTCTGATTGCACGCAAGAGATCTGCTACTAAATAATAGCTTGTAATCTTTTACATCTGCCTTAAGTTCAACTGTTCCAAAACTCATGCTCACATCAAATAGTGGGATGAATTCTAAAAGTGCTGTCCTTTTTATTTGGTAAAACGGATATGTGTTGAAACAGCTAATAATAAAATGTGACATTCTGTAGTTCTGTCTCATATGTTTTATGTTAATATACAGGTAAAAGTATATATTTAATTATATTTGATTATTTATATTGAAATATAGTCCATTGTAGTTTGTTCGTTTTTTTAAAGCTTTTTTGTATATTTTAAAACATAGCAATAGAAATACGATTTAAAATCAGTGTTCAGTAAATAGTTACACTATTAAACCCATACAGCAATCAATCAATCAATCAATCAATATTGTTTATTAAAATGCAGGTGAAATATAATTAATATATTTTAATTTTATTTTGATTTTTCAATGTTCAATGAACTTTTCAACTAAACCCATACAGAACAAAATACATTTTATTTATATTTTTATGTTAAAATACAGGTGAAAATACAGGTATCAATATATTTAAATTACATTTTTATAAAGTCAGCATTTTTTGCACGTTGATTTATTTCTTTATTTATGAAACAAAAAATACTGAAGCAAGGATATAAAACACTTCACATTATTTATGCATACAGTATGTTGTTTCAACAAATTCTAAACTTGTGTTGGACTCGAGCCGTGCGTTTTATCATTATCATTTTATCACTGATTTATCATCAGTTTTATCATGTCTCATCATAAAAGCTCCAGCACTTCCCCTTTCCTGATAAACCGCAGCGCTCAGAAGTGCCGACACTTGCAGCAAAAGTCCTGCCTGTTTAAACCTGATTGAATATGAATTTCACCGGCTGAAGAGGAGACTAAAGGCAGAAACTCCCCAAAACAAGCAACAGTTGGTAATGGCTGCATTAAAGGCTGGGGAAAGTGTGTCAAAGGATGAGACCAAGCTTCTGGTGATGTCTATGTGCTCACAGACTCACTGCTCTGATTGCACGCAAGAGATCTGCTACTAAATAATAGCTTGTAATCTTTTACATCTGCCTTAAGTTCAACTGTTCCAAAACTCATGCTCACATCAAATAGTGGGATGAATTCTAAAAGTGCTGTCCTTTTTATTTGGTAAAACGGATATGTGTTGAAACAGCTAATAATAAAATGTGACATTCTGTAGTTCTGTCTCATATGTTTTATGTTAATATACAGGTAAAAGTATATATTTAATTATATTTGATTATTTATATTGAAATATAGTCCATTGTAGTTTGTTCGTTTTTTTAAAGCTTTTTTGTATATTTTAAAACATAGCAATAGAAATACGATTTAAAATCAGTGTTCAGTAAATAGTTACACTATTAAACCCATACAGCAATCAATCAATCAATCAATCAATATTGTTTATTAAAATGCAGGTGAAATATAATTAATATATTTTAATTTTATTTTGATTTTTCAATGTTCAATGAACTTTTCAACTAAACCCATACAGAACAAAATACATTTTATTTATATTTTTATGTTAAAATACAGGTGAAAATACAGGTATCAATATATTTAAATTACATTTTTATAAAGTCAGCATTTTTTGCACGTTGATTTATTTCTTTATTTATGAAACAAAAAATACTGAAGCAAGGATATAAAACACTTCACATTATTTATGCATACAGTATGTTGTTTCAACAAATTCTAAACTTGTGTTGGACTCGAGCCGTGCGTTTTATCATTATCATTTTATCACTGATTTATCATCAGTTTTATCATGTCTCATCATAAAAGCTCCAGCACTTCCCCTTTCCTGATAAACCGCAGCGCTCAGAAGTGCCGACACTTGCAGCAAAAGTCCTGCCTGGTTCTAGCTGCAGTAAATTATAATTATTATCTGTTTCAAAGGCTTTGAAAGAGCAGGAGGTTAATGAGTCAGAGAGCGCTTTCATGTGGTCGAGACTGAACACACGGTGCTCGGTGGACAGTATCTGCTGCATCTGGGTCCGGCGCAGCACGCAGGGGCTGCAGAAGAGCATTGCAAACATTCCCTTCTAATTGTACACTTGTTGTCTTCAAAGGACAGAAACTGTAGACTAGATTCATGGAATCTGGGATACAACAATAAGCCACACATCCGTCCAGCCCAAAGCCGCAGGCTATTTAAAGATAAAGTAGGCTGTAGTTTTTTGCCACTAAATGAAGCACCCACCCTTCCGCCGCGCTACATATTGGAAACAGATGCCTTCGGTTGTGATGCTCAGCTAATTTTTGTGGATTGTGATTTTTATATATATTTTTTTCGGCTGGGTCTAGATTACAGTTGGTTGGCTAATCCAGCAAACTGATAACCATTTATAAAGACAATTAATTACAGAACACACACAATTTAGCACTGATATACTGTGCAACAAACAGAACTGCAAACATAATGACTGTTTTCAACAGGTTGCCATTAGTCCCGCCTCCAAACTCACGCCATTGGTCAATGTTAGAATGTCAGTACTGGAAAAAAAAAGAACACTTTTCCTTTAAAAAACATGAATTGATTAACATTGTTTGAATGCCACTATTTTCTTATGTTTTGCACATGGCAGATTAAGTCATGATTAGATTGTAGCAGAATAATTAGAGGTGAATCGTGGCAATAGCAATATGATTAAACATTTGTGTTCAATAAATAGTTGAGCTAAATCCATATAGCAGAAAAAAATGCATAAATTCTGGTAAAAATATATCTAAATTATATTTTATTATTATATTATATAATAATAATACTTATGTATATATATATATATATATAGATCAAAGAAAATATAAATGTTTTTGACATATGGGTGTTCCACCAAGTAATATAGTTAATTGGGATAATTGTAATCTGTTTGATGACATTTTACTGCGGCTTTGAACGCGGCTCATCCAGTAAGCATTACGGATCTGGTGAACTCTCTCTTTAATAAACTGCTAACATGCATTAAGAACATCAGGCTGAAATGCATGAGTGATCAGTCCATCAGCAACAGCATTTCTCTTTCCTTTGAGCTGACAGTGTGAGACGGATTCACGGCGGTGTTTGATGTCTCAGCTGTGTTGTGGGCTTTGCTACCGTGAGACGCTCCCTACTTATACCATAATTACTGCATCTGCTCTGTATTTAAAGACCTCCAACTCAATGTTTTGACAACTTTATGGCCACACTTAACTGTCAGCGAAAGATCTGAGGTGTTCAGAAAGATTTCTAGGGGGGCAACAATCAAACACATAATTGAATTGCGCAGTGATTAATGCAAACTTTCAGATGAGAAATAGTTGTCATCTTCAAGATAGTGGTTGATAACGTTTCAAGTTATGAATCCTCATTAGTGTTTGAATGCATGGCGTTGCTGTTCTGCAGAACCATTGCTAATACTTACTGATGTTTATGCTGCTGTTTTCCCACCAAAATGATGTCACTTCCTAGAGGATGACGTCACTGAGGTTTGTCCTAGTTCAAGGGACACAGGAAAAACATAAAAACTGATTAAAACAATATTTCCAAGAAAGCATGTTTTATGATGCTTTCTAAAAACAATTTGTTACATAAATTGTTACATTTTTAATAATTATTTTTGTATTTCTTGCTGTTTCTAATGCAACTTGTATTATTTTAAAATCCCTTTTATATATTATGAATTAATAAATATTATATATATATATAAACCTACCTTACCTTATTTGAGACATGTTGATTGAGGTTTTTTTTTAAATACAGTGTTATTATACTTGATTAAAACTAAAACCATAAAAAATGCTACTAGAAATAAAAGAAAATGCAAAAAAAAAAAAAAAAAACATTACCCAATATATTAAATTTTTTTTGACAAGACAACATTTCTCATTTTAACTTGACATACTAAAATAGTTCAAACTGAAATAATTATTTATACAAAAAACATATAACATATTAAAAAAACCAATGAAAATGACAAAAAATAATTAAAGCATATTTTGATTGAAGAAAAAATAAAGAAATCAGGTTTATGATTTATGATAGTTGACTAAAACTAAAAATAAACTAAATGTTAAGTAAATTAATATTTTTTTAAAATGACCCATACAAGTATAATATTGTAAAATCTATTCTAATAAAAAATATTTTATTTCAGCCTGTTGCGAAGGCAACATTTCACATTTTCATTTTGTTTAATTTAATGTACTAAAATAACTAAAGCGTAAATACAAAATTATAATAAAAAATAGATATTTAAAAAATGTGAAATGTCACCTGGGACGTGACAAAAATGAACATCAAAGTTGACGAATAATTCAGATTCATCCTTGTGTTTACTTAACTGTCATAAAATGCTTATAATAATAAACTATGAAAATAGAAAAAAAGCTAAATAGGGATGTCACGGGTCATCTCATCACAGAGCAATCCGAAAAGTGTCAGGCTAATCAACTGTACATCTGTTTTATTTTTCAGAATCGCTACATTCCTTCACACGAGGTTTCTACACTCAGCCCAGAATTCTCTTGTTGCAAAAGATTGAAAGGGAAGATCTGAATGAAAGGCAAGGGTATAATCATAGCTGCATGTGATGCAACCCATCCGAGGATTTACGGCCGACATGTGAGGGCAAGCGATTTTACACCGACAGAAGAAAAGAAAAGAAGTGCCGGACTCTAAAACAAAAAGACAAGCATCCATTGTGTCCAAACCCACACGTCCCAATGCATCCTGGGACACGCAATGTGGGCAAGGTGTGTAAACACATCAGGGCGCGCTGTCATGGCTTTCAAGTGCTGCTGATGAATACATGATTAAAATAGCTGAGGGAAAGTACATCTCCTGAATGGGCCGCTAACATGCAGAAGCTTGACTCGCGCAGTGCCACTGTACACACACGTCCCGCTCAGGACCACAGGCAGGTGTCTGCGGCCGGAGGGCTTTGGGAGAGCTGCCAGATGATTTTGTTTAGAAAGACAATAAGAGCGCTGAGGTTTCCAGTTTCTGAGGATGCAAACTAAGCCACCGCCGCGTCTGAGCTGCAGAAGTTGGGAGTTTTGCCCATTGTGTCCATAAAGAATAACTGTTAGCCAAACAATACGCTTATTATAGAGAATGTGTGTGTTTTCCTGCCGCGCTCGGTCACAGGTGCTTCGCCGAGGGAAGTTTTGATGCTGTTGTTCTTCTCTTCCTGAAGGCTGCTTTTGAGAAATATACAGTCTGAAGTCGGTGAGACGATCTTCTGCTCAAATTGTATGATTAAAAATACAGTAAAAATGTGAAATGTTATTTCAATTTAAAATAGCCGTTTTCTATTTGGATACATTTTGAGATGTAATTTATTTCTGTGATCAAAGCTGAATTTTCAGCATCATTACTCCAGTCTTCAGTGTCACGTGATTCTTCAGAAATCATTCTAATATGCTGATTTATGCTCGAGTTCAAAACAGTTGTGCTGCTTCATATTTTCGTGGAAACCAGGAATTCAAATAGAAAACAGCTATTTTAATTTGCAATGATGCTTCACAATATTTCTCTTTTACTGTATTTTTGATTTAATAAATGCAGCCTGAAGAGACTTTTTTTTCAAAAACATTACTGTTGATAGTATTATCAATGCTGAAAACAATTGTGCTGCTTCATATTTTGGTGGAAACTGTGATATGTTTTGAATTGAAAGAATTCAAAATGGAAAAGAACAGCATTTATTTGAAATAGAAATCTCTAGTAATATTATAAATGTCTTTAGTCTCACTTTTAAGCAAGGTAATGCATCCTTGCTGAATAAAAGTACTAACTTCTGCCAAAAAACAGTAGTGTAAATATTTTATAGCTTTCATTAAAGGAATACTTTAGCTAATATGTAGGCAATTTCTCATCTCATATCGTAACAAATCTCTGATTTCTTTCTTCTTTGGATTATTTTTAATACTGTTCACACTGCTCTCTTCTCCATACAGCAAAACTGAACAGTCACTGATGCTGCCGAGCTCCTAAAATGACAAAAAAGCATAGAAAGTAGTATATATTACCCCAAAAAAGAACCAAATTTAAGTCATTATTTGCTGAAATGCTTCATCTAGTTTTGAAATTTCATTCACATATGAACATCCTCAGATGACAAGCTGATGCACCAGTAACTGACCCTCATGACAAGCTCTAATGAAGTGACTGATATTACTCAGCAAGAGCTGAAGGTCTTGAGCGTGAACTCTGGCTCGGGTCACGAGGTGAGTGTTTCTGCTTGTAAGCGTGTGAGTGGGCATGCAGATGTTTGTGGATGTGGTTATGATTAAGCAGGTCCAATGAGTGAGCACTGCACAAAAAATGACCATATTCACCATAGCTACCGCCAAAACACTACAGTTGTTTACTGTGAAACCACAAATTAAAAAGGATCTCATTTACACCACATTAGACAGATTCATTCAGCACTTTCTGTAGGAATATTATAACCACTAATTGTGCTAGCAACTAATACACTCAATAGATGTGACATCTAAACAAAAGAATACAGCTGAAATAATTAGATGTTGATACTGTTATGGATTAACATACACCAAAACCTATAAATGATATAAACAAATAAAGTATATTCTGCATTTACAAAAGAGCACAATTGTATTGAACGCACACAAATGTATTAAATGCACTTTGAACATGAGTTAAAATATATGCACTGTGTGTCCAGTACTACAGTACAGTGAGTTAAATGAAGAGAAGGTCTGCTGAAATGCACCAAAATGAAGCAATGCTGCCCTCTGTTGAGCAAAGAACACACAATGCTGACCATAAAGAGACCAGCAACTGACATTACTGTATTATGAAATGAAAGTTATATAATAAACAGTTATAAGGTTATGTGTTTTTATTCAAAGGGTGGACTCATGAATTACACTTAAATATGTCATAATGTATTTTAATAATGTAATTAATTTAATCATTATTAATTGACAGCTTTATTTGTGAAGCATTATGTTCAGTGATAAGGAAATAAAACAATATAATGATTATATATTGAATTGTATATTATATTATATTTTTCGATGTTATTAGATTAGATACAAATTATGCATGACCTATACATGAACAAATATACGTTTTGGGTCGCTATATGCTTGTATCACTCATTGAGCTCTAAAATATACTGCATTAACATGCAAACATAATCCCATGATAACTATATTGGCATTCGTTCACTGAAAGTGAATGTAAATTAATCTGAAATGTCTATAAAAAACGAACTCAAAATAATTACTACTACTACTATTATAAATCTGTTTTTTGTATTTTTATTTTATATTGAGGATATGAACATATCCTGATATATTAATAATATTATTTTGAATTGTAATTTTTGACAAAACCCTACATTGCATAAGGGAAAAATTAAGGGAAAGGAAAAAAATGTCTAAAATCTCAAAACTCTAACTTTACCAGAACCACATGCCTCCAAATCAGCAGCCGAAAAGCAGACATGTATGAGTCAAACCTTTAATGCAACACATTAAATCTGTCATTTTTATCAGGTGATGTAAAACTTTGCTTCATGTGGTAACATCTCAAAACTGATAAAGATTTAATATTACTACATATACGTACACCAAAAGGACATTTTAAGGGTCGGGTCAGGTAGTAACAGCACCTTGAGATCACTGCACACTTTCACTCTTTGCATTCTATTTATACAATGTCAATTTTACCCAAAAACACTTGATGTAAAATCACCCACAGTGGGACAGAGAATCCTGTCATCACAGCACTCGTTAGTCAAGTGTTATCAGGGAGACTGTCAGTGAAAAATGCAGGAGGAAAATACGTCTGTGCGGGGTGAGCATGGTGCAGGGTCACTCCCTCTCTCCCTCTCTCTCTCTCTCTCTCACACACACACACACTCACACACACACTCACTCATCAGCTCATCAGACATTTAACAGAAATGCAGGTGTTGAGCAGAATGAACAGATTTGAGTGAAAGGGAAACTATCGCCCGGTCAAACGTGTGAAACCTCGTCAGATATAAGCCGCATTCAACTGGTTAACATCCTCCCACTCGATCTCTGCATTCCTCAATTCGTCCTGAGAAACTCACACTTAAACACGACTGTTTCTGACGCTTTATGCATTATAAATTCCTGAATCTGAGGCTGAATTTCTCGGCTGAGACGGATGAAGATTTGTGTGAGTAGATAATGTAATGTAGTAATGAATATAATGTAAAGCAATGCAGTATGTGTCTGAACTGAAGTGGATGGTGGACAGTCACTCTGTTATGCGTCTGTTTTTAAATAACATTTATGATGCTGAGAATAGAAATTAGAAAAGAAAACTGTAGATTTTTACTGAATGCAAGTGTGAATGGTGAAAACAGAACACTTTTAAGTTGAGTAACTTGCAGAAAGTTGTAAATGTATGATGCCACCTATATGTTTAGATGCTCAAAAATTCATTTAATACAGTATACAACAGTGTTACTTTAGTTGTTATTAATAGTTTGAATTAGTTTTTCCTTTTTATATTTTGTTTTTGTTTTAAATTTTAGTTGTTCTAGCAATTCTGTTGCACCTGTCATTTAAATTTATTTTTACGTTTTTCTTTATTTTACAATATGTCTATATAGTTGTTTTATTTTTATTTCAGTTTTAGTTTTTTTAGTACATCAAGTTAAACTATATAATATATGTATATTAAACTATAATATAACTATATATATAATATATGTAGTTAATTTATTGTTTTTTATTTAGTTTTATTGTATTTCAAACAATATATATATATATATATATACATCTTTTTTTTTTTGGTGTGGGTTTTATATGGGTTTTAGTTTTAGGTAACTATAATAACCCTGGTATGCATTATCCCAAAAGCATTATGAAAAAGCACATAGTGGCTTTCAGCTTGAAATATTAATGAAGAAGTCTGAGGCATTTTTTGCCTGATTCACTGACCTTGGATTTCACATGTGACTCATTTTTCAAAGCCGATGTTGGTGGCACCTCTATATCCTGAGGGGGAAAACAGTTTTTCAAAAAAACAAATATTTCTTGAAAAAATGTAGTGCTTTTACTGATAGAGTGAAATAACCTGATCTGGTCAACAGATGATGCACGTGACGTCACACTACGTTGTGATGTTTTTCTGGACTGCTGTGTGTGTGAGAACACAGGATCCTCCAGCATTAAACTCCAGCAGCGTTGAGGACATCAACACTAATGCAACACTTCTGGTTTATATTGGAGACAACCCGCATGCTGTATGTGGTATGAAAAGGCATTGTTACAGTAGTTTAATACACACTATTAAACTATTAGATATACCTATCAAGATATTGTGATCAGTATTTTTTTTAATGAATGAATCAATCAATCAAACTAATACTTTTATACAGCAAAGACACACTAAATCGATAGTAAAGACATCAATTAAAGTGACAGTAAAGATATTTATATTACAGAATATTTCTCATTTTAACATAAATGCTGTTCTTTTGAACTTTCTATTCACCAAAGAATCTTGAAAAATAACCAAAGCTGCCATTATAAAATATGAAGCAGCACAACTGTTTTCAACGTTAATAATAATAAAGATGTTTCTTGAGCAGCAAATCAGCATATTAGAATGATTTCTGAAGAATCACACTGAAGACTGGAGTAATGGTGCTGAAAATTCAGCTTTGGTTCACAGGAATAAATTATATTTTACAATTTTAATAATGTTATATTACATTGTAATAATATTTTTTTTTTAAATCTGTTTTTACTGTAATTCTGATCAAATAAACGAAGCCTCGGTGAGCAGAAGACTGCGTTCTAAAATATTAAAAAACTTACTGATCAAACTATATGTGACTGATTATATTATGCCTACAGTATATATAATAAGAGTTCATTACTTACATGCACACAATACATTAGTATTTTGCTTTGGCATTAAGAAAAAAATTATTTGTGCTTACAGATAACATTACAGATATACAGTAAATGCAGATCTCGGAGAAGATGACATCTTTAACTCCAGTACGGTAAACGACACCATCCCAATGCCATCGAGTGCAGTTACTGAATCAGTCCTCACTACAATCTCAACCCCAACCGTTTTCATTCCAACAACTCCAGCCACACCAAATCATCAATCTCCAAACTCACCTGAAGACACGAAGTTCACGACCAAAACACCAACACAGAGTCCCATGATAGTGGGTAAAATAATGCATAAAAATGAGCTAGATGAACGGAATGCAACCGAATCTACAAACTGCTCCTTTGACCCCTGCGTTGACCTCCAAGACACCTGCTTCAACAGACCCGACCCGACATGCTTCTGCAGACTCCCAGCGTCCGGACAGCCCGACCTCGCTCTCGGTCACAGCGGTCACTCACAGCGTAGTGCTAGTTAAGTGGTGTGCGCCTTACTCAGTGGTACTGGAGTACTTGTTAATTGTCAGAAAGGGAGGTTTAGCGCAGAAGAAGCTGAGCTTCAGCTCTGCGGTCCGTCAGGTGATCATATCAGATCTGACGGCTGATCACATTTATCACATCTGCGTTCAGGCCGTGAACGGCACAGGATCATCAGGCCCTAAATGCACCTCAGTCTGGATGGGTTTGAACAGAGGTGTATTTGTAGTTTGTTAGCGGTGTGCGGAGTCCTGATGGCATTGTGGCAACTCTGAGCTTCTGTCTGCATAAACAGTGTAAGAAAGCACCAGTGGAGAACCCACATCTCACCCGCTTAATCTCCATCCCCAATCCAGCGTTCTTCAACCCATAGGAAAGAACACAAGGAGTGGAGGAACTTATCTCTTCATATGCAGCTGCACGTGAGAAGAGCTTTTTATACAGAAGAAATGAATGGGAAATGCTCTCTAAATAAGAGTTTTTACATATTTAGCTGAGTATTTCACCTAGGTAGGCTAATAGTTCTAACAGACATTCTTAAAACTTCCCTGCATAGTTGGCAGGTGACACTTTTTGAAGTCCTGCTATTGGCCAGAGCTTTGTGCATTTATAAAATATATTTGGTTTTATGCATACATGTGCTAGACAACAATCAAATTAAAATATAAAATACATTTTGATAGAATCCACAATAGAGAGATTTAAAAAATATATATATTTTAAAATGTCATTTTAAATGAATATTTTGAATTTTTTATATATTTTAGTACTTAAAATTGTATGTGTATATACACATTCATACAATTTTAAAAATGAATCATTAAAATAACAGTCAGTACAGAGATGGAACACAATGGAATTAATGCAGAGTTGCATGATTTTTAAATTACATATGATTTCCTCAAAAAATTGAAAAAAAAAGAAGCTGTAAATGTTCAAAAAAATAGTAAGATAAAAAAAAACACAGTAGTGCATAGAAAATTATTTGTTAGTGTGAAATGTACAAGTTTAATATAGCTACAAATTCCATTTAAATATTTAATGACTACTTAAATACTCATATTATTTATAGTTTTAAGGTCAGTCTAAATCAACTACTTCAATAGAAAGCAGACTACTTTTCTATTACTCTGTTTTTTACTTTGCAATTCAGTCTTGTGCAATTTGGAATTTACTCTTAGCTAACATTCATATAAATACTTCACCTAATCATTGTTTAGACTATTTTCTAGACTTTTTTTTTTTTTACATTTCTCCTCAAACGAAACAAAGGTTCAAGCTGCAAACGTGTTGAATGACTTGGTAAGAAAGGTAAGAAATGACAATCTATTGCGCTGCCTGAAAAAGCTAGAAGTCTGGTCAAGTTTTTAAACACATCACATAAGCACAAATGTGTATTTGATGTCCATTTTTATTCAGAAAACTGACCCAAAGTTCATTAAAAGTGATTAAAAAAAAAAAAAAGTTTCCTGTGGAGTTGAAAACCATATACATATAATATGACTTTATACAGACTTAAGTGTCTTAAATACAAAAGTAAGATGTGGCATCAACTTCCATCCTGCACAAAGACTGATTATCCAGATCTCAATCTCAGATGACTGTACAACTACTTTGTGTTGTTCAGCACCTCAACGGTCTTTTTGCCGTAATGATAGTAGCTGTAACCGGATGCTGCGGTCGTCAGAGCGGTGATGAACCTGCAAACAAACACAATACACATTAATTTAGCTGGATTCAATCATTAGAATATGAGTCAATGACACATGATTGATATCAGGATGTGACTGGAGCAGTGAAAGCTCACCACAGTGACTGCAGTAAAACACTGTCAGTGTAGTGAAACACCGGCGCAGCCAGAGACGCCGCCACCAGAAACAACTGCACACCCGTGTTGATCTGAAACACACATGGTTTTTCTACACTGAACAAAATTATAAACGCAACACTTCTGTTTTTGCCCCCATTTTTCATGAGCTGAACTCAAAGATCTAAGGCTTTTTCTATGTATGCAAAAGGCCTATTTCTTTTAAATATTGTTCACAAATCTGTCTAAATCTGTGTTAGTGAGCACTTCTCCTTTGCCGAGATAATCCATCCACCTCACAGGTGTGGCATATCAAGATGCTGATTAGACAGCATGATTATTGCACAGGTGTGCCTTAGGCTGGCCACAATAAAAGGCCACTCTAAAATGTGCAGTTTTACTGTATTGGGGGCTCCAGGGGGGTCCGAAAACCAGTCAGTATCTGGTGTGACCACAGCACACAGTAGGGCTGCACAATTAATCACATTTCTAATCGCGATTACAATTATGGATGCCACAATTACGTAATCGTTCAAAACGGCAATTAATCGTTCAAAGTCCACTTATGTTATTCTATTTTTTCTACATGTTACCTTAAGGGATTTTCCCATTATTTTAATTTTAGTATAACATTATTAAACCATTCATATTTTAACTTTTTTATAATTTAAAGAAGAAACCAATCCGATGTATAGTTGACATTTGAGGCTTAATACTATAGAAAAGCACTAAAATTTTTTCAGTTAAGAGTGTTTTCAGCTTGTTTATTTTCATATAAAAATACGGCATGCAGTTGCATCAAACAATGGTATAAACATCATTCAATATAAACTGTGATAATCGTAATTAATAATCGCAATTACAATTTCAAGGGAATAATCGACAATTATGACTTTTGTCATAATCGTGCAGCCCTAGCACACAGTACTCCGCACAAATAGAGTATTTTTTTTTCCATAGGGATTTTTTTAAAGTCTTTGTTTAAAGTTAAAATTCGAAGCGTCTGAAAATCAGACAAAAAAAGAAAAGGTACAAGACTGAATTTAACATCTTTATGCCGAGTTCACACTGTACGATTTTAGCCCAACACGTAATTTGTTGATTTATCATTGCAAACTGTACAAACTCTTTGTCAAATATTTTGTTCATCAAGTGTGCATCTTTCACTGCAAAAAAAAATGCAAAATGACAAAATACAAAGTCTTGTTTTATGAAAAATACATCAAAATTAAGCAGGTTTATTCTTTTTTTTTTAAATCTGTCAGCAGGGGTGAGAAAAATATACTATCAATTATATATTGCATATATAAAATATATACAATTTCGTACAAAAAAGTACGAAAATTATATTTGCAGTAAAGGTCGCAAACAAAATACTTGCCAAAAAGACACGTTTGTGATTCAAAATGATAAATCAATAGACCCAGTGTTGAAAATCAAAACAAAAAGTAACTAAAATGGACTAATTTAAATTAATTCTATTTAGTAAACCCATTAAAAGTATTTATATTTGCTGAAAAAAATGTTTTTTTACTACACTGTTATATGTATTATTTATTTGCTTATTTTAACCAATTTTTATTGTTTGTTATATTGAAATATCACATTACTGTTCATTTATTTTAATGCAATTATTTATGCATTTAATTGTATTTATTTAAATGTTTTTTATCATTTATTTAAATTTAAATAAATCTATTTCCAGATTTTTACACTGTTCTTCCCTGAACTTGTGGCCCCTGTTAAAACCCCTTGCTGTAATTTACTTAGACCCAAAGTCAAAACAAGTGTGAAAAAGAGTGTACAAGTTTCAATAACACGCCTGATTCACTCACCAGCTCTTTAAACTGGAAATGTCCCTCATTAGCTGCAGGTGAAGAGGCTGCTAGATCTTCACCCTTTTCAGAAGACTTTTTTTCCAAAACTGGCTTTCTAGACGCTTCTGTACAAAACCCATTTGCAGCATACACACTAGACAGCGGCAGGTGAAGCCTGCAGTGATGTTTAGATACTTTTGATCTACATATAACAGAGCAGAGATGTTCTGATCTCTGATTGCCTTCTCTATGAAGGTCCAGATCTGGTCTACAGCTCAGAGGTGAGGAGCTCCAGCATCTGGTCTTCAGTCTCTGAAGCCACTGTTGCTGTGATGTAGTGTTTCTCAGCGGTAAGTCTGCAGGGGTTTTGTCATGGCAGCTGTAGTGGCAGGTGGCAGCAGTGCTGGCAGCCAGTCTGTGTGTGTGTCCTTTAGCACAGCTCACCCAGCTCTTGCTACAAGCCGCCAAAAACATGTCAGCGGCTTTATCTCAACAAAACTAGATGATAGATATCCCCGAACTGTCTAATCGAGCATCCAGCAGCATATTTCCAAATTAATTCGTTCATTTTACTCCATATTTTAGACATTCATATCTGTCGACCCACATGTTTCTGTCCTGCCGTGTTCTGATCTAAATATTTACGACAGTTGCCAAAAGGGGGCGAGGAATTAAAGGGGACGCGCTCTAATATGATATACAAAAAATAAATGAAATTAACATCTCATTGCGACATATTACGTGATATAATATATTTGTTGATGTTGGTGGTAAAACATCTCTAGCATTGTAAAGGTGCATCTTTAATTGTAACACGGTAACTTTCTTTTATATTCACCAAAACTGCAATTCAGTTTATCAGCTAATAAATATAATTAAACCATTAGAATAATATATAATTTATTAGCTAATAAAAGCTATATTAAATGTCATAATAGTTAAATAGTAATTAACATAGGATCTCCTTCCAACAGTTAAAGAAACATTTTAGTATCCATCATCTTGATAGATTTAAAAAAAAAAAAAAAAAGTATTTAGATGGCTTTGTACAATTTTTTTAAGGAACACAGCATTCATATGCATTTGAATGTTCTTTTATTTTTAATCTATTGCAATTAATTTTATCTGCACATGTGTAGGTTCTTGTGCGGTTATTTTACTGTTACCGATAATAGTATAAACAGACATAAACGTTCAATATTGAACTCAGAAGAATCTACTGAAAGGACACAGCCGACATCCTAAAATGCAAAACTACTTAAACATTGTTTTAAATGTTCATAAATGTGGTTACCGTTTGATTATATACAGGAAAATACTATTTAAAACAATTACGAGTCTATTTATTTACATGAAAACAATGTATAGTTAATAACATGAAAATACTGAAGCATTTGTGTAAACATACATTACACTGCATGTTATAAATATAATATCTGTTGTTGCATTAGAAAACAAACACAACAGTATGACACGATAAGAGTGTAAAACATTATAAGAGATGGCTGATTCATATGGTTTGAAGCTGATAGGTCCTGTGCACTTTCTTCAGAAGGTAACCCTGCTCATTGAGTGCACCGATGAAGCCCTCAAAATCCACAACCTGAGAAAGCAGAAGTGGAAAGAGCATTAAAAAAAAAAATTTATGCATCATCTGAAAGCGTGCTATTTAATGTAGCTGATGTTCACCTGTATTTGCAGATCTTTGGCGAGCTGTCGTAGCTCCTGGAACTCAAACATGCTTTTGGCGAGTCTGTTTAACGCCGTGACAAATTTCTTGACTTTGGAGCGGTTATTCATCCCAGAGCCCAGCTGAGAGCGGTTAAAATCCAGACGGCCAAACTCATCAGAGTAAGTGTCGGCCAAGCTGAACGTAGAAGATGTACAGGTAGATAAAACAGAGACGACAATGAAGACACAGTTAGTACCATGCAAAATGTTTTATTTTTTTCCATTAAAGAGGTCATATGATGCAATTTAAATTTGTCCTTTCTCTTTGGAGTGTTACAAGCTCTTGGTGCATAAAGAAGATCTGTAAAGTTGCAAAGACTAAAGTCTCAAATCCAAAGAGATATTCTTTATAAAAGTTAAGAGTCAGCCACACCTACCTAACACGGCTCGTTCTAACACGCCCCCACATATCTACGTCGCTATGTGGGAAGATTTGCATAACGCCGCCCAAATGTTCACGCAAAGAAAGAAGGCGTAACTTTTATTCTCGCTGTAGTTTTGTTGTTGCCGACGATATCTGTTTCGTCATGCCTGGAGCTGATCCGTGCTGGTCACTGAGGAAATTGAATCACCGCTCCGGCCTGACAGGGCATCATCACAGTATGGTGAGGGGCGTAACATTTCCGTCACACGCTTGAGGTATTCGGCCAATCACAACGCACTGGATAGCTGGCCAATCACAGCACACCTCGCTTTTCAGACTGATGAGCTTTGTAAAAATCGACGCGTTTCAGAAAGGCGGGGCATAGAGGAGAAACAATAATGTACAGTATGTGGAAAATAATGTGTTTTTTTAACCTTAAACCGCATAAACACATTTCATTACACCAAATACACAAAATAATGTTCTTTTTAGCAACATCATATGACCCCTTTAAATTATACATTGAACTTTTTTCATGGGGACTTTCATGGGGTGTTGTGATTGTTACTAAATAATGCAGATTTATTTAGACCCATATAACTATATAAAGTGCCGTGTTTATGAGTCACCTGTGTTTCATGATCTCCACAACATCCTCTGCATCACTTTGCGTAGCTTTTTCTCTGAGCTCAACACGAGCTCTGGCCTGCAGAGAAAGAGAAAACAAATTTGACTGTCATTCAGAGACCCTGAATTTATTATTTATATCTAAATGTTATTTATTTATCAGACCTTTAGTGCATGTCTATAGAAAATTACTATTTTTAAAATGTGCCACTATCCTAGGTTTTGCCCATTTGTCAGTGAGAATTTTTTACTCATTTACAACACAATCCAATTTAATATGCTCCCTTATTCTTTTATATATTTTAATATGTACACATAAATATTGTGTTACACTGAATGACAATGTAACATTATTTCAACCAAATTGTGACTTTTATTTTCCAAAAAACTTATTTGAAACCTTAAAAGTAGACACTTGACTTACATTTCATGTGCTTTTTATGGACATAAAATCACTTTTGTAAATTTCTTTGACCCATTAACATAGGAAAAAAGTTATTTTAAATTGTTAAACTATTTCAGTTTTTTTCCTGTATTTTCACCTCTGTGAGTCGGATGAGGGACTCCAGCTGGCGGGTGGTGATGGGTGTGCTGTCGGCCGTCTGGTTCTGTTTGCGCAGCTCCAGATAGAAGTCCTGCAGCACTTGCGTAGCCTCTGCAGAGAGAGTGGGGTGAACGTAGTGCCGGGCGTAACCCACGTACTTCCGCAGGAGCTGGTGAGGGATGGGGTCAAAGGCCTCTCCAGGAACCACCTACAGACAAAAACAGAGAAATCAACATTAGTACAGCTGTAATTTACTGTACATTACAAACAAGTAGAAACAGATGTGTTACTAAAAATATTGTACAGCATAAATTGTCAATAATCCACACGATGTTTATAAGATCAGTAGCTGTTGTACAGCTACTATTACATCTATTTAATGCTATTTTATTAGTCAAGAATATAATTGCTCATTGTTTATGCTAATCGATAGTGCATTCACTAAAGATGGAGATGCTGGACTCCTGTGTGCTGTAGCGTGTGACCGCAGCACTGCTGACCGCACCGTTTTTTCCTGCACGCATGGCCATCACGTGTTCGGACAGCAGGTGGTCATGGTCCTCATTAGGGGTGTCCAACAAGATGAAGACCAGATCGAACCTGGACAGCAGCGCACTTCCCATTCTAGAGGGACACAGGCAACACTTTTAACACCGAAGGCATGTTATGGAAGCAGAATAGCCAAAAAACAATGACTTTGCCTGTAGTGTCTTGTTTAAGCACATCAATCTGATGTTCAATGTTGTAAAACAGACAAAACACGCATATCAATTATTAGACTTATAAACTACAACAGAAGAAGCGTTGATTATTAATTCACTGAACATTATATCAGGCTTATTGGTCAGAATTTACAGTGGTTTACAACTGTATGTGTTGCTTATTGCTGTATCTTTAATCCACTGTATAATCCAGGTCTTTAGTAGTATATTTACTAGTGGTAAAAATCATTAGTAGTATCTCACTCTGGCATACAGTACACTCACTTCAGGTTCTCAGAGACAGTCTTGGCTTTATTGTAATGTCCTCTGACCGGATTGGCTGCTGCTATGATGGAGGTTCGAGCAGGAAGTGTGCAGACAATCCCAGCTTTAGCCAGACTGATGCTCTGCTGCTCCATGGCTTCCAGAAGAGCCTGATGCTGGCTGCCCATCTTATCAAACTCATCGATACAACAGATACCTGGTGAAAATATTTAATATTAAACATCACATTCCCAAGGATCAGCCTTCCATGTTTGGATCCTGAGTTGATTTATAAGTTGATGTTGTAGGTTAAATACCTTGATCTCCCAGCACCAGCGCTCCAGCCTCAAGAGCGTAATCTCCCGATCCGCTGTCCCGGGACAGAGATACAGTCAGTCCTGAGGTGGTGGTCATGTTTCCACACACATATATACACCACGTTACACACGGCCTGGACTCACACAGTAATAACAACAGCACACAGATGGCATTTTAACTAAATTCAAATCATCTGACTGGGTGATAAATGCATTAGAGCAGGGGTGGGCAAACTTGGCCCTTTCAAGTCACTTTCCTTCAGAGTTTAGCTACAACTCTAATCAAACACACCTGAACCAGCTAATCATTGTCTTCAAGACTACTAGAAAGCTACAGGCAGGTGAGTTTTATCAGGGTTGGATCAAATCTCTGCAGGAAAGTGGCCTGGAAGGGCCAAGTTTGCACATCACTGCATTAGAGGGACTCATGAGATCATGTACCTGTAACATCTGACTTTTACCAAGTCCAGGGTCTCCAACGATAAGAATATGTGGGTCTCCTCTTATTGGGATACGGTTTTTATCATCAACATACTTTTGACACCCACCAAACAGAGTCAGAGCCAGTCCTGCTTTGACAAGCTGAGAAATCGTACAGAGATATCACAGACAAATTAAAGGAGGCATATTTTGTTTGTTTACTAAATCTAAGTTTCAAAAAAAAAACTTCAAGAACAAATTCAAGTTACATAATAACACAATATTTGGACACTTACCAAATGGCCATAAATGGCAGGACAAAGAGAGCTGCAATTAAACGAAAATCAAATTAGCTTCTTCATTTGTAATATTTCATGATTGGCTTTGTGTTCACTAGATGTTACTCATTTCACTATGAGTTTGAATAAGTCCTCTTGCGCTTGAATCTCTTGGATGGCGTAGAGATCTTTGATGGAGAACTCCACCGAAGGTCCCTGGCCCTCAGAATCAGACGCCGCTTTGCTTTTCTGACCCTTCGAGTTGCTGACAGAATTCGCCTGAATGTACAACAGGAACATACACTTGTCCTTCTTGTTTCTGCCATTTCCTGAAGAAAGAATTAATCAAAAATCATAAACAGGAAAGAGCAGTCTTGAATAAAATAATGTTTTAATCTGTTGATCCGGGACACAGTAATAGTCTAAGAAGCAGTCCGTTCACCTTCAACTATCATTATTGGACAAAATAATAACAATTGGACATTCTCTAATCACAGATAGTATACACTAAGTACTTAAAAAGTAAAAGTATTTTAAATAGTAGTTATATGCTATTTGTACTAAAAGTAAATAGTGTCACAGATGCCTTGTGTCATTTGTGGCAGGATATTTGCATCTAGTGTAAATAGGCATTCCTATAAATAAATAAATGGATATAGTATATTAATTTCAGTCTAAATAACTATATAATGTGAGAGGTATAACAGCTCAGCACAAAGATCCTCTCTGCACGGTGAATGTGACCATCATGTAAAAACTGAATCAGACAGAAGGCCACCCGAGGCTGTCCTGTTTGTACAGCACATTGAGGTCAGATAGCAAAAATAGCACTAGCAGAACTTTGCCAGACTGTAATATGATTGTTTCTGTTAAGTCCTTGTTACTGAGAAGCTAAATGCATGAGAATCAATCAATTTGTAATAAAAAAGCACCTTATCAGAATCTACCAGCTTTCTAAAGATCGTTGCAGTGACAGTGTGGACAATGTCTCGTACCCTCTTCGTTGGACACTTTAATGACCCCTGTGATGGTGACCGTGTCTCCAGGCACACAGCTGTCCACGAGGTCCTGCGTGAGCTCACATTCAATGGTGCGCGGGATTCGACTGGACTCACGTGGTCACCTGACATCAGCTCCTGAACCCTGTGAAGAGCACAGCAGGAGAAACCAATGAGGGATGGCGTTCATAAAACATCTAAAACATCTCACACCAGGGTTGTTATTGTTCACATTTTTTATTGTGAAAAAAAAAAAAAATCATTAATAAAAATATAAATAAAGCGCAAATTAAACATCACTATTATATTAGAAATTAAACAAAAACTTAAATGAAAACTAGAAATTGTCTCTTTGCAACTAACTGAAATTAAATGACTTAAAGTACTACAATTACTAAAAATAAATAATATTTATTAAAAAATAATAATGTCAAAAAACAAAAATATTACTAACTCATCCAAAATATTGATACATAATATCATAGTATATAAATAATACTAAATCAACACTGGCAAACACGCACCAGAATAATAGAAATTAATTTAAAAAAAATGAATGCTTAAGAAAAGCTAGCTGAATATATTTGATGATGAGAATATTCTACAAGCATTTACACTGAAAGCTAAAAAAAATAAAAAATAAATTAAAAACATCTGTATAAAAAAGGAACACGAAATTTGTTCTGCTCAGGTAAATTTTAATTCATGTAGTTATATATTTACATACTTTATTGTCTGCCAGTCAACAGTGAGTGTTAAAGGTGAACTTCTGTTTGGAGTGAACGAGCGACCACGACATTCTGTCTGTAAACACTGAAAGGGGAAAAATAAACAATATTAGACATCACTTAATACAGCAAACCTGTTATAGTTACTACTGTATTTGCAATAAATCTAATTTTATGTGCATTGTTTACAGATTATCCTTTGTTCTATATGTAATTTGCTCGTTAGACCCAGTGAAACATATTTTTTTTCCACTGCATTATTATCCATGGGTGAAACTGCACAAAACTTGACTAACGTCATTTAGTAAACAAGTAATAAGCAAGTAATGTTTGTCTGAAGCTGGAAGCATGCTGTACCTTAGTGGGTATGGTGTATTTCCCATCAGGCAGTGAGATGCTCTGTGTGTCTCCACAGCTGTTACAGACAAACGCCAGCTTACTGCAGAGCGGCTTAATGTTGCTCACTCTCACTACGGTGCCTCTGATCGCAACAAACTTGCCGTATAAATTCGCTCTCAGACTTTTCAAAGGAGTCAGTGGCTCGTAGTTATACACCCTAAAAGAGAGAAATAAACAAAAAAGGAAATGAAAACATTTTTAGAGCTGATTTTCTTTTTGTGAAAAATGTAACTATATTAATCACCCAACTCTTTATAAAAAGTTGAATATATAAGTATGTCCAACTTTATCCGCATGCATAAAGTTTACTGACGTAGGGCTATATAGAAAATCTCAACTACTCAATTTGCTTGTATTTTTGCAGAATGTAAACATTAAATATTGTAAATAAACATGAACATAAATATGTAAATATGTGCACATGAACATAAATGTAAATAAACAAACATAAACAAAAAAAAACAATGTAAATATTATCGCCCATCTAATCTGCTAAATGCAACTTTAAAGCATGAATATAAATATTAATAATTATATAATTTAAATATTAACATCGTGAATTTCTGTAAAGCTGATTTGAAACAATGTGTATTGTGAAAAGCGTATATCAATAAATTAGACATGACTTTCATATAGGCAAGTTAACAGTCTCACCTGGCGCTGATATAAGGGATGTTGATGATGGGCCGTAGACCAGCAGGAATCTCTTCCTGTCCCTGCAGTTCTGCTGCATGTCTCTCCAGATCCACAGTAAGCACCTGTGGAGAAAAAAAAATCTAATTTTAGCTATTAAGAGAATTTGACAGACTAAAAGCAGTCAGTGACAAACACATATTTATGTAAATGCAACACAAAACCCACCTGATGAATTGCGACACCCAAGCAGTCCAGTATCTTCCAGCCATTTCTTTAAGATCTTTGGCAAGACCAGGTAGAGTGTGTGAAATCAGTTTGTTACACAGAAGGTCTTTGTAGTCCACCAAAATGCTGCCTTTCCTTTCAATCTCATCCTGAGAGATGAAAAAAATCAGAGAAGAATATTTTGTTTTTAAATGAAGAATTCAAATGAGGGAATTAGGGAAAACCATGCTGTGAATTCTGATGCCTTATCATAAAGATCAATCTGCGATGTGAAGTACTGCTCAAACACTTTAATCTTCTCAACATAAGGTGAACTTTCGACAAATCCTGGAGAAGGAACACACACAAATCACAAGAATATTTTAAGACATGTATTTAACAGGTCAATAACAAATGTTTAAAGAAACATAATAGGAAATGTGAAAATATCAAACCTTCAGAAAAATAGAGTCGCCATCCATTGTATGGACACATGATGTCAAGGGTTGCTTGACTCACACGTGCTTCACTTGCCACAACTTGGGGAGTAAATCCTGTGCAACAACAACAACAAAAACCATAAAGCATATAAATAATTGAAAAATAATCAAACAATAGTTTATCAAGTGGGACAGGTTTTCTGCCGGTGTTCTGAAGATTTGTGCTACCCGCTCAGATTGTGCTACCTCCCATTAAAAAGATAGGTAGCACAAATCGATAGCGAAAAATGCGACCCATTGTGCTACCATCATCTTATTCATGTAGTTTGAGGCTTATTTAAATGTCCATAACTACCCCTACCCACCCATGCCTACCCTTACCCTAAACTTACCCTTAAAACAATGCAAATATATTTTTGGTAGCACAATCTGATAGGTAGCATGTTTCGTCAGTACACCGGTTTTATGAAGGTAAATTTAAGACTTTTTAAAGACCCTTTTTAAGACAAAGTAAAAAAAATAAAAATAAAATAAATAAATTGAATGGAACAACAGATCAATATGGTCTCTGAAAATAAATGTCTTGTATTAGCAACACTTCAAAGTTAAAAAATACAGCTTCCAATAGATCTCCATTCATTTTACTAGATAGATAGATAGATCAAAATAAAGTGATTTGGTGATTAAATCAAGAAGCAATATTTGCCAATTAGAAAAATCAACTTCATTCAAGGGAAACCCCGTTTTCATTCCCTGTTTTTGTTTTAGGTTGAAACAAATAATTTAGTTCAGTTTTTCAAGACTTCATTTTACATTTGCAATAGTAAATGTATCTTGTTTGAAGATATTTGTTTAAATATTTGAATTTGAAAACGTAAATACTCAAGAAGCTTTTATTTTTTGCAAAGCATGCAACATTTAATTCCATGTCTTTTTGAATGTAAAACTTTCTGTTCTGATTTAAGACTTTCAAGGCCTTAAAGGGTTAGTTCACCCAAAAATTTAAATTAGGCTGCATTTTACTCACCCCCGAGGTATCCTAGGTGTATATGACTTTCTTCTTTCAGACGAATCCAGTTGGAGTTATATTAAAAATTGTCCTGGCTATTCCAAGCTCTATCATTGCAGTCAGCGGGTGTTGCAGTGCTTCAGTCCAAAAGAAGTGAAATAAAAAGCGCCCATCCATAAAAAAAGTATCTCACACAGCTCCAAGGGCTGAACAAAGACCTCCTTTAGCGAATCGATGCATTTTTGTAAGAAAATATCCGTAATAATCACTTGAATCTAGCTTGCGATCACTGTTGTACACGGAAGCAGCTCCGGGCGGATGACGTATGAGGTCGGCGTTGCGCATGCGCCGCTCAGAAGTGATGAACGCGGAAACGCAGCGGAGAGATCAAAACAAAACAACGGTCACTAATTAGTAAGATTTGTAAAGAAGAATGTCGGAAGATTTCGATACAAGTCGAGAGGAGACTGGTTTTCCTTTGCTAAAGTAAGGAAACTTTGCTTCCTTTGCTCCTGTAAACAAACGTTGGTTTTCACAAGACTCACCGGTGCATGTGCAACGCCGACCTCATACGTCATCCGCCCGGAACTGCTTCGGTTTACAACAGTGAGTGCAAGCTAGATTCAAGCGATTTATTACGTTTTGAATATGGATATTTTTCTTACAAAAACGCATCGATTCGCTACAGGAGGCCTTTGTTCACCCCCCGGATGGGCGCTTTTTATTTCACTTAAGAGATCAAAACAAAACAACGGTCACTAATTAGTACGATTTGTAAAGAAGAATGTCGGAAGATTTCGATACAAGCCGAGAGGAGACTGGTTTTCCTTTGCTAAAGTAAGGAAACTTTGCTTCCTTTGCTCCTGTAAACAAACGTTGGTTTTCACGAGACTCACCGGCGCATGCACAACGCCGACCTCATACGTCATCCTCCCGGAGCTGCTTCCGTGTAGGACTGTTGGTGCAAGCTAGATTAAAGTGATTATTACATTTTGAATATGGATATTTTTCTTACAAAAACGCATCGATTCGCTACAGGAGGCCTTTGTTCACCCCCCGGATGGGCGCTTTTTATTTCACTTATTTTGGACTGAAGCAATGCAACACCCGCTGACAGCAATGATAGAGCTTGAAAGATCAAAGACCATTTTTTATATAACTCAGACTGGATTCGTCTGAAAGAAGAAAGTCATATACACCTAGGATGCCTCAGGGGGTGAGTAAAACGCAGCCTAATTTTAATTTGTGGAAGTGCAAAATAAGTCTTTTTTTAAGACTCACAGAAACCCTGGTGGCAAATGTCAGTGTAACAAACAAAAATCAGTAATAGATTATAATTTCTTAAATACAAAATTATTTATACATTTACTTATACTGTATATAAGAAAATCTGGCATTGGGTACTATGAATATTGCAGGCGCTGTTAATAATTGCAAGTAGCTTTGAATAAATGCATCTGCTAAATGCATAAATGTAAACTACATAACTAATTATTATTATTTTGCCTATAAACAAGCTATTACCTAACTGGCAAGACAGTTACCATGTTGTGTATTGTCGGTGGAATAGTTCCCTCCTCCTCCTCCTCCTCCTCCTCCTCCTCTGCTCCATTGACGGCCTCTCCATCCTCCTCCTCCTCCTCTGCTCCATTGACGGCCTCTCCATCCTCTTCCTCCTCTCCATCCTCCTCCTCCTCCTCTTCCTCCTCTCCATCCTCCTCCTCTTCCTCTTCCTCCAGCTGAGGTGTTTCCACCCCGCCATGACCCTCGGGCAGAACCCTTACTGCTCATCCTTCACCCTCTGAAGTCTGAAATCAAACTCGCATAGCTATCAATACGGCACAGAAACAAGATCGTCCTGATAGAGATAAATAACAACAAAATCAATAAAGACCCTCTGTTTCTTTACAGAAACCCTCTCATCAGCAGCAACCGGTTACATAATCGACTTACACTTGTCTTAAAAGTTAGTCATCTTATTTATTTTCTTCAAGACTTGCCAACACTTTTTAAAGCCAGTTAGAAAAAGCTAGACTGGTCTAATCTGAATCAGAAAAGCAAGACGGATTAGTAACGTTACTTGAATAACTGCTAGCTGCTCGCACACAGTCTTAACATAGTGGCTATGTTTATGCAACCAGGGTTTATTATAATAACCGAACATGAATTATAGTATATGTAATAGTCTAATAATATAACAATTGAAAGACTAAAATAAATCTAAATCTGTGCTAGAATTAGTTAAATTAATGAAGCAGATACAGAATATCGCTGTCTGGACTATTTACCTGCCGTTTCTTACTTTACAACGGCTCGAGTTAACGTTAGAAGGATTAACACGAAAAAAACGACATGAACTGAGAGAAATTAACACATATTTTACTAAAGAAAGATATTTTAACCGATCTTACTAACAGAAGTACTTACCACAGCCACCGTTTGTTTACCTCCTCAGTCAGTGACGTCCGGCGAGGCTTCAAGTTTGGCGCTAATATGACGCCACTTCCGTACATGCGCAGAGCCGAGAACATCGAGTAAAGGTTTTTATTTATTTATTTATTTTTATTGAAAACATCGATTTATTACAATGCAATATAGCCTTTAGCAATGACCAAGAACAAAAAAAACCTGTTACGAGGGATTTATAATAATAACAAGATAAAACAACATAAAATAAGAGTAAATTACAATAATAATTATCAAAAACTAAATAAGAGTAAAGATTATTATTATATTTTCGTGTTTGTTTGTTTAGCTTACTTTACTTAGCTACATTTAAATGCCATTTAATTTTAATAAATGCATGTTATGATAATACATTGCTTTCCAAATGTATGTATACGTGTTTTTACCCATTTGTTTATTTTTTATACTATTTTTTTATTTGTTAATTTATGTATTATATCATTTAAATATGATATTCATGTCTATTATGGCCTATATACATTTTCGCAATTTAAATATTTCTGTATTTATTCATTTTCGTGCGTTTCTTGCTGCCTGTATGATAATAAGAGGGCGTGGCTACGCTTTCAACCAAATAGTGTCGCAGTTTCTCTCTGAAGAACGCGCATCATCAGCAGCAGCAGGAGGAAGAGGAGGAGGAGGAGGAGGAGGAAGAGGCGAGCATCCTTCATGATTCTGCATTAAAGCCGCACTCTATATCAACAAACCCCGGGCCTTCACGGATCCAGCCGCAGCTCTGCGTGAACACCACACACTCAATCATGGATAATTCCGGGAAAGAGAAGGAAGCCATGCAGCTGATGGCAGAGGCGGACAAAAAAGTCAAATCATCAGGTTCATTTCTCGGAGGGATGTTCGGGTGAGACAGCAGCGATGCTGCTCACGATCTGACATTCAAAGACATCCAATGTCCTGTAGTCTTTTCACATTGCATATGTCTGTGTCGTGTAAATATCATATTATTTGTCTATTCTTTACCATACAACGTATACAAATGAGTATCCATCCATGCGTTTCTCAGTATCTCCAATGTCAAATATTTCCGTGATGCGACATGCACAATGCAATGCAACTGCTCTGTGCTTTATGCACAGGGGCTTATTATTGCACTATATTGATTTCGAAATGGCATTAAATCAGAAATGTTGATGTTTTCACAGGGGAAATCATAAGGTTGAGGATGCATGTGAAATGTATGCCAGAGCTGCCAACATGTTCAAGATGGCCAAAAACTGGAGTGGTATGCATAAGTCAATTCATGTTTATGAATACTTCATTTAATGCTTAATATTTAGTTATGCGGTTGGGCTGTTGCAACATATTCAGTTAAAAGCTTCATTCAAATGATCAAAGTGTCGCTGGCCGTCTTTGTGTTTTAACTGCATTACACTTGTATTGTCATCATTGTGCTTTGATTCGTATTGAATCTATTTTAAGCATTCACTCTGCCTCTGTGCCATTATTGGCATTGATCTAAAGACTGATGTGTTTTGCTGCTGTAGCTGCAGGCAGTGCTTTCTGCCAAGCTGCAAGACTTCACATGCAGATGCAGAACAAACTGGACTCGGCCACCAGCTTCGTCGATGCTGGAAATGCTTATAAGAAGGCAGATCCTCAAGGTGAGAGAGTTTCTTTAATCGCTGCAAAAAAACAAAACAATAACAATGTGATCCATTTTTGTGTTTTAATCAGGGTTATTATTGTTAACAAAAATAAAAAAAAATAAAAAAATGTGTGTATATATATATATATATATATATATATAT
>NW_015505639.1:64696-65768 GCF_001515645.1 Sinocyclocheilus grahami | reverse complement strand
ATAAAAAAAATTTTTTTTTTTTTTTTTTTTGCTGGTAAATTTCACAAACAATTACAAAACAGCAGGGAAAACATGAAACATTTTAAACATAAAGCAGAAAAACTATTTTATGTAAAAAAAAAAAAAAGCTTTGCTTTATTTACAGCTTTGAAGTCATTTTTTACAGTGTTGAAAAAACAATAACAATGTGATCCATTTTTGTGTTTTAATCAGGGTTATTATTGTTAACAAAAACTAAAAAAACTAAAAAAAAAAACTAAAAAAAAATATATATATATATATATATATATATTATTTTGTTCCCTGAAATAAAATAAACATTAAATGCAATTAAAAAAAAATGCAATTTTTTTTGCTGTTAAATTTCACAAACAATTACAAAACAGCAGGGAAAACATGAAACTTTTTTTTTAAAAAAGCAGAAAAACTGTATTTTATGTAAAAAAAATAAAATTCCAATAAGCTTTGCTTTATTTACAGCTTTGAAGTCATTTTTTACAGTGTTGAAGTACTAAAATAACTAACTGAAATACAAATTAATAAATACTATGTAGACAGATTTAGATGAGATTTGAAATAATACATTTTTTATAGATTAAAAAACACTAATAATATGACTGGAATACGTAACAAAATGATTAAAATTCTAACTTAAAGTAAAAAGAAAACATTCGTAGAATGTATGTTTGTAGTATCGTTGTGATAATCTAGTGCTGTCAAACGATTAATCGCGATTAATCGCATCCAAAATAAAAGCTTTTGTGTACATAATATACGTATGTGTGTATATACTGTGTATATTTATTATGTATATATAAATACACACACACATGCATGTATATATTTAAGAAAAATATGTTATATTAAATGTATTTATATATAATATAAATTATATTAATATAAATATACGCATGTAAATATTTTCAAAATATATACTGTATGTGTGTGTCTTTATATATTCATAATAAATATACACAGTACACACACTTTTATTTAATTTTATTTATCACAAAACTTTTATTTTGGATGCGATTAATCGCGATTAATCGTTTGACAGCACTAGTGCATACAT
>NW_015505639.1:48418-63029 GCF_001515645.1 Sinocyclocheilus grahami | reverse complement strand
ACGTATGTGTGTATATACTGTGTATATTTATTATGTATATATAAATACACACACACATGCATGTATATATTTAAGAAAAATATGTTGTTATATTAAATGTATTTATATATAATATAAATTATATTAATATAAATATACGCATGTAAATATTTTCAAAATATATACTGTATGTGTGTGTCTTTATATATACATAATAAATATACACAGTACACACACATATATTATGTACACAAAAACGTTTATTTTGGATGCGATTAATCGCGATTAATCGTTTGACTGATACTAAATGATACTAAATGAACACTGACTTCAATAAAAAAAAAAAATCTGTACTACATTGACACCAGAATGTGGATTCCTTGGATTAAGTTGTGTTGCTTTATTTAATAACTGATTGAATGAGGTTATGAGTAAAGATGACCTCCTGACGTTTGACTCATATTGTGTTCCCTTCTGTTTGAATCATTCACACAGAGGCTATCAACTGTTTAAACGCAGCCATCGATATTTATACAGACATGGTAAGAGACTAGATTTTGCTTTCATATATAAATGTACATATCGATGCATAAAATACATGCATATTACGCGATACGGTTTGTTAACCTGAATGTGCCTGTTTACTGAACATGTAAATGTTACATAACATTTCATCTCATCATTTGTGTGTGTGACTGACAGGGAAGGTTCACGATCGCTGCAAAGCATCACATGACTATTGCAGAGATCTATGAATCCGAGCTAGTGGATATCGAAAAGGTGCTGTTTGCCTTTAAACATCTGTTAGATGCTTTCTTATGCATGGTTTTTGTAGAAATGCTATAACTGGGCTGTGATGTTGTTTTAGGCCATCGCCCATTACGAGCAGGCCGCAGACTATTACAAAGGCGAAGAGTCAAACAGGTTTGTCTGTGTAAATCAGAATGTCATTCAATATTTGTAATTATCTTCCATTTCCTGTTATTGTGGGTCGTAGATGCTCATTTGTATTGCTTTATTAGCTCTGCTAATAAGTGTCTGCTGAAGGTGGGCTCGTACAGCGCTCAGCTCGAGCAGTATCCCAAAGCCATCGAGATCTATGAGCAGGTTTGTGGGACACACTCAACCCTTCTTTTATTATTACTGATTTATTTCTATTAAAAAATATAAATCAATGAATCAATTATCATTATTATTAAAGAGTGTTATTGTAGTAATTTTGAGACACTAGTATATTCTTCATTAATAATTTGAACTCTTTTCATTAAAATTTTTGTTAAACTTTTAGTAAATTTGTTGTTTTTGTCATTTTTAAAAATTAATTCGATATTTAGTACAGCAAGTTAAACTAGAGTTAAACATGTCCTTGACAGTTATCTGAAATAATATTTTTGTTACATTTTATTTCAGATTAAGGCCTGGTTTCACAGACAGGGCTTAGACTAAGCCAGGATTAAGTCTTAGTTTAATTAGGGAATTTAAGTCGATTTTATAAATGTGATTTAGAAAAAAACATTGCTGGTGTGCATCTTGAGACAAATTTTCAGATATGTCGATGCAACTGGCTTTCAGTTAAAACAGCTCAAACATGCATTTTAGTCCAGGACTAGCTTAAGCCTCGTCTGTGAAACCGGGGGAAAGTTTATTTAACAAAAAACAAAATAAATTATGGTTTAGGTAACTTTAAAGGGGTCATATGATGCTTTTTTAAAGATCATTATTTTGTGTATTTGGTGTAACAGAATATGTTGACATGCTTTAATGTTCAAAAAACACATTATTTTTCAAATACTGTACTAACCCTGTAAAATAAATAAATAAATAAATAATACATACAATACTATAGTGAGTAGGAATGAAAATGCAATAATGTAATGGAACAGAAACTAAATACTTTCCAAATAATATTATTCATATTATTTTTTACTGTATAATTATAACATAAAACCATTTCCTTTTAAATCTATTACATTTATTTAAGGTTCTATTAGAGTTTAGGGGTTGCATGTGTTTTGGAGTAAGTGAGTTCATTTAGATTTTGCACAGTGGGAGGGAGATGAGAGTAAGAACGAGAAGTGGCTTATTAACCAAAAGTTTGAGAGTTTAACCCTAGAATGAGCAATTCATGTCATAGCAATATGTTTGTCTGTGAGGCCAACAGCCAGGAGGAAGCAAAACTGTATTATTAGCAAGAACGTTTGTTTGACATTTATGGAGCATGTAACATTATTGGAGCAGACTCAGATTTTGAAAAAAATAAGGGTGCTTAGCAAAAGATGTCAGCATGCTTTCCAGCGCACCTTCATGTTTGCACAGTAAATCGAATCATATCTTCTCTCTGTGAATGATCAAAGGTCTCTTCACATTCAGGTTGCAACCAGCACGATGGACAACCCTCTGCTGAAATACAACGCCAAAGAGTACTTCTGGAAAGCAGCTCTCTGCCACTTCATAGTGGATGAGTTAAACGCAAAGGTCAGTCGTTTTTAACAAGTGTCATTTTTGTAGGCTGTTTAGTCTGTTAATTCAATTGCTATAGTTTCTTGTTGTAACTATCCCATCGTAACGTAAGCACTGAGTAATTTTAGCTGGCTTGTCTTGTCTTGCACTGACACCTAGTGGTGTTAATGCAGCAAAGATTTTCATTGACCAGCTCTATTGTAGAAATGTGCCGCTCTCAGTCAGCCGTGATGAATTCAGTAGTTTCTCCTGACATGTAACAGCTCATCTGATGTAAATATTCTGTGTTTGATTTCTTTCAGCTTGCCATTGAGAAGTATGAAGGGATGTTTCCGGCATTCTCTGATTCAAGAGAGTGTAAGCTGTTGAAAGTAAGTGCATTTGTCTAATTTCATAAATAAACATAAATAGTATAAGACGTTTAGTCAGTATGCATGCTAAATTGAGCCTTGCATACCGAGTGCAGTAATGTGCGTGTTACACTTTGCAGCATTATTTGCACTTTATGGTTTTGTCTTTCCTTACAGAAACTGTTGGAGGCTCATGAGGAGCAGAACAGTGAGGCGTTCACTGAAGCCGTAAGTTTATAAAGTTTCAAATGAACAGTGCTTTGGATGATTAGACTGTATAAGAGTGACCGGGGTTAATTGTCACAGGTTATATCTCAGTAGCTATGAGGTTTTGAATCAAAAGTCTAATTACAAAAATGATTATTTTGTTTATACCTTTTATACAAACTTGTTTCTAAGTCTTTAATAAATTACTTTTGGGTGATACTGATATTTATTTTACATTGTTGCTATTGTGTTTACTAATAATTTTGTCTTGCATGATAGTTTTAATTTTGCTGAAACTAAATTTTCTTTGCTTTTTTTGAAAGTCTATACAGAAACGGACTTTCAAAAAAAAAACTTTTAAAAATAGTTTATTAATATATTTATATATTACACTTTCTCTTTTCATTGAAATTTTAAGTTTGTTTTTTCATTAATTGTAGTTTATTTTTAAGTTTAGTACATCAAGGTAAACTGTTAAAATTAGCTAAAATAAAAATAATCAAATTTGTTTATTTTTTTAAATAATATATTTGTTTTTTTATTATTATTAATTTATTTTATTTGATTCAAATAATGATTTTTTTTGTTGTTTAAAAATCACTACAAATATGTAGAATATTTTTTTATACTTTTTATACAAATTTGTTTCTAAGTCTTTAATAAATTAATTTTGGGTGATACTGATATTTGTGTGTTACTTTTTACATTGTTGCTGTTGTGTTTACTAATCATTTTGTCTTACATAATAGCTATAATTTTGCTTAAACTAAATTTTCTTTTTTTTGCAAGTGTATACAGAAACTAACTTTAAAAAAAAACAACTTTTAAAAAATAGTTTATTAATATATATACATTTTCTCTTTTCATTGAATTTTTTTGTTTGTTTTTTCATTAATTTTAGTTTATTTTTAAGTTTAGTACATCAAGTTAAACTAAATTAAAATGAGCTAAAATAAAAATAATAAACTTAGTTTATTTTTTTAAATAATATATTTGTTTTTTATTATTATTAATTTATTTGATTTGATTCAAATAATGATTTTTTTTTTCAAAATCACTGTACAGATATGTAGAATATATATATATATATATATATATATATATATATATTTAGTATAGTAGTATATTTTACTCTTTTTTTTATTTTAGCTCATTTTGACGCTGCGTCTATAAATCATGTGTTTAATTCTCCAGGTGAAGGAGTTTGATTCGATCTCTCGTCTCGACCAATGGCAGACCACCATGTTGCTGCGCATCAAGAAAACCATCCAGGGTGATGCCGGCGACCTCAAGTGATGTGTCCAAGAAAAATACTGTGGCATCCTATCTAGTTGAATTTCTTACCGTATCGTATGTGTGTGACAAACTGGTTGAACATTGCTGTAGTGATACTAGCTCAAATATAAGCCGTTTCTTGAAAAGTTCAAATGCCACTTGCATTGCATTTGGGAAAACAGAAGTATATAGAATATTAATATGGATAAAGCTAAATCCCTTTACTTCACCATGAGGAAATCTTTCCCGTACACCGCTGTTTGTACTTGTGTGTGTGGCATGCGAGACCCCATAGAGCTGTTCTCTTTCTAATGTTCACCTCAGTGTTGTCACTGGCATTGTCATGCATGATAAATATTAAAAGTGTGTTCATGTGCTGTAGAATATCAGGTTTTTGTGAGTGCACTTTATTTCTGCTGTTGGTTTAGATGCATTTTTGTGCTATTGGCTTTTAAAATGCATCTTCACGTTGTCTTTGTTGATATGGCAGTGTCAGTTTTGTCCGAGTATTTGCTTTAGTGGCTGAATTAAGCGTTGCACGTTTCATAATCAGTAGAATAGCGTCTCTTGCTCACTATGGTGGTGAAGTGCTCAGCTCAAGTGATTTTTCACAGTGTGGTATTACAGACAGCGTTGATTTTCTAATGCAGATCAAGTTGTTGAATATGTATATATATAAGTTTTGATTGTTGATTTATTCTGGTATTATTTGTAATTTTATGTTTAATCTGTTGTTGTCTCACATGGACACGGGGCATTTGTTGTTTTGGGCATTCAGACCTTATGAATTATAATTTTAGTTAAATTGCTACTTGGCTTTTAAAGTTCTTTAAACTGTTGTAAATCCTTTAGTGGAGAATAAACAGCTTTACACTTTGTGTCAGTAATTAAATTATGTTCATTGAATCTAATATATGAAACCATCTAATATGTTGTATGACTGACAGGGAATCAAAAATGTAGGATAGATGGCCAGTCTTATTGATACATTTTATTAATGTTTTACCTAATTAGTCAAAGAAAAATGAATAAATGATCACCCATATCAAGAATGAGGTTGCAAAATATATTTAGACAAAATAAAGTGCAAGAAAACTGTCAGACCCAAAATTCTGATTTAATACAGATATTCAGTACCATAGTTTTGTTAAATAAATGGTATAGTGATACATATTTTCCACCGAATAACATATTCGGTCCACTACACAGAAACAGAAAATACTGACAGATTCAACAAGAAGTAATCAGAAGCAATGAAAGAATTCCAATTGGAAGCCTGTTTATAAACATAGGATGAAAAAATAAAAATTAATTAATAAAAATTTTCAACTTTTTATTTCAAAATTCTGACATTTTTCTTGTAATTCCAAGATCATATATCACAAAAAAAAGTCAGAGATAAAAAGTAATTTGTTTATTCTGTGCTGGCTGCCATACATATGCTTAAAATAAGTTAAGATTGAAACTAATCAGTCAACCTTTGAAATCCTATTAAAGAAACCTTTAAGAGACTTTTAAGAGAAAGTTTTTGGAAAGAACTTACATTTTTGCTCTTTCACTTCTTGCCGGTTTTGAAGATCAACTCTGATCTTTAACCACTAAACCACAGCATCCCTGATTGTAAAAAAAAAATTAGTTCAAAAATAAAAATTGTGAACATATGTACTCACCCTCAGGCCCTCTGAGATGTCGATGAGTTTGTCTCTTCATCGAAACATATTTGGAAAAATTTAGCTTTACATGACTTGCTCACCAATGGATCCTCTGCAGTGAATGGGTGCCATCAGAGGAAGCGTTATTATGGATTATGAAATCAGCATTTAGGCCAGAATCCTTGATGGATTTATTCTTACAAACACACAAGATGTTAACTGATGGATTGGAGTGGTGTGGATTACTTGTGGATTATTGTGATGTTTTTATCAGCCGTTTGGACTCTCATTCTGACGGCACCCATTCACTGCAGAGGATCTATTGCTGAGCAAGTGATGCAATGATACATTTCTCCAAATATTTTCCAATGAAGAAACTATTCCTTAAGTTTAAAGTGCACAATCCAACACGTTTTTTTTTTTTTAAACTGCATTTACTTATATCATATGGCATCTGCTGTGATGTTTCAGTGTGCATTCTCGTTCGAATGTCAGATATCCACTGGAGGTCGATCAGTCACTGTCAGACTCGTCATCTGATGTCTCTAAAGAGTCTCGATCCACCACGTACTGTGTGACATCAGGTAACCCGGATATCACACAGCAGCTCACAGCACTGCGGGAAATGCTCATGCTGCAGACTTCATCCCTTTGCAGAAAAAAGGTAGATAAAGTTGCATAAAGACACTTTTCAAGAGCCAATCAATTCTACACAGAAAAAATCAACTCCTGTCCACTTTTTTCTGATTTAACATCCCATTTGTCTCAGAAATGCATCACAATATAATGGAAAAATTGGCATTCAATAAAAATTAAAACTCTCCATTTAATAAATTCAACTTTTTGGCACCAATTAGGTCATTATTAACTTGTAGTCATTCACAATTCTGACATTTTTCTTGTAATTCCAAGATCATATATCACAAAAAAAAAGTCAGAGATAAAAAGTAATTTGTTTATTCTGTGCTGGAAACAGGCTGCCATACATATGCTTAAAATAAGTTAAGATTGAAACTAATCAGTCAACCTTTGAAATCCTATTAAAGAAACCTTTAAGAGACTTTTAAGAGAAAGTTTTTGGAAAGAACTTACATTTTTGCTCTTTCACTTCTTGCCGGTTTTGAAGATCAACTCTGATCTTTAACCACTAAACCACAGCATCCCTGATTGTAAAAAAAAATTTGTTCAATCAAAAATAAAAATTGTGAACATATGTACTCACCCTCAGGCCCTCTGAGATGTCGATGAGTTTGTCTCTTCATCGAAACATATTTGGAAAAATTTAGCTTTACATGACTTGCTCACCAATGGATCCTCTGCAGTGAATGGGTGCCATCAGAGGAAGCGTTATTATGGATTATGAAATCAGCATTTAGGCCAGAATCCTTGATGGATTTATTCTTACAAACACACAAGATGTTAACTGATGGATTGGAGTGGTGTGGATTACTTGTGGATTATTGTGATGTTTTTATCAGCCGTTTGGACTCTCATTCTGACGGCACCCATTCACTGCAGAGGATCTATTGCTGAGCAAGTGATGCAATGATACATTTCTCCAAATATTTTCCAATGAAGAAACTATTCCTTAAGTTTAAAGTGCACAATCCAACACGTTTTTTTTTTTTTAAACTGCATTTACTTATATCATATGGCATCTGCTGTGATGTTTCAGTGTGCATTCTCGTTCGAATGTCAGATATCCACTGGAGGTCGATCAGTCACTGTCAGACTCGTCATCTGATGTCTCTAAAGAGTCTCGATCCACCACGTACTGTGTGACATCAGGTAACCCGGATATCACACAGCAGCTCACAGCACTGCGGGAAATGCTCATGCTGCAGACTTCATCCCTTTGCAGAAAAAAGGTAGATAAAGTTGCATAAAGACACTTTTCAAGAGCCAATCAATTCTACACAGAAAAAATCAACTCCTGTCCACTTTTTTCTGATTTAACATCCCATTTGTCTCAGAAATGCATCACAATATAATGGAAAAATTGGCATTCAATAAAAATTAAAACTCTCCATTTAATAAATTCAACTTTTTGGCACCAATTAGGTCATTATTAACTTGTAGTCATAACATCATGCGGTGTGAAATGATTAGTGAGCTGTAGTGTTTGTGAACATTACCATTCATTCGTCATCCGGTTGTAACACTCCACATCCCGGCAGGTGCCGACTCCATTAAACCCCCCGGCAACAACCAGCTGATCATCCACCACCTGCAGTTTAGCCAATCAAATAACTATATGTATCACGGACAGTATGCATCAATGAGAAACTTCAAAAACTGCTATTTCAGCAGAATTCACATTAGATGTCACCTCAATGCCGAAGTTGCTGCGTGGGTTTATCATAGACCGGATATCATGCCAGGTGTCATTAAGAGGGTTGTATGCCTCGGCACTTCGCAAACGAGCGGCACCATCAAAACCACCAACCTTGAAACATAAATGTGCATTTATCTGTAAATATACAATGTTTCATCTAAGATGTTTTATTTTAAATGCACCCATGCATGCATATCGTAGTATCCATATTTGTACAGTCAATAATTGTGGCACCTTAAAACACCATATTTTGTATTTTCATATTTATGTACACATGCATAATACTCACCAGTGTTATTACGACTAAACCAAACTGAATTAGACTAAAACTTCACTAGAATTAAAACCATAAAAATTCATTACTTCAAATCAAATGTAAACTAATCAAATGTTAACTAAAATAAAATATATATAACATTTTTTATACTTTTATTTCAGGTTGTTGCAAAAGCAACACTTTATTTAGTTTAAGTTGCCACCTTTAAACACATGTTTTGTTTGTATGTATAATACTCATCAGAGTTATTATAAACGAACAAAACTAAAACTAATAATTAAACTAAAGAAACCCAAAACTGAATCCATACAAAAAAAACATTTTCATTATTTGAAACCAATTAAACATTAAATTAAATATAAAAAAAATGTTCATTAACATTTTCATTTAATTTAAGTTGTCACCCTTAAACACCATATTTTGTATTTTCATATTTCTGTATGTGCATATATGTATTATGTGTTATTATAAGCTAAAGTTAATCCCATAACAAAACAATACTTGAAACAAAATAAACATTTACTGAAATAAAATTAAAAAAACTTTGGTAACACTTTATTTCGATAGTCCACTTTAGACATTCTATTAACAGTAAATAACTTTGCAACTACATGTCAACTAGCAGTTAGTAAAGTATTAGTAGACTTTCTGCTTAATGTCTTCTAACACTTTCTTTGTCAACTTATTCTATTAACCCTAAACCTACCCTAACCGTCTACTCTGAGAGTTAGTAGACATGTAGTTGCAAATTAATGAGAATTAGTTGACATATAGTTGATATGTAGTTACAAAGTCACTTATAGTTAGTAGAATGTCTAAAGTGGACTATCGAAATAAAGTGTAACCAAAACTTTTATTTCAGCTAACTGTAAAGGCAACATTTTTATTTTATTTAAGTTGAAGTAATAAAGTAGCTAAAACTAAAAATTCAAACTTAATAGACATATTTAAAATAATAAAAATGATGCAAAAAAACATTAAAATGAAAACATATAAATTATAAAAACAAATATGAAAAATTATAATAGTATATCACTGATACAAAAATAACAGTGGTACTCACAGCATAAACTAGATTTCCATAAGTGATCACACCAACACCACTGCGGCGGCTTCTCATGGGAGCGATGAGGGTCCACTGGTTGGTTTCGGGGTTAAAGCTCTCAGCTGAGAAGAGACACTCGACCCCAGTAAAGCCACCACAGATATAAACCTGCCAAACACACACAAATACAGTATGACACACTGACAGTGTCGACATGTTTTCTACAATACTTATCTAAACTGTAGAGTGTGGGGTCATGAGTAAATGTGCTTACCTTGCCCTGCAGTGATGTGGCGCTGGCGTCACTCCTCCGTTCATTCATGGGTGCCATCATTGTCCACTGGTTGGTGTTTGTATCATAGCGTTCTACTGTTTTTAGTCGTCCGTATCCATTAAAACCTCCAATGGCATAAATGAGGCCATCCAGGACAGCAACGCTAACATAACATCGCCGTTCATACATGGGAGCCACCTGATATCATCAAATCATTTGACTGTTTTTTTCCATACATATCATGACTGTGATCAAAATAAAGGATGTTGCCTATATAAACAGCATTATTTGGCAATACTGTCTAGTTAGGCAGCTCGCCAGGTTGTGAAATGCAGCTCATGTTTTGATAGCACTGTTATTTAAAAAGCCACGTCTTTACTCCAAATCAGTTATTTTAGTATTGAGACACTATTACAGTTTTCATGAATTATCATCATTATCAATAATGGAATTTGTTTTTATTTTTATGTTCCATTTTCATTTAAAATTGTAATTTTAGTATAATTTTGTTGCGTTTGTGTCCTTTTGTGTACAGTTTTGAATCATTTTTATTTCCTCATTTTTTTTATTAGTTATGTATTTTTAGTACATTAAGTAAATGAAAATGATAAGTCACGCCTTGGCAACTAGCTGAAATAAACAAAATTAAGTTACAATAGTTGTTGGAACACAAAAAAGGTATTTTTTGGACATGATATTGTGGTAATAAACCAATATTATAATTTATAATATTAACAATATTATATATTTTTTTTATGTACCATGGTATTACCATACTTTGTCAGACATCCTTAAAGTCCCTTACATTACCAGTTGAATACCATATAAATGTTAACCAAGTGACAAGTGTATCAAAGTACTATAGCATTACCATCTGATACCATGGTACCATAACATTCATTTTTGGCTGTTCTTCAAATCCTAGTGAGCTGCTAACCTAAACTTTTTTGGTGTTCAAATGCACCCATAATGCCCAGAAATTATGTCTAGGTAGGCGACTTACTAGATTTTGAAACACCACCCAAGTATAATAGCACTTTATTCCCAATCCCATTCAGTCCAAACTCATACACAACACAGTCACAATAATTGTTAATAATAAAATCAAACTAACTGATACTCGGATTAGAAAGAATGCTCACCTCTTGCCAAGTTTGAGTGATGGGATTGAATTTCCTCACACTGCTGAAATAATTCTCGCTGTCAAAGCCACCAAGACAGTAGACGAACCCATCCAGGACCACTGAGCCATGATAGGCTCTGGGATGCTCATCCTCTTGAGTCACGTTGACCCAACAGTCCGCCCTCGCATCATATGCCTCGATCTCATTGGTGGGATTGCTTACGCTCCACCCTCCGATGGCCAATAGGATCTCATAGGGCAAACGTGGGCGTGTCAGTTGATTAACGAGCTCTGAGCTGGCGGGTTCCTCCATGTGGAGGTCAAAAATGACCTTCATTGCATTGATGAGTTTTAGTATAATTTTGTTGCGTTTGTGTCCTTTTGTGTACAGAAAGAATGCTCACCTCTTGCCAAGTTTGAGTGATGGGATTGAATTTCCTCACACTGCTGAAATAATTCTCGCTGTCAAAGCCACCAAGACAGTAGACGAACCCATCCAGGACCACTGAGCCATGATAGGCTCTGGGATGCTCATCCTCTTGAGTCACGTTGACCCAACAGTCCGCCCTCGCATCATATGCCTCGATCTCATTGGTGGGATTGCTTACGCTCCACCCTCCGATGGCCAATAGGATCTCATAGGGCAAACGTGGGCGTGTCAGTTGATTAACGAGCTCTGAGCTGGCGGGTTCCTCCATGTGGAGGTCAAAAATGACCTTCATTGCATTGATGACAATGTCCGAACATGCTTCGCTCTCCAACACCAATGCATTGTTTCTGACGTCAGTCATGAAGTAGTCTGGTGACATCAACCCCATTCGAACCTGGAGCAAAGTGAATGAATTATAGGAAAAATCTAATTATGGGGGGAAAAAACTATATGCATATACATAAAATAGGCTTTGGACTTGGGGTCTTGGTTTAAAAAACAGGAAAGCATAATGCACAATTTTAATGATGATTTCATAACATTTCCCCCCCTATTTTTTTTGTATATCTCAGCCACATGTTATATTATATTTTGATATGTAAATTATTATTATATAGTTTATTATTTGATTGGCAAAAAGAACAATGGTGGAGGAAGAGAAAACTGTGATTAACACGATGAATTTGTATCTCTGTCTTGCCTTTGAAAGAAGCACAGCAATGTGTTTTCTCCTGTTTTCAGGTGCATGACCAATCCAGCGAACGATGGCCTCAAAAACCATCTCCTCCTGTTTGACGTTCGTTATATTATATTTTGATATGTAAATGATTATTATATAGTTTATTATTTGATTGGCAAAAAGAACAATGGTGGAGGAAGAGAAAACTGTGATTAACACGATGAATTTGTATATCTCTCTTGCCTTTGAAAGAAGCACAGCAATGTGTTTTCTCCTGTTTTCAGGTGCATGACCAATCCAGCGAACGATGGCCTCAAAAACCATCTCCTCCTGTTTGACGTTCAGCTCATCCTGAGCAATCATCGCCTCTAGATGTCCCAGCGGGAGTTCCAGGAACTCCTCAGATACTTGCAGCACCTCCTCAAAGTGCTGCAGGACGTAAAGCCTTGCTTTCCGGTGGAGCATTGAGCAGGAGGGGAAACACTCTGTTAACATGCAGGTGCCAATGCAGTTCTCCGGGCATACGTTTGCTTTCAGGAACTGGCAGCAGGCATCTATTAGATCTGAGATTAAAAACTGATCAGCCGCTGCTAAGAGCTCTGGCACGTTCTCTTCAGTAATGAGGACTGGTCTTGCGTATGCATATTGAATAATAAGAGACATGGTGTCTGAGGACATTCCTGGAATATGGTAGAATTGTTCCTCCATGTTGGTCCATTGGGTGGAGAAAAGCGTCCTGTGGAGCAAATTTAAAGGTGAAACACTTTTCTGAAAATGATTCTTATATATCTAAGGCATTGTGAAGTGTCTGTCCTCACCTAAAATAAGGGCTGCAGCCACAAAGGATGATCTTGTGCACTTTAAAATGTGTGTCCTGAACCTTGATGATGACATCAGTGTGTTCGCCCTGTAAGCGATCTTCATCAAACACGTTAAAAGCTGTGTCACTTATTTTGTGCTCCATGTCCTCTAGCTCAAAATCACAGCAATCCAACTTCAGCTCAAACTGATCAAACTCTGACTGAAGTAATCTGATGTTTAGTGAACTCTGTGGAGAGCCAGTGCTGATGAGAATTTAAGAATCTTTGTGACATCATAGTTGACAACTTGTTGCTCAACATTCTAAATTAGATTTTCTAATCTGGATTCGTTTTTTTTCAAATCCTCATAGCTTTTAACATAAAGTTACTTCAAAAGTAAACATTAAAAAACTGTATCACAGTAAACTAAATCACTGACAAATAAAATATTGTAACAGGTCAAAGGCTTGAAAGTGCTATTAAGCATTTTCATGGATTAAAAGCACAGCATTTTTTTTTTTATTAAGGAAATCTCTGATTGTTATTTTGAATATTATACACACACACACACACACACACACACACACACACAACAAAATAACAAAACAAAATAAAATAAAAAGCCAAACCCCTTCAGTTAAAACATTTAATTTAAGTATCCCCCAAGATTTTAAGGTAATGTTTCAATAATTTAACAAAAGAAATTCAGACATGCATGGTTTTCTTATATTGTTTAATGCTCATATAACATGCAGATTTACAAAATAATATATTATTAAAATATACTTAATATAAAATATAAAGTATTGCTGAAGTCGCCATAGAAGGGGCAATATTAATAATTATTTAAAAAATGTAGCCTGCTATTAAGCATTTTCATGGATTAAAAGCACAGCATTTGTTTTTTATTAAGGAAATCTCTGATTGTTATTTTGAATATTATACACACACACACACACACACACACACACACACAACAAAATAACAAAACAAAATAAAATAAAAATCCAAACCCCTTCAGTTAAAACATTTAATTTAAGTATCCCCCAAGATTTTAAGGTAATGTTTCAATAATTTAACAAAAGAAATTCAGACATGCATGGTTTTCTTATATTGTTTAATGCTCATATAACATGCAGATTTACAAAATAATATATTATTAAAATATACTTAATATAAAATATAAAGTATTGCTGAAGTCGCCATAGAAGGGGCAATATTAATAATTATTTAAAAAATGTAGCCTAAAATTAAATGAAATAATAAAAAAGAAGAAATTAACACAACAACTAAAAACTATAAAATACATATAACATAGCCATATACTTAATATAAAATATAAAGTAAATTAAATTAAATTAAATAATTAAATAAAATAATTTAAAAAAAATTAACACAACAACTAAAAACTATACAATACATATAACATAGCACTATATTTAGCAGCCCGGCGAAACATACCAATTTGAAAAACTAGCGGAATGCATAGTCGATATAAAAAACTGGATGATGAGTAATTTCTTACTGCTAAATTCTGAAAAAACAGAGGTGTTAATTATAGGACCTAAAAACTCTGCATATAATAACCTAGAACACTCTCTAAGACTTGATGGCTGCTCTGTCAATTCTTCGTCATCAGTTAGGAACCTAGGTGTGCTATTTGAGAGCAATCTTTCGTTAGAAAGCCACATTTCTAGTATTTGTAAAACTGCATTTTTCCATCTC
>NW_015505639.1:38649-47869 GCF_001515645.1 Sinocyclocheilus grahami | reverse complement strand
CTTAATATAAAATATAAAGTAAATGAAATAATTAAATAAAATAATTAAAAAAAGATTTAACACAACAACTAAAAACTATAAAATACATATAACATAGCCCCATACTTAATATAAAATATAAAGTATTTTATATTAAGTTTTATATAATATTTTATATTAAGTATATGGCTATGTTATATGTATTTTATAGTTTTTAGCTGTCGTGTTAATTTAAAAAAAATGATTTCTTTTAATTTTAGGCTAAAATTTTTAAATAATTATTAATATTGCCCCTTCTGTGGCAACTTCAGCAATTCCTCCTTGGATTTTCTCTATGCCTGTAGTTGACATTCAGTTATATGAAGAAAAACATAACAAGGAAACAAATATAGCAGTGCAGCAATACATTGAACAAACTTATTATAGCATATTGCAAATATACACGGATGGCTCTAAATATCCTGAATCTGGAATAACAGCAGCAGCTGTCTACATAGCCCAATTCAAAGTCAAAGTATCAAAGAGAATTTCAGATCATATATCTGTTTTTACTACAGAGACAATAGCAATATTCCTAGATCTTCAGTGGATAGAAGAAGTACAGCCAATAAGATCAGTAATTTGTACTGACTCCCTTTCAGTTTTAAATAGTTTGCTAAGTGGAATTTCAACAGCAAGACAAGATATGATTTTTGATGTGATGCAGAGTCTATTTAGAATAAGACAATCTGGTCTTATGGTAAATTTCCTGTGGGTACCATCACATATGGGTGTGGAAGATAACGAGGAAGCAGACCATCTGGCTAAACAGGCCCTGAATCATGCACAAATTGACATTAAAGTGTCCATGAGCAAAGCAGAAGTAAAAGGGTTAATTGCAAATGAAATAAGAAAGAAATGGCAGAAGGAGTGGGATAGTGGAACAAAAGGTAGACACTTTCATCATATTCAAGAGAAAGTAGGTCTAGAAAGTAGAAAGCTTGGCAACAGGAAAGAAGACGTTTTAATGTCAAGAATGCATATTGGACATTGTTCGTTAAATCAGTGTCTGTATAGAATGGGGAAGCATGAAACTGGAAACTGTGACAAATATGGTCATGCAGAATCAGTAGAACACGTAGAGTGTGATGCATATGAAGGAGCAAGATTTCAACTAATTCAAGCTTTAAGATCTTTCGGAATAAATAATTTGTTACTTCAGGCTCTGTTAGGAAATGGCCCAAAACAATCAAGAATATTTCATGAATTAGTTATTTTCTTAAAAGAAACAAGACTGATAAATAGAATTTAGGATACAGTTGTAATGGTTTTTTATTTTATTTTTATTTATTTACTTTATTGTCTTATAGTTTTCAAACGTCCAATCATTATGCACTCCACACTCCTATCCAGTAGGTGGCGGGAATGCACCATTTAAGTTGGTTTGCAAACCGGCATTAACACCAGAAGAAGAAGAAGAAGCAAATAATTATTTGCCTTGTCCAAATACCCACACTTGCGGTCTTTGCACTTGACCACTTGACACTTACGTGACGTATTTCCTGTATTTGGCCCAAGTGTTCAAGTGAGCATGAAGACCACAAGTGTGTGTCAAACTTTTCATTACCTGATGGGACACACTTGTGGTGTTGTAAAAATGCAAGTGTTTACATAGCTTTATTTTAATTTAAATTTTAAATACTTTGCATTTTAAAATCAACTTCTAGATGTCTGTTCAATAATTTAAATTCGTGGTGCTTCTAATTAAGTGATAAAAAGCAGTTGCAAATGTTGTACAAAATAAATATCACCACTACTCATCTTTGCACCAATAAAACGTAAAAACAGTTTTTCTACCAAATTATATGTAATATCTAATTATTATATTAATATTTAACTTGCATTGGAAAGGTTTCCGTGACCTCTCGCGAGATCTCCGCAAAAAGTCTCACGATTTAGTTCCAGAACATGATGCATGATGGGATACACTTAGCCTCGAATACGGCTCCGGAGCGGTCTTCGAGATAGTGTGGATTTAGTGTGTGTTAAGGGTACAGTGCTTTGCCGTTTTTAAGACCTGGTACAGTCTTGCGCACTTACTTCCTGTCGCGCGCACGCGCTCTCAAGTGGCCAAGACCGTAAGTGTGGGTATTTGGACAAGGGGATTAGCTTTTCCAAAGCCACTAGAAGGCAAGCCTGCAACCATTAGCCTAAAAAGCATAACGGCTAAAGCTAACACTTCCGGTCTGGCAATACGTGGGAAAGGAGACCAGAGGCCGTTTTTTTTTAATGGATGTCAAAGGAGGAGAGGCTTCACTACGCTGAATAAACAGCTTTTTAGAGGAAACGGCTTATCATTTAACGAATCGACAGCTAATCTTCAACATGTTTTACACTAAACAATACTTTTGGATTTAACAATTTTTTGAGTTTACCACGAAAAAAATGCCGTTTTATAAGAGAAGTCACTGACTTTTTGCGACAGGTAGGATTCAGCTTACGGCACTTCTCATTCATTCCTATGGTAACCGTAAAGGACAATTGAGTGTTGCACAACTCTCCCTGCATTCCATTTGAAAGGGCTCATCCCTATGCCTTAATCCCAAAGGGTTTACTCTCTGGAGTGAGAGCTTCGAAGGCATGAAGGGTGTAGGCGACCAAACAACTGTTTCTTGAAGTGCCCTTCTGCGTCATCATCCCGTGCCCACACAGAGGTGCATCATCATGCAAATAATAGGCTTGTTTGAGATGCGCCTTGCCTCGCCTGAAAGTTAGGCGAGAGTAGGCGGCTGCAGTGAGGGGAGGAGTGAAATAAGCGCAGTCAAGACCAAGACGGACAGTTCTGACCTCTTGAAGTGAACAGAGACCTATGAGATCAAAGGCGGATGTCACGTTATTCTCACTCATGTGCTGTGCTGCTGATAAACATAATATAATTTCAGTTCTGTTGCCTTTATTTAAAAATAAATATGATGAACAAGACACTCAAAGTGCTTGCTATTTAATTCCATACGAAAGGTATATTTATCATCCATTTTTACTTTAATACAAACATGCATTTTAGATTTTTATAGAAATATGACAACAATACATAATACAAATACATAATCGCATGGAACCAGATAAAAAAATAAAACATTTTAGAAGAGAACGCAGCATCACAGTTGTCTGGACCAATGAGCATTAAGCTGTGTCATCAGTCAGTCATTTCCCATCATGCTTTTGATCAGCGCAATCGGTGGAGAGCAACTGCGCTTGACTGCACAATCCGACACAGCTGCCTCGCCCAAGCCAGAGTTTTTTGGCACACGTCAGCATGACATCAGAGCAAGTCGGACGTAACTCGGACACTTTTCTAACCGGCATGCATCTCGCGATGATCACCGGTGATCGGTTTTGCGCAGATTTTGCTCATCTCAAACAAGCCTAATCTGTGCAAAGGATGATTGGAGCCCGAAGTGTCCATCAGTTGTACCCTTCGAAATCCTTCATTCCGAAGGGCCCTTTGAAGTGGCCAGTTTTGAGCACTTCGGTTTGGAACAACTCTTCAAGATGGCAGCCATGATTGTTTTCACTCCGAAGTGCCCTTCGGAGGGCGATATATCCCGTTTGGAATGCACCGTCTGACTGAAATTCAATGACGTCAAGGCTGTAATGTGACTGGTTATTAAGGGACACGTGATCCAAGTTAGCCATTACAGACCCTCTCATCTCCTTATAGTAAGACAATCTCTGGCTTTTCATTAGCCCACAAACCCCCTGCAGCTCCCTCACGAAACTAAACTAGATCATACACTAACTTATATTATAACGTTCATATGTGTAATTTTTTTATGAATAACAATATCACCAATGTCAAGCCATGAATATCACGTATAACATAAGTGATTTAAAGTAAATATGCAAGATGGCGGCATCGATAACACACAGGTAACTAAAACACAGCGCGGTCTATCGCAACTCACTTCGTAACATCGGAAACGTTTTAGCCTGACCAAATGGTCTCCGCATCTGAGAATTAAGTGAGACAACAAACTTTTCAGTTAAGTAAACTTATCATTTCATAATTTTTTTGACTGACAATAGATTAAACCAGGGCCAGACAGAAGCAACATAAATATTTCGCACGCATTTCGCACTGTATCATTAAAATTATGGATGGGCATTTCGATCCTGAAGTATCGATATATCGATACTGTCGCGAGTATCAAAAGTATCAATACTCAAACAAAAATATCGATACTAAGGTGTGTTTTATTTATCAGTGATTTTGTTTATTTAACAAAAAATTAATGCATACAATATGCATTGACTTGGACGAATAACCCATGTTAGCGAGTAATTGTGTAGGATAGGACTATTTTCCTGCTCATCTGAACACACGCAGATGTTGCAAGACAGAATCAATCAATCACGGAGAGCGTTTACTCACTTCTGACAGTGCATTCAAACAGGGCTACGTTTCCCAAAATATCGTAAGAAAGTATTGATGATTTTGGGAATGGCAGCCCAGAACAATGCTTATCAGAAGACAGAAAAAACACATATATGTTTGAGTTATTTAACAAGAAACAAATTGAAATTGTAGCCTACACAGTTTGTGCAATTACATTTATTTAAATTGAATGTTGAAAGATAATATTGATCATGTTCTATTCTGTAATGTTAATATAAATCATACACTGTCAAAATAAAAAGGTTGCATTTTATGTATGCAACAGCCTGTCACTGGCAGTCCCTTACGAAAATGAACCATGGTTTTACTAAAGTGACCATAGTTCAACTATAGTGGTTCCTTGCCGCTGTCGTCTCTGGCTTGCTTAGTTGGGGACACTTCATTTCCAGCGATATCGTCGACTTGATTGCAAATGATTGCACAGATACTATTTAAACTGAACTGAGCTGGATGATGACATCACTGAATTCAATGATGAACTGCCTATAACTGAAAATGTAGTGTTTACTATTGTCCTTTTACATTATTGACACACTATTTTCCTAATTAATGCTGTACAGTTGCTTTGACACAATCTGTATTGTTAAAAGCGCTATATAAATAAAGGTGACTTGACTTGACAATTCTTTTTGCAGTGACTTGGGAATCACAGCTTTTTTGCCTTTCATCACAATCCCATCCTTTGTTGTCAGTTCATCTCGGTATGGGTAATACTGTCGGAGTGCCAGAGGCAGCTTTGCCCACCGATCTGATCAGCCCTGGTGTATTATTCTGCAAAGCTGCTGCAGTGTTGGATCTGTGGCTGTGTGCTATTTTAACTCGACAAGCCTTGATGATGAAATGTGTTCTACAGACATTACCTCAAAATCAGTCTTTTCACTGGCTTGCACTTCTGTGTTCTTCATGGGGGCACGTGAAAGAGTATCGGCCAGATACCTTTGTTTTCCTTTTTTGTAACTTATCACAAAATTATACTACTGGAGTCTCAACATCATTCGTTGTAATCGTGCTGGTGCCATGTGCAGTGGCTTGTTGAGAATTGCCACCAATGGCTGATGATCTGTTTCAATGAGAATTTCCTTTCTGTGTATATATAGTCGTGAAACTTAACACATGCAAACACCATTTCGAGAAGCTCCTTCTCAATTTGAGCATATTGTGTCTCAGTCTGTGTCAGGGTAAGTGAGTCATATGCTATAGGAGCGTTCTCTTGAAGGCATGCAGCACCAAGTCCAAACTGTGAAGAGTCACGTCAGTGCATGTGACAGGCTTTTGGACATTGTAATATCTCAGTGTTGGCGATGTGATGCACTCTTTCAGCTTGATGAATGCGTCTTAAAGATGTTCAAGCCAGCACCATTCAACATCTTTGTGAGTCAGCTCTCGTAAGGGTGCTGATAGGTCACTGAAACTTGGAATGAATTTTCCAAGATAGTTAACCATCTCTAGAAAGCATTGTAGGGTTGTTACGTTTTCTGGCACTTCCATCTCTGAGATTGCCTTAAAGGTGACATATCATGGAAATCTGACTTTTCCAGGTTTTAAGTGCTATAATCAGGTCTCCGGTGCATCTACCAACCAAGCAAACATGAAAAAGATTAACCCAGTAACTTTGTTTTGGTAAGCCTTTTTCTGCAAGTGTCTGAAAAAACGAGCGCGTCAGATTTCACTCCCTTGGTGACGTGGCAAAGGGATCTCTTTATAATATTAATATCAAGCGACAGCGGTGTACCAGTTCTAACGCCATGGCGAAAGTTTGAACAAAACATGCTAACTGTTCTGTCATTGGCTGCACAGACTAGCACAGAACACTATTTAGAGTCCCAGCCTCAGAGGAGACAACAGAGCAGTGGATTTATTGATTTATTTACTGTATATTGCTGCTGCCACACAGATCTAAAATAAACATGCAATTTATTTCCCAGCTGTTTACCTTCACAGACATAACCGACTGTTTTTGTAACTTGTGTGTTTTTAACGTAAACTTGCATTTGCATTTGAAACAGCTCATTTGCATTTAAAGAGACAGGCACGATAAACAGCAAGTTTCTGCTTCCACTCATAATAGGCACTTTCAAAATGATATAATTTTGAGTGTTTTGAGTTGAAACTTCACAGACACATTCTGGGGACACCAGAGACTTATATTACATATTGTAAAAAGGGGCATAATATGTCTCCTATAATCTTTGAAGGGTCTGGTTTTAGTTCTTTACTTGTGAACACATGTCCCACATAGCATACCTCTGACAGTCGAAACTTGCATTTGAGGGGGTTAATTCTGAGGTTAACTTTTCATACAAAATCCAGAACTTCCTTGAGATTTTCGTTGTGTTCTTTCACATCCTTTCCTCCCACGAGGATGTGATCCACTATAACAGCACATGGATAACCTGCAAATATTTGCTCTATGGCCCTTTGGAACACCTCACTCGCTGTGCTGATTCCGAATGGCATGCTTATAAATCGGAATCTCCGAGTCGTCAGCATTGATGATTTTTTATCAAGAGAAATTTGCCAGAAGGAAGTTTTTGCATCCAGAGGAGTTTGGCATTTGAGATGTGACTTTTTCTAGACCCCATCGGATGATGTGGACGTAGGAGGGCTTTATTAAGGTCTCTTGGGTCGATGCATTTTCTTATCTCCTTTAAATTATTTTTGTGCGTTGCTACCATTGATGATACCCATTCAGTGGACTCCAAGACTGGAATAAAAACACCTATACTGACCATTCTTTGTAATTCTGCTTTGACCTTGCCGTGCATGGCTGACGGGATTTTGCGTGCAGGTTTTACAACTGGGTTCACTGCTGGGTCCAGTTTCATTGCATATGTTACTGGAAGTTTACCAATCTCATCCTTGAAAAGGTCTGACTATTCTGAATAAATCTGGCTTGTGAAACTTGAATCTTCATCTGACAGCTGTTAAACGAGACCAGCTTCATTTGTAAAGAGTCCGGTAGTCCTATCAATGGTTGCACATTTCTCTTTACCACGTAGAATGAGAGGTTATAAACCCTTTCAGATGAGTGGCAGGTGAAAGTAACAAAGCCTGCTGTGGGTATCTCTGCACCTCCATAAGCAATGAGCTTGGTGTTTTTTGATAAGCTTAATTCCTCTCCACTGTGCACTGTGCAAATTAGTTCAGTCTTTTGAGGAGTTTTTATCCCCACAGGTTCAATTGACATAGCCTACCATCCACATAGTAGGATTCGCCCATGTTGTCTGTGGCGGTTTCTTCTGGTTTGAGCTGGTCTGTTGGCATCTTAGTTAAGGTAAAGTGAAAGCATTATTTTAAACATGCTTTTGGGAAGTTTGTACAAAATTAAGGATGATACAATATTTATTTTTTGTGTTAATCGACAGCAAACTACACTTAAATAGAGCTTAATTGTATTAAATCCAGAATATTCCTTTAACAATTTTTCAGGATTCTCTTCTTTCACTGGCCATGTAACACTGTCGAAAGTGAAACTGTTTTAAAAGTGAAAGTATTTCAACACACTTCCTGAAAGGAAGAACACAAAAAACATCAAGCGAGAAAAGCTGTTTGTGAATAATCAGTTTGAGGACAGATCGGTTTAATGCTGCTATTCAGAGACAGAATGGATTTATGAACTGAATGAAGTGTGTTTTGATGTGCTTCACTGTTGAAACAGAGGTAGGTTTGAACAAACACATTTCTGTATTGATTCTCATGAATAAATCAATGTGAACAGTAATTTAAGAGTATTTTCAGATGCTTAAGCATAGTCTGCTGAGAGTTTTTCTTACTCTGATTTTAGGAATAATTTCTGAATGTTCTGAACTGGGAGTTGAGTTGAACAGCTTTAGACTGGTGATTATTCATCTAAAGCTTTGTTTCATTGTATACTTTAATAGTGTATGACATGAGAATTCATGAAGATTTCATTATTCCTCCTCTTTTGTCTAAATAAGGAAATTCAGTTGCCTGTTTTTGTCTGTCTTTCCACAGCACTGCCTGTGAAATGAGTCTCTATGTGAAGAAAGAGGAGGAGGCTACATCTCCAGAACCCAGCAGTGTGTCTATGAAGAGTAACGCATCTATGGGAATACCTCCTCTTCTCAATGATGGCACAGTGACCTCTGACCCTGAGTGAGTATAAACATGATTTAACTGCTGTAGTGAAACATAATCAGGGATTCTAAAATTACTTCAGACAAGCTTCTAATATTGCTCAGATACTGAGGAGCTGGAGCAGTTAGGCTTTATAGAGTGCATTAGTGCTCACCTAATTTTTCAGCATTGTTGGTTCTGAAAATATATTTTTTCCACAAATGTTTCCCATACAATATGAATCACAACATTACAAACTTTTATTTGAAGGAAAAAAAGAAAGAAAAAAAAGAAAATTGGACAAAAAAGACAAACATATTTACCTAAATATTTTGAGGAGTGTATGGAGACAGGCTCAATTTTGTCATTTGAAGTGCTTCGTGGAAGTTGGCAGAGCTAAAGAGATCTTGGTGTGTAGTTTTCCCACCATGAAATCTACTGTTAAACACAACTTTTTAAAATAAGTTGAAATATTGTATGCTGATGGCTTCAACAAAAGAATATACTATTTATTAAGTAGAAATTACTTATAGTTTTATGTTTGTAAGTGGTCTGTCACCAAACAGGAAAGGATTGCATTAGAATTAGCATTCACTTAGAAACAGAAATTGAAAAAGCACATCCAAGAGTATTATTTTAGTGTTTGTCTTCTATTCCCTCTTGGTTTCTACAGCTCTGCCTCTAAAATGAGTCGCAATGTGAAGAGAGAAAAGAAGGATGATGTTGACA
>NW_015505639.1:30951-38639 GCF_001515645.1 Sinocyclocheilus grahami | reverse complement strand
CTTAATATAAAATATAAAGTAAATGAAATAATTAAATAAAATAATAAAAAAAAGATTTAACACAACAACTAAAAACTATAAAATACATATAACATAGCCCCATACTTAATATAAAATATTAAAAGGGTTAATTGCAAATGAAATAAGAAAGAAATGGCCGAAGGAGTGGGATAGTGGAACGAAAGGTAGATACTTTCATCATATTCAAGAGAAAGTAGGTCTAGAAAGTAGAAAGTTTGGCAACAGGAAAGAAGACGTTTAGGCGAGGCAGCTGTGTCAGATTGTGCAGTCGAGCGCAGTTGCTCTCCACCGACTGCGCTGATCAAAAGCATGATGGGAAACGACTGACTGACGACACGGCTTAATGTTCATTGGTTCAGACAACCGTGATGCTGCCTTCTCTTCAAAAATGTTTTATTTTTATCTGATTTCATGTGATTATGTATTTAAATTATGCATGAATATTCCCAAACACGATGACAGTGCGATCTCTGTGTGAGATATGTGATTGTTGTCATATTTTTATAAAAATCTAAAATACTTGTTTGTATTAAAGTAAAAATGGATGATGAATACGCCTTTAGTATGGAATTAAATAGCAAGCATTTTGAGTGTCTTGTTCATCATATTTATTTTCATATAAAAGGAACAGAACTGACATCATATCATGTTTATCAGCAACACAGCAGGTGAGTGAGAATAACGCGATATCCGCCTTTGAACTCGTTGGTATCTGTTCCACTTCCAGAGGTCAGAACTGTCCGTCTTGACTGCTTATTTCACTCCTCCCCTCACTGCAGCGGCCTACTCTCACCTACATTTCAGGCGAGGCGAGGCACATCTCAAACAAGCCTATTTCTAACCGGCATGCATCTCGCGATGATCACCGTTGATCGGTTCTGTGCAGATTTTGCTCATCTCAAACAAGCCTAATCTGTGCAAAGGATGATAGGAGCCCGAAGTGTCCATCAGTTGTACCCCTCGAAATCCTTCATTCCGAAGGGCTCTTTGAAGTGGCCAGTTTTGAGCACTACGGTTTGGAACAACTCTTCAAGATTTACTCACTTCTGACAGTGCATTCAAACAGAGCTGCGTTTCCCAAAATATCGTAAGAAAGCATTGATGATTTTGGGAACGGCAGCCCAGAACAATGCTTATCAGAGGACAGAAAAAAACATATATGTTTGAGTTATTTCACAAGAAACAAACTGAAATTGTAGCCTACATAATTTGTGCAATTACATTTATTTAAATTGAACGTTGAAAGATCATATTGATCATGTTCTATTCTGTAATGTTAATATAAATCATACACTGTCAAAATAAAAAAAGTTGCATTTTATGTATGCAACAGCCTGTCACTGGCAGTCCCTTATGAAAATGAACCATGGTTTTACTAAAGTGACCATAGTTCAACTATAGTGATTCCTTGCCGCTGTCGCCTCTGGCTTGCTTAGTTGGGGACACTTAATTTCCAGCAATATCGTTGACTTGATTGCACAGATACTATTTAAACTGAACTGAGCTGGATGTTGACATCACTGAATTCAATGATGAACTGCCTATAACTGAATATTGAGTGTTTACTATTGTCATTTTGCATTATTGACACACTATTTTCCTAATTAATGCTTTACAGTTGCTTTGACACAATCTGTTTTGTTAAAAGTGCTATATAAATAAAGGTATGGCCAGCCCTGGTGTATTATTCTGCAAAGCTGCTGCAGTGTTGGATCTGTGGCTGTGTGCTCTTTTAACTCGACAAGCCTTGATGATGAGATGTGTTCTACAGACATTACCTCAAAATCAGTCTTTTCACTGGCTTGCACTTCTGTGTTCTTCATGGGGGCATGTGAAAGTATACCTTTCCAGATACTTTTGTAAAAACCAGATACCTTTGTTTTCCTTTTTTGTAACATATCACAAAATCATACTTCTGGAGCCTCAACATCATTCGTTGTAATCGTGCTGGTATCATGTGCAGTGGCTTGTTGAGAAGTGCCACCAATGGCTGATGATCTGTTTCAATGAGAATTTTCTTTCTGTGTATCGTGAAACTTAGCACATGCAAACACAACTGCGAGCATATTTGAGCATATTGTGTCTCAGTCTGTCTCAGGGTACGTGAGTCATATGCTATAGGAGCGTTCTCTTGAAGGCATGCCGCACCAAATCCAAACTGTGAAGCGTCACGTCAGTGTGACAGGCTTTTGGACATTGTAATATCTCAGTGTTGGCGATGTGATGCACTCTTTCAGCTTGATGAATGCGTCTTGATGATGTTCAAGCCAGCACCATTCAACTTCTTTGTGAGTCAGCTCTCGTAAGGGTGCTGATAGGTCGCTGAAACTTGGAATGAATTTTCCAAAATAGCTAACCATCTCTAGAAAGCATTGTAGGGCTGTTACGTTTTCTGGCACATCCATCTCTGAGATTGCCTTAAAGGTGACATATCATGACTTTTCCAGGATTTAAGTGCTATAATCAGGTCTCCGGTGTATCTACCAACCAAGGAAACATGAAAAAGATTAACCCAGTAACTTTGTTTTGGTAAGCCTTTTTCTGCAAGTGTCTGAAAAAACGAGCGTGTCAGATTTCACTCTCTTGGTGACGTGGCAAAGGGATCTCTTTATAATATTAATATCAAGCGACAGCGGTGAACCAGTTCTAACGCCATGGCGAAAGTTTGAGCAAAACATGCTAACTGTTCTGTCATTGGCTGCACAGACGAGCACAGAACACTATTTACAGTCCCAGCCTCAGAGGAGACAACAGAGCAGTGGATTTATTGATTTATTTACTGTATATTGCTGCTGCCACACAGATCTAAAATAAACATGCAATTTATTTCCCAGCTGTTTACCTTCACAGACATAACCAACTGTTTTTGTAACTAGTGTGTTTTTAACGTAAACTTGCATTTGCATTTGAAACAGCTCATTTGCATTTAAAGAGACAGGCACGAAAAACAGCGTGTTTCTGCTTCCACTCATAATAGGCATTTTCAAGTTGAAACGAGTTGAAACTTCACAGACACATTCTGGGGACACCAGAGAGTTATATTACATATTGTAAAAAGGGGCATAATATGTCTCCTATAATCTTTGAAGGGTCTGGTTTTAGTTCTTTACTTGTGAACACATGTCCCACATAGCATACCTCTGACAGTCGAAACTTGCATTTGAGGGGGTTAATTCTGAGGTTAACTTTTCATGCACAATCCAGAACTTTCTTGAGATTTTCGTTGTGTTCTTTCACATCCTTTCCTCCCACGAGGATGTCATCCACTATAACAGCACATGGATAACCTGCAAATATTTGCTCCATGGCCGTTTGGAACACCTCACTCGCTGTGCTGATTCCGAATGGCTTGCTTATAAATCGGAATCTTCCAAATAGGGAGTTGACCATCTTCAGCATTGATGATTTTTTATCAAGAGAAATTTTCCAGAAGGAAGTTTTCGCATCCAAAACAGAAAAGACAGAGGAGTTAGACATCGGATTATGTGGACGTAGGAGGGCTTTATTAAGGTCTCTTGGGTCGATGCATTTTCTTATCTCCTTTAAATTATTTTTGTGCGTTGCTACCATTGATAATACCCATTCAGTGGACTCCGAGACTGGAATAAAAACACCTATACTGACCATTCTTTGTAATTCTGACCTTGCCGTGCATGGCTGACGGGATTTTGCGTGCAGGTTTTACAACTGGGTGCACTGCTGGGTCCAGTTTCATTGCATATGTTACTGGAAGTTTACCAATCTCATCCTTGAAAAGGGCTGACTATTCTGAATAAATCTGGCTTGTGAAACTTGAATCTTCATCTGACAGCTGTTAAATGAGACCAGCTTCATTTGTAAAGAGTCCGGTAGTCCTATCAATGGTTGCACATTTCTCTTTACCACGTAGAATGAGAGGTTATAAACCCTTTCAGATGAGTGGCAGGTGAAAGTAACAAAGCCTGCTGTGGGTATCTCCGCACCTCCATAAGCAATGAGCTTGGTGTTTTTTGATAAGCTTAATTCCTCTCCACTGTGCACTGTGCAAATTAGTTCTGTCTTTTGAGGAGTTTTTATCCCCACAGGTTCAATTGACATAGCCTACCATCCACATAGTAGGATTCGCCCATGTTGTCTGTGGCGGTTTCTTCTGGTTTGAGCTGGTCTGTTGGCATCTTAGTACAGGTAAAGTGAAAGCATTATTTTAAACATGCTTTTGGGAAGTTTGTACAAAATTAAGGATGATACAATATTTATTTTTTGTGTTAATCGACAGCAAACTGCACTTAAATAGAGCTTAATTGTATTAAATCCAGAATATTCCTTTAACAATTGTTCAGGATTCTCTTCTTTCACTGGCCATGTAACACTGTCGAAAGTGAAACTGTTTTAAAAGTGAAAGTATTTCAACACACTCCATTTTGTGAAAGGAAGAACACAAAAAACATCAAGCGAGAAAAGCTTTTTGTGAAAAATCAGTTTGAGGACAGATCGGTTTAATGCTGCTATTCAGAGACAGAATGGATTTATGAACTGAATGAAGTGTGTTTTGATGTGCTTCACTGTTGAAACAGAGGTAGGTTTGAACAAACACATTTCTGTATTGATTCTCATGAATAAATCAATGTGAACAGTAATTTAAGAGTATTTTCAGATGCTTAAGCATAGTCTGCTGAGAGTTTTTCTTACTCTGATTTTAGGAATAATTTCTGAATGTTCTGAACTGGGAGTTGAGTTGAACAGCTTTAGACTGGTGATTATTCATCTAAAGCTTTGTTTCATTGTATACTTTAATAGTGTATGACATGAGAATTCATGAAGATTTCATTATTCCTCCTCTTTTGTCTAAATAAGGAAATTCAGTTGCCTGTTTTTGTCTGTCTTTCCACAGCACTGCCTGTGAAATGAGTCTCTATGTGAAGAAAGAGGAGGAGGCTACATCTCCAGAACCCAGCAGTGTGTCTATGAAGAGTAACGCATCTATGGGAATACCTCCTCTTCTCAATGATGGCACAGTGACCTCTGCCCCTGAGTGAGTATAAACATGATTTAACTGCTGTAGTGAAACATAATCAGGGATTCTAAAATTACTTCAAACAAGCTTCTAATATTGCTCAGATACTAAGGAGCTGGAGCAGTTAGGCTTTATAGAGTGCATTAGTGCTCACCTAATTTTTCAGCATTGTTGGTTCTGAAAATATATTTTTTCCACAAATGTTTCCCATACAATATGAATCACAACATTACAAACTTTTATTTGAAGGAAAAAAAGAAAGAAAAAAAAGAAAATTGGACAAAAAAGACAAACATATTTACCTAAATATTTTGAGGAGTGTATGGAGACAGGCTCAATTTTGTCATTTGAAGTGCTTCGTGGAAGTTGGCAGAGCTAAAGAGATCTTGGTGTGTAGTTTTCCCACCATGAAATCTACTGTTAAACACAACTTTTTAAAATAAGTTGAAATATTGTATGCTGATGGCTTCAACAAAAGAATATACTATTTATTAAGTAGAAATTACGTATAGTTTTATGTTTGTAAGTGGTCTGTCACCAAACAGGAAAGGATTGCATTAGAATTAGCATTCACTTAGAAACAGAAATTTAAAAAGCACATCCAAGAGTATTATTTTAGTGTTTGTCTTCTATTTCCTCTTGGTTTCTACAGCTCTGCCTCTGAAATGAGTCGCAATGTGAAGAGAGAAAAGAAGGATGATGTTGACATGCATAAAGCAGAATCTCCAGATCCCAGCTGTGTGTCTATGAAGAGTGGAGGATCCATGGGAATCCCTCCTCTTCTCAGTGATGGAGCAGTGACCTCTGACACTGAGTGAGTATAAAAATGGATAAACAAGGACCCAGGAACATGTCCTACATGGGTAAACTATGTTCTGCATTATATGTCCATTATCCAAATGTTTCTCAGATGTCTGCAGTGCATCATTCAACTACACTGTGTAGGAAGGTACTATACAGTATACCAGTACTACGGTAGTATCATCATGCCCAAGCCTCAAAACACTGGCATAAGCACCTGTTTAAAGGACTTTGGAGAGCTTTGGGATAATTTCTAATGCTTACATTTGTTATTGAAGACATTAAAAAACATATTTAAAGTTAACCTCAAAATTCACATTTTGGCTTTACCAAGTTTCCCTTCAAATTAAAATACATTCAGTCCTGTTCATTTTGCATAATTATATTCTGATTTTCACCATTCTAAAATAATATGCTGCCTTCACTGTTGCATGCACACACAGAGAGAGAGAGAGAGACAGAGAGAGAGAGAGAGAGAGAGAGAGAGAGACATTCTGGAGCACAGAAACTCTTATGCTTTTCACAGTTTTTCTGTTCATCTCACTGTTTCTTACATTTGTTATTGAAGACATTAAAAAACATATTTAAAGTTAACCTCAAAATTCACATTTTGGCTTTACCAAGTTTCCCTTCAAATTAAAATACATTCAGTCCTGTTCATTTTGCATAATTATATTCTGATTTTCACCATTCTAAAATAATATGCTGCCTTCACTGTTGCATGCACACACACAGAGAGAGAGAGACAGAGAGAGAGAGAGAGAGAGAGACATTCTGGAGCAGAGAAACTCTTATGCTTTTCACAGTTTTTCTGTTCATCTCACTGTTTCTGCAGATTGACAAGAGGAAATGTGAGCCGATCAGTGATGCCCTTTCTGACTCGCTTTGTCTCCTACTGTCAGAATGTCTTCAGGAAGAACAACAGCAAAACAGCCCTGCAGAGTGTCAAAGACCAGCACCAAACCAGCATGAAGAACAGGTATGAGAGCTTATCTGAGGGAATCAAACTAGAAGGGAATCAAACCCTCCTGAACAGGATCTACACACAGCTCTACATCATAGAGGGAGAGAGTGAAACAGTAAATGAAGAACATGAAGTTTTACAGATGGAGAAAACACCCAGAACACAACACACTCCAATCTACTGCAATGACATCTTTAAACCCTTACATGAACCAGGATGTGAGGAGAAACACAAAATCAAAACTGTTCTTACTAAAGGCATCGCTGGTATTGGAAAAACCGTCTCTGTGCAGAAGTTCATTCTGGACTGGACCGAGGGAAAAGCCAATCAGGATGTAGATTTCATGTTTGTGCTTCCATTTCGAGAGCTGAATTTGATCCGAGATCATCAGTACAGTCTTCACAGACTTCTGCTGGACTTTCATCCTGAACTTCAAGATCTGGACTCTAAGATTTATGAGGAGTGTAAGGTTGTGTTCATCTTTGATGGTCTGGATGAAAGCAGAATTACACTGATGTTTTCAGATGATAATAAAGTTTGTGATGGGAATGAGTCTTCAACAGTGGGTGTGTTGATGTCAAACCTCATCAGAGGAGAGCTGCTTCCCTCTGCTCTCATCTGGATCACCTCCAGACCAGCAGCAGCCAATCAGATCCCCTCCAAATACATCAACCGTCTGACAGAAATTCAGGGATTCACTGAGCCTCAGAAGGAGGAATATTTCAGGAAGAGAATCAGTGACCAGCATCAAGCCAGCAGAATCATCTCACACATCAGAAGAGCAAGAAGCCTCCACATCATGTGCCACATCCCTGTCTTCTGCTGGATCTCATCCACTGTGCTTCAGAAGCTCCTGGAAGAAGATCTGAGTGCAGAAATCCCTCAAACTCTGACTGAAATGTACATCCA
>NW_015505639.1:19144-30487 GCF_001515645.1 Sinocyclocheilus grahami | reverse complement strand
CAGCTGATGAAGGGCAATGTGATGTTCTATGAAAAGGACCTGATTGAGAGCAGGATAGACATCACTGATGCCTCAGTGTATTCTGGGATTTGCACTGAGATCTTTAAGGAGGAATCTGTGATTCATCAGAAGAAAGTCTACTGCTTCATACATCTGAGCTTTCAGGAGTTTCTAGCAGCTTTCTTTTTGTTTCACTCCCATGTAGTCAAGAATGAGGAATCAGTGAAGTCATTTCTTAATGACGAATATCAGTGGTACAGTCAGGAAAACTCGTATGAGCTACTAAAATCAGCAATTAATAAATCCTTAAAGAGTAAAAATGGACACCTAGATATTTTCTTGCGGTTCCTTCTGGGCGTCTCACTGGAGTCCAATCAGAGACTCTTACAGGATCTACTGACACACACAGTGAACAGCTCAGAGACAATCAACAGAATCACACAGTACATTAAAGACAGAATCAAGGGTGATTATGAATGTCTCTCAGCTGACAGATGCATCAATCTGTTCCTCTGTCTGCTGGAAATAAAATATCAGACTCTGTACAGAAAGATTCAGGAGTTTGTGAAATCAGAGAATCACTCAGTGGAGAAACTCTCTCCGTCTCAATGCTCAACAATCGCCTACATGCTTCAGATATCAGAGGAGGTGCTGGATGAGTTTGATCTGAAGAGATACAACACATCAGATGAGGGTAGAAGGAGACTGATACCAGCTGTGGTGAACTGCAGCAAGGCACTGTGAGTATTCATGTATGTGATTGGAGATACAACTGAATGTGTTTGTTTTGTTGAGACAGTAATATTCCTTCGTCGAATCATGACACTAATAATTTACAGGTATATCAGAAGCTGTTTGAAGAGGTCAGAAGTGTTTAGTATCTCATGACTCACTCCAAACAATGTGGAATCAGTCAAACTCAGAAGGAGGTTATGAACATGTACAGTTTAGTTGTTTAGTAAATAGTAAATCATTTTATTTTCTCTCATGAGGTTCACTATAACTTATTCATCATACAGTACTTTATGCAGTTTAGGTTTAGAGAGATAGTACATATTTATAAACATCTTTGCAAATACAGCAGTTTAGCCATATCTACACAATTTTAGTCAAGGTTTTTTGTACCAAAAATGTCATTTCTGACCTTTAGAATTTATGTTGGAATTTTAGCATGGTTCACATTTTATTGTTAGTGAAATACCAGCTGTAATAATAGTGTTGTCTTCTTTTTGGCATTTTTCTGTCCTACGTCCTCCTTATTACTTCACTGTGACACTGATGCTATACTGAATACATGTTGCAAAAAAAATTATATTTCATCCTGTGTTATAGGCTTGCTGACTGTAATCTCACTGATCAGTGCTGTGAAAGTTTGTCTTCCTCTCTACAATCATCAAACTCACTGAGAGAGCTGGACCTGAGTAACAATGACCTGCAGGATTCAGGAGTGAAGCTGCTCTCTGATGGACTGAAGAGTTCACACTGTCAACTCAACATATTGAGGTAATACAATCAGATGAAGATTCACATGGTTATTAAATGAAAGATGCCCTCTGCTTTACTGATTTTTTTTTTTTTGGTAATATATCACAGACCCTAGTGTGTCTGAAGACTTTAAGTTTGCATTTGCTCCAGACAGTTTTTTATGAACTTTTTAGATATTTAGTGAAATTATTTACTCAATGATTAAAGGGGTCAAATGATGCGATTTCAAGTTTTCCTTTCTCTTTGGAGTGTTACAAGCTCTTGGTGCATAAAGAAGATCTGTAAAGTTGCAAAGAGTAAAGTCTCAAATCCAAAGAGATATTCTTTATAAAAGTTAAGAGTCAGCCACACCTACCTAAAACGGCTCGTTCTAACACGCCCACACATATCTACCTCACTATGTGGAAATATTAGCATAATGCCGCCCAAATGCGAGAAAACAACTCTCGTTATGTCGATATAACGAGAAAATTAAGTCGTTATAACGAGAAAACAACTCTCGTTATGTCGATATAACGAGAAAATTAAGTCGTTATAACGAGAAAACAACTCTCGTTATGTCGATATAACGAGAAAATTAAGTCGTTATAACGAGAAAACAACTCTCGTTATGTCGATATAACGAGAAAATAAGTAGTTATAACGAGGAAACAACTCTCGTTATGTCGATATAACGAGAAAATAAGTAGTTATAACGAGGAAACAACTCTCGTTATGTCGATATAACGAGAAAATAAGTAGTTATAACGAGGAAACAACTCTCGTTATGTCGATATAACGAGAAAATAAGTAGTTATAACGAGGAAACAACTCTCGTTATGTCGATATAACGAGAAAATAAGTCGTTATAACGAGAAAACAAGAAGGAAAAAAAATAATAATGCATGGCCGCTTAGAACTTCCGTATGTTACACCAAATACACAAAATAATGATCTTTAAAATAGCATCATATGACCCCTTTAAATTAAATTTGTGAGGAGTGGGGATGACAGAAACTGTTCTTGAGAAAAAAATTCTGCTCCATCAACACTGTGACACTGAGTAAAACATTGAAACCAGAGTTGCTCAAGCTGAACTGAACCTGCAATCTGTGACCTGTAGATAAAAAGTGATACACTGAAACAATGAATAATTTTATATTTTTGCATAATGACAGGAATCTGAACACTCCTGTGTGTGTTAAGATGACCTCAAGTCCCAGATTATGTGAGTGTCTGTGTGTGTTTGTAGGTTATCTGGCTGTATGGTGACAGAGGAAGGCTGCTGTTTTCTGGCTTCAGCTCTGAGTTCAAACCCCTCACACCTGAGAGAGCTGGATCTGAGTTACAATCATCCAGGACAATCATTAGTCAAGCTGCTCTCTGATCCAAACTACAGACTGGACAAACTCAAGTATGTTCAACACTAACAATCTCAACCTGTCATGTGTCATAAAGTCATTGAAAACTCATATGTAAATAGGTCCCTGCATACAGCACATACTGTATATACTCATCAATACTGCACATGGAAGATAAGGGCGTGTCTTGAACTCTGTAAGTGAAGTTGATTTTGATTCAGTTCATTGTGACTCATAACAGCAGCATCTGAGAAACAGACTCAAGTCTCTGATCCCAAAACATCAATTCAAAGCTTGTTGCTGCTCTAGAAAGTAAATGCTTGATGATGCCGGAGACACGAAGCAAAAACAGATCCACAATCTGAAAACACAGAGATCACAGTCTAAAAGAGAAGAAATTATTTTTGACCTTGTGAAACTGAATAAAGCAGATCAGCTCAGTGCAGCTGAACAGCAAGAGATTAATGCAGTTAGTAGATGAATATCAGTTAACACCTGCACAAATGAAATGATTTAGACCCAAATGATTAGTAAATGTAGAGGTGAGTCTGTAGGTCAAGGCTTGAGGATCTTGTCCAGTGATAGAGACTGTGAATCAGAAACTACATGTAATGCTGGAGGACAGACAGAGCAGCTTAATCAGAAGGGACTGTGGCCTGATTTTGGAGATTTAGTTAAACATCAAAAATTAAATATATGTCATTATTTGCTTACATTATATTTACCATGGGACTTGTCCAGATTGTTTTTTTTTAAGTTGTAAAGATGAACTGACTTTAGGTTGAAATTATATTACAGCTAGAAAAACATCCTTGTTTTATATTAAACTTAATTAAAAACACAGTGATAATAAAATTAAAAGCTTTATATTTTTGTTCATTTTGAGTGTTGGTAGTAATGAATCAGGGTCAGGTATGCTGTATAAACAGAACAAATTGCACAGTATGTACTACTGCAAACATTTAACACACTGCTTATTCATCTGACAATGACCAAGAGTACATTTACAGAGTTTGATGTGTCTCCATGCTTTCAACCACTGTAATAAATCATTAGAAAATATTAACATTAACAAAATCATTTCTGAACAGCCATCCACATTATTATGGGTTCATCTTTTGATTTTATAGTGTGGATCATGGAGGAGAGATCAGGATTACAACAGGGCCACAAAAATGTAGGTCTCTCACACACACACACATACACACACTTTAATCACTGTTTTGTTTTAGGAGTGTTATAATCTCTCTTCTTGTGTTCAGATGCATGTGATCTCACACTGGATTTAAACACAGCAAACACTTATCTGTCTCTGTCTGAGAGGAACAGAAAAGTGACACATATGAGAGAGAAGCAGCCGTATACTGATCATCCAGACAGATTTGATGAGTGTTATCAAGTTCTATGTGGAAAGACTCTGTCTGGACGCTGTTACTGGGAGGCTGAATGGAGTGGGAACGTTTATATATCAGTGACATGTAAAGGAATCAGCAGGAAAGGAGAGAGTGATGACTGTTTGCTTGGATACAATGAAAAGTCCTGGAGTTTGAACAGTTTTAATAACAGTTTCTTTGTGAGACACAGTAATAAGATCACAGAAATATCTGTCCCTTCACATCGCCCTAAGAAAGTAGGAGTGTATCTGAACTGGTCGGCCGGCACGCTGTCCTTTTACAGCATCTCTGACACACACACACTCACACACTTACACACATTCGACAGCACATTCACTGAACCCCTCTGTGCTGGTTTTGGGGTTTATTCTGGTAGTTCAGTGTCTCTGTGTGAGATTAAACAGCCTTTCATGAGAAGCAAGTGAGACACACAGTTAAGTGAAAGAATCTCATTCACATTATCTCTCTTGAACTCAACAACTGTAAACTCTTTCTCTCTTCTAATCTTAATTTCAGTGTGTGTGTGTATATAAAAACACGTTGACTTCAGTCTGAATGAGACACCACAGACTTGTTTTGTGTTTTTATAAGGTTTGTCTTTCTGAATCTCTGAGCGCTACCTGGAGGAAGATTTAGTTTCTCACTCACAGGAAACAGTTCTTAGCAACCGCTTGCTCTGTTACTTTGGTAACTGAGTGTCGGTCAGAGCTCATCTTCTAAACACACTTCATCATAAATGTTAAAGGCTGTGGAGCTCATTTTATGCTCCATGTTGAAGGTTGACATCTCTTCCTGATCACTCATTCTAAACTGTCTGTCTTAAAATCACAGTCAGACTGATTGTTCAGTAGAGCTGAAGATGTGGATCAAACTCATGTCAGATTTAGTCTTTGTAGAGACTCGATGATCAGGAGAGTTGAGAATCTCTCCTAGTTGTAAAACCTGAATACATTCAATGATCAGCTTGTGTCTTGAGCTCAACATTATTATGGGCTGATAATTTATCCTCAAATTATGTATTTTAGTCTGTTGTTCCCAAATACTTGCAGTCATTTAGCAACTTTATCATTAACTATCATTAATTATTAAATCAATAAAATTAAAATTTCTAACTATTTTTAATGTGTTTATCACTCAGTATGAATCAGTGCTGTTAGTAATATGTCAAGTATGTATTGTGAATATTTACAAATCAATGTTGCAGTTGAAATAACTACATAGAAATGTATATTTATTCATTATGTGTTGAATTATTGGTAATGTTACAGTTCAATATCTGTGTTAATCTATTTAGATTATAAATATATGAATACAGATGATTCAAAAAGGTTTAATTGATAAAGACCTTCTCTTCTCTCTGCTCTTACTCTTTCTTTGAATATCATGCCATAACTGTTACAGATCCTGCCACAATTAATCTTGACACTTTCAGTCCTCCAGTCAAGACATGCTGCTGTCTTCTTTCCCAGAGGTTGAAACACAGCTGGAAATCCTTGGTGACTTTAACATTCACTATGACAAACAAACCTAAGTCAGATAATTATTCAATATCTGAATAATTGATTCTTTAAAACTTGAGAGAAGCATACAACTTATGAGGAACATTGGTGTTGGCTTATGATTTCATTCTCATTTTCATACATAACACTGTACTGCAGAGCTTGTTGACATTTTCTGTAAACGGAAGATGTAATGTTAGTGTTCATGTATTTCAAAACGTTGTAGCACAGGAAAAGTATTTGTGTTTGTATTTGGATTAGATGTGAACATGTTCAGAAATTAAGAAAACTGCTTCACCTGAGCAGGTGTTTCACATCGTTCTTCTCTCGTACAGGTAAAAATATAAACCGCTTGAATAGCGCGGTAAAGTTAGTTTTAGGTTTGATAGTCGCTAGATATTCCAAGTAGATATAACTGCAGACCGGAGATCTCTAAAATGGGGCGTGAACTCCAAAAGTGGGCAGAACCTCCAAAATGGGACGGGGTCTCCTCGCGCAAAGACTTTCACCATTGGCTCTGGGTCCAGCCAATTGTTACTGAGTGAAGTGACATGTGACCAAGTGTGGTTACCCATACTAGGAATTAGTGCTCTGCATTTAACCCATCCTTAGTGCACACACACATAGCAGTGAACACACACACGCCGTGAACACACACCCGGAGCCATTTATGCTGCGGAGCCCAGGGAGCAGTTGGGGTTCGGTGCCTTGCTCAAGGGTACCTCAGTCGTGGTATTGAAGGTGGACGAGAGCGCTGTACATTCACTCCCCCCACCTACAATCCTATGGGATTACATCTCTGCCACAATTATGCGCGCGAAAGATCATATTTTGAGCGCACAAAAGTGTGTTTTGCACGCGCGCAAACTGAGTTTTGTGGAGAATGTTTGTCTCGCAAAGAAGAAAGTATTTTGAGCGCACGAAAATAAACTTTATTACATTTGTAAACTTGTTACAAAACAAAAATAAACAAAATAAAACAAAAACATTTTTTAAAATTAAACATTGTTTCTAGTTCATCTAAAATAAAATATGCTATATAAGTAAATATTCTCCGTGAGAGCAGAGCCCAAAGCTCGTAGCCAGTGGTGTTCGGACTGGAGTTTGAACCTCTGCTTCATGATATAAACGGGAATCACCCACAAGGTCTCCCGCGAGCCGTCCCAGCGCAGCGCAGGGGAAAGATTTTACTCTATCGCTTTGTTCTAAGCTGCGGGGGGGCGGGGGGTCCCGGGGCTCGAAATTCGCAGGGTAGGAGGGGGTAGTGACACTGGGTGTAACTAAAAAGGTGCCATTCTCCGGTGAGGTCCGGTTGGGGAGTTACGGAACGATCTCATATCGCATAATCATATTAACCGTTTATCTCCTGAACTGCATCTTTCTTTACCACGATATTCAGCGCCAATCCCGCCGTTCAGTCAATTTCACTGGTTAAGGTTAGGGTCAGGTGTAGGGCAGGTTTTAGGGGTTAGCATTTTTTGTAGCATAGTGTAGGAAATCAACACTTTAATTGACACAACCAATAAAATCTTTAGAATCAGCTTTGGGGCAGAGTTTGCACTGAAGTGGATTGGGGGGGAAAGTGCGCATGTGTGTCATGTGCCTGTCTGTCAATGGGAGGAAGCCACGCCCTATTTTGGAGCTCCCACCCCGTTTTGGAGTTCCCGCCCCCATTTGGAGATCTCGAGGCTGCAGTTATACCCTTCTCATTGGTTTGGGATTACTCACCGCTGACTGGACGAGACATCTGTCAATCAAGGTATACAGGCAGAACCAGCCGAATAACAGTAGAGTCGTGGTAGAAAGTTCAGAGGTCGTATTAAAGTAGCTCAGTTTAAATGTATTGTATGAATTGCTCTTACTATGGAAAAAAAATATGGAGTGTCTATTTACACTTAGTGCAAATAGCCCGCCTTGTTGGCAAAGGCTAATTAGCTCCAGTGGCGCAGATGGTTAAGCTCGTATCTTGAGCACTTTGACGCGATCGATCCCGCCTTTTGCCGAAATTTTTTTTTCTCCCTTTACCTATTTACACTGTTAAAATGGCAGGATTTTCTGCTATGTATACTACATGTTGCAAATAGTGGCAATTATCTGCATTTCAGTATTGTTGTACATTATAAAACAGTATGCAATAATAACGTATTGAGTGTAAATTATCATTTTAATTCAAATTATTAAATGGATGCCACGTTATCGGTACAATAAAGCCCTCCCTACACCTACCCTAACCCTACCCGATACTTTATTTTCAACTTTTTGATTATTTCCTTAATTTTTATTGAAAATAAATGCCTTTATGATGTGATACGAGATTTGAAAAGGGAGAAAAAAAAGTTTGACAAAAGGCGGGATCGAACCCCGGTCGATCGCGTCAAAGAGCAGGCTATTTGCACTAAATGTAAATAGACACTCCGTATGTTTTATTCCAGAGTAAGGGCAATTCATACAATACATTTAAACTGAGCTACTTTAATACGACCTCTGAACTTTCTACCACGACTCTACTGTTATTCGGCTGGTTCTGCCTGTATACCTTGATTGACAGATGTCTCGTCCAGTCAGCCAAACTATGACTGTCTAGTAACACTCCCAACCTTTTAGAATGATTAGTTATTGTCTCTCATTGGCCCTCAAAACACTTCTTATTTAGTGGTACAGTATTGCATGATTTGTAAAGTATATTTAATAGTTTACACTTTGCAAAAACATTTGCAATTAGTTTTTAAAAAGTAACATTACATTCTTAAGGACTCTATGCTTACATTTCTTTTGGCTGCAGTCTGCAGGTATTATGGCATAAGACGATATTGGGCAGCAAACCATAGACACACATATCCCGCTGTGTTTTTAGTCTACATTGCTCTACGTTTATGTGCAGAACTGTGATCGCTTTCGTAGTCTTTTGAATGGATAAAATATAGAAATCACTTTAATTTCCAAAAAAACCCTTACCAGTTGGAAGTGAAATGCCGTCCCCCCTCAAAATTCACTCCCTGGATTCCGTCCCCCACCCCCATTTCCAGACCTGGTTATTGTTCTTTGGTACTATAGTACAATTGGTGTCGTTGGGTGTGATCATGGCCGCAAGAACGTATTTTGGGCAGGGGGGCTGAGGGGGTTGGTCACGTGACGAGAGTGATGCGAGACCATAGACTGTATAAAAACATGGATGTAGTGTCCGTGACGTCACCAGTAGGTTCCTGAAGAGTGTTTTTGAAGCTCAAAGTGGGCGGAGCCGGCCATCGCCATCTTGGCAGCGCGTCACTCCCGGATAATCAAAAATGGACAAAGAGGCGGGAGCTGGTTGCTGAAACCACGCCCACCTAGCTTGACGGCGGTGACAGCAGCGGCAATCCACCTGTCACTCAATTGGCCACGCCCTTAATTATGCAGAACTTTAAGGCTTAATATAATTTAAACGGATGACTTATAAAAAAAATTCACCACTCTCACAGTTGTCATGAAGGGCAAAATGAGCTATATAGACCAAAACCACTTTTTGTACAGGCTGTAACAAGCTGGATTCTTTTACAAACAAGGCACACTTCGACACGGGATTTTCAAAAAGATTAAAACTAAAAGACAATGCTGTGCGACTATATTGGATCATCCGACTGTCATGTCGCTACGCACGAGTAACTGTTTTCATTACGTGATCACTATTGCTTTGTCTGTAAAACAGATCGTTTGATATGTACTGAGTATTTATGCATTTTTAACCTAAATCACAGATGCGTCCATCTATGAAGGACGTAGAATGTCAGTAATACACAAGCCAATCATAGCAGTGCGTGTTTACTTCCGAGTCTACAATCTGCCACGCCTATTCAAACACAGCGTTCTGATGAGGGGGGTCAAAAACAGGATAGAAAATAGCATATTGCTTCAAAATTATAATGTTTTTTTATGTAAAAATCTTGATAACATTATAAGTGGACCTCAGAGAACAGGACAAAATAAAAAGCAGAGGCAGCTCATGACCCCTTTAATGTCATCCACCGTCGTTTGGTGGCTCTTTTTTTAAAAGTTTCGGTTCAGACACCGTTTAGGCACTGGTACCGTTTTAAAAGTATCGATTTGGCACCGGTATCAAAAAAACACAAACGATACCCATCCCTAGTTATAAGTACTGTAACTGTTGTTTAGTGTTATTGTTAAATTATTGTGGTTGGGTTAGGTGGCTTAGGTTTTATTGTGAATTTGTTATGTAACTTTGTTGTGTTTTGTATTTACTTATTTCTATATACTTAAATGAGAATGATGCCATAGAACCTTTTGGATGGAATACTGGATTGACTTGTTGAATTGTTGAGAAATTCTACCAGTCACCGTAATGAAGATATGTGCCACAATATACAAATTAGTACTACAACCTCTACTAACAGTAATACCTTTGTGACAGTGGTGATCTTGCTGGATAGTGACAATGATATAAGATTAGTGATAATGGAAAAGTACAGTTATATGGACATTTTATAGTACATCACAACACTGAAAGTTGTATCTTAATGATCAAACATAATGTCAAATACACAATCAATATCCAAACCTCATGGTTATCCCAAAGCCAGCCAAAAGTATGTAAAAGTCTCCAGGTTAGTTTGTATGTCGATATAGCGAGGTAAATAGTATTGGTCATGATTTTGGTAAGCAATTATTAAAAAAGAATGTTTTAGTCTGTTCTCTGTCGTGAGGTGGGGGGAGAAGTCAATCCGTAGAGCTTGCGATCACTATCACATGTTTCCATGGGGCGGTCAGGCTGGGCATCTCTTTTGACCATTATTCTTGATAACTTGCCCCAAAATTGACAATCTCCTTGGAATTGTCAATGTGTTCTTTTGTGTTAATGTTGAAAACTGTTCTGTGACAGAGGGGTTTAGGCTTGCTTCAGACTGGCTAATGCTCGGGTCTGATTTATGACATCCTGTTGTCTTGGGCCTCTGTGGAATTTTTGTGCTCCTAATGTTTCAACCATGTTTGACCAAATCTTAGATTGTCTGATTCGGTCTGATATCCTACAACCCCTTCATATATGTACAGCTGGTAATTGGTAAAGCATTAGCACAATGGTTTTCAACTCTGGTCCTATGGTATAAAATCAGTCTCAAATTTACTAGCAAATGCATGCACAATTGTCCATGAACTTGATAAATGTTGTAAATGTATCTTAATATCCACAACCAAATGCCTGTCAACATATGTCTGTGGAATTCAGAATTACATGAATGTGCAGTGGTTTGTACAGGTAGAAACGTTTGTGAATACATGTTTTCTTTTGCATTAGTGTATCAGAATTTGCACATGCAACAAGAAAGATGTGCATTTGTTGGCGTCTTTCCTGAGTCCTATTTGATTCATTTAGATTTTTCTTTTTGCAGTTTTCAGCATTTCACAACCCACACACAAACAGCTACCATTTAATACGTTTCAGTGCTGTTCATTAATGTGTCCACATCTACCCATCGATTAGAAAAATCCAGAAATGTATCTTTAAGGAAATTGTGTGTAAACTTATTTGGCTTGCTGTCCCCTGGTGAGGGGCTCGATGAAGCAGCTTCAACTCGAGCTCTGATATACCCCCAGGGACTTGATATAGGATGATTACGAAGGTCCAAAGCGACC
>NW_015505639.1:13981-18195 GCF_001515645.1 Sinocyclocheilus grahami | reverse complement strand
TCCAGTGGGTGACACGGGCTGCGCATTTGGCTGAAAACAGCTTATGGTATGTATAAAAATGACTGCCTCCGAATGAGAGACTGAGCTCTGCTGTGATGGAGAGGTAGTCATTTAGTTCCCTGCGTCTCTTAGGAAATGAAGCGCAAATAACTTCCGTGTATCTGCCGAAGGCTATGCAGAATTCTGCCAGTGTGAGAACACGTTTTGATGGGGGTATGGAATTTTTTTAGATTTATGGTCAAAGGGCCAAAGTCAAAAGAGCGATGAGATTCATTAATAGGAACTGAAGTTAGCAAAGAAGGAAGATCGATATCTGCACCTGATACAATTAGGGAACGGAGGTGGGTTGAGACTGGATGTGGTTCCATAGCGACCGCGTTGGGAGGAGCTGGAAGAGGGAATGCTGTGGCGAGAGAATGAACTGGCACGTGAATTGAGCCTGAAGAAGATAGATGCTGGGCCGGGGGCCCTGGTACTGACTGGTGTCCGAGATGGCTAGAAGGGGCTGAAGCGAGAGGAGAGGGAAGGTTAGCAGGCAGAAGGGGTGAAGGGATCATTTGCGGAGGCAACCTCACACTAGGGACTGAGCCGGGGGGAATGTTAGGAGAAATTTGGGGCACAGAAGGGAAGAAAAGGGGATGAGAAGATGCGACACGACCGGAAGATGCTGGAACAGCTGCGAATGGAGAGAGGTGAGCAGCTGCTTATATACTCTGGCTGTTGATTGAAAGATTAGATGGGCTCGCTCCTCCCTAACTTACGTTAAGGAACTTCATTAATTTGTGCATGTAGCGATGAAGATGTGCATTTGTGAATCAGGTGACACGTGTGCATTCAGTCACATCTCTTCTCGATTTAAAAAAGTAGATTCTTTTTTATTCATTTGGATTTTGAGACGTTTGTTCCGCCCTTTTAGCCTTGCACAATCCACACACAAATATCTTGCAATCCACACGCAGCTGAGCCTAAGCAAAACAGCAGGGCTCTGGTGTATATATTATTTATAAGATGCATTTGGTTGAGTTGCGCTGCAGTAAAGCGCTTCATTGTAGTACTACTGTGATTATCTCTTCAGCAGCGCAAGCAGTACAAACAATAATGCAGAATATTATTAACTATGACTGGGACTGTCATATACATAACATTATAATTAGAACACTATTATAATAAAATTCTGTGAATCTTTAGAGTTTTCTTGCCGTGTTTCTGCACGTTGTTGCATGAAGAACGCGTCCACAAAAGGAGTTCATTTAGAGCCGCGTAGACACATTCCTGTGCATTCCGGGCGTTTTGTGCAGATAGCATACAAGTTGTAATATTAACGTTATGTTGTATAAATAATGAAGCATATTCTATATGAGATAAATGATGAGTTAAATCCCGTTGATTAAAAACCTGCTATCAAATGCTTTACTTTACTGGTCATCTTCAGTGCGCGCAGCTCAAAACAGAAATGCAGAACATTAATAACTAGTGTCATATAGGCCTACGGGGCGTTTTGTGCAGATAGCATACAAGTTGTAATATTAACGTTATGTTGTATAAATAATGAAGCGTATTCTATATGAGATAAATGATGAGTTAAATCCCGTTGATTAAAAACCTGCTATCAAATGCTTTACTTTACTGGTCATCTTCAGTGCGCGCAGCTCAAAACAGAAATGCAGAACATTAATAACTAGTGTCATATAGGCCTACATAACGTGGTAATGAGAACACTGTTGTAAAAACATTTGTGAATTCTTAGGGTTTCGCTGATGCTTAATGTTATCTTTTAATTAAAACATAAAACATAATTTTTGTATCTGCGAGGCGTGTGTTATCTTCAGTAATTATGACTGTCGAATGTCTTACTTGACGCTCGGTAATGTATTTTGCCCCGGCCCCCAAACATATGATTCGACTATCGGCAAGATTCGAAAATTCCGATTCGACTTTGTAAATCCTTAGTCGAGGATACCCCTGGTCTAAACATTCTTAGACTCAAATATTCATAGAATTACATAGTAATCACTCATAATACTTTTACATCCAACTTTTACATCTCACATGGGCGATTATAATATAAGGAGCCACGCTGTTTGTGGGCGTGATCACATTACAGATAATGAGTTCAGACGGGAAAGACTGGACCTCGGGTTGGTTTCATACGGATTACTTTTAGATTAATCAGAGAACATTTGTTTTTTATAAGACTTACTTCATTTAAAAGTAGACACAAGCTTTCTAAACTGGGGGGGTAATAAAACCCGTAGCTGTCTAAAACTGGGGCGCTATGATGGCCGTTCTTCTTATGAGGCTTTCCGGAAGAAGATTTAGTTGGTGGCTGAGGTTAACAGTTGGGACGAAGTTGAGAGAGTGGGAGCTGCTTTAGATGGTGACGCACAACAGGTATTGTATCAGGCTTTGTTTCTGTGTTTTGGGGACACCACACCCCTGATGACCCTATGACAACAGTTTCAGGAGCACAACCGGAAACTGAAGAAGCCTTCGGGTGTGTTTATGGCTGACCTGCGACATCTAGCTCTACGCAGCTATTCTACATTCAGTGAACAACCAAGGTAGCCCACATGTAGTGATGGGAAGTTCGGATCATTTTACCGACTCGTACCGTTGTGTCTCGTTCAGCAAAATGAACGAATCTTTTTTCGAGCCATTTCGTTCATTTTAGCAAAATATAATTAAAATGTTATGTGTTACTTCCCTGATACGTCTACTACATACGCAAACGTTGATCACACTACAAACAATACAAAACTGCTATAAGAAACAGAAAATATTAATTAATTGTTTACCTGGGTCCTCAGTCTATGATTAGCTCACCTCACCTCTTATCTGACAAATCTTCGGGTTTGAGTCGTTCGTTCATTACGTGACAGCCCCATAAGCTTTAACCAATGCAGTCTGAGCTGGAAAGAGAATTGATTAGTTCATCTCTCGAGTCTTTCGAATCGTTCGTTCTTTTGTCACGTGACGTGACAGCATTTGATAGAGAAATTAGTTAATTTACAAGCTTCCTTACAGACAGGTGCATAGCTATTATTATTATCATCATTATTATAATTATTATTTACTCTTACAGTTACGTGATGCGTTTCTGGTCTCAAATTGTAGCTTTTTACTTCTTACTGTTTATAAATGTGTGAATTTCTGTCATTATGGTTCTTTTCCATTACACTGAATCTTGTAACAAAGGTAAGAAAGAGTTGGTTATCATTATTAAGTCTCTTTCCGGCTCAGACTTCATTGGTTAAAGCTTATGGGGCTGTCACGTGATGAACGAATGACTCGGAAAAACCTGAAGACTCGAAACAGGTGAACATCTCGGTTACATATGTAACCTTGGTTGCCTGAGTAGGGGAACGAGATGCTGCGATGACGTCATCGCTTTAGGGAACACCTTCAGTACGACGAATGTCTAAAGCCTTTATACCATCACGCCAATTCATTGGCCAAATAGCACTTAGCACCGCCCCCAAAGCGCACGTAGGTGAGCTATATACCGTGCTGCGTGCTATTTTCATCAGATTTCACTGATTTACAAAGGAAGCGCTATCAAGGTACGGAACGCCCGAGCATCGCAGCATCTTGTTCCCCTACTCAGGGAACCAAGGTTACATACGTAACCGATATGTTCCCTCTCATAGGCTCACTTCGGTGCTGCGATGACGTCATTGCTTTGGGAACGCTATACCATAACGCCTGACGTACCTTAGATAGCTAGAAGACCAAGGAAAGCATCTGCTCAAGCGGATAAGACCAGGGAGCCAGGAGCCATCCTTACGTCCAAACTATAAAACTTGATGAATGTGCTAGAAGAGGACCATCCTGCCACAGCACAAACATCTTCCATCAAAGACCCTTTAAAGAAGGCTTGAGAAGAAGCCACTGCTCTTGTAGAATGAGCACGCACCCCTAGAGGCGAAGTCAAGCCACGCGCCTCATAAGCCAAAGAAATAGCCTCCACTATCCAGTGTGACATCCGCTGTTTAGTGACAGCAGAACCTCTGCTCTTACCACCAAAACACACAAACAACTGATCAGATCTACGCTGCTGAGCCGTGCGGTTAACGTAGATCCTAAGTGCCCTAACCGGACAGAGATTCAGGGTAACTGACCCTTCCTCGGCTGGGGAAAAAGCCTCCAGGACCACTTGCTGAAAGCGAAACGGAGTTGAAGCAACCTTCGGAACATAATCAGGCCTAGGTCGCAAA
>NW_015505639.1:11570-13369 GCF_001515645.1 Sinocyclocheilus grahami | reverse complement strand
GTAGTGATGGGAAGTTCGGATCATTTTACCGACTCGTACCGTTGTGTCTCGTTCAGCAAAATGAACGAATCTTTTTTCGAGCCATTTCGTTCATTTTAGCAAAATATAATTAAAATGTTATGTGTTACTTCCCTGATACGTCTACTACATACGCAAACGTTGATCACACTACAAACAATACAAAACTGCTATAAGAAACAGAAAATATTAATTAATTGTTTACCTGGGTCCTCAGTCTATGATTAGCTCACCTCACCTCTTATCTGACAAATCTTCGGGTTTGAGTCGTTCGTTCATTACGTGACAGCCCCATAAGCTTTAACCAATGCAGTCTGAGCTGGAAAGAGAATTGATTAGTTCATCTCTCGAGTCTTTCGAATCGTTCGTTCTTTTGTCACGTGACGTGACAGCATTTGATAGAGAAATTAGTTAATTTACAAGCTTCCTTACAGACAGGTGCATAGCTATTATTATTATCATCATTATTATAATTATTATTTACTCTTACAGTTACGTGATGCGTTTCTGGTCTCAAATTGTAGCTTTTTACTTCTTACTGTTTATAAATGTGTGAATTTCTGTCATTATGGTTCTTTTCCATTACACTGAATCTTGTAACAAAGGTAAGAAAGAGTTGGTTATCATTATTAAGTCTCTTTCCGGCTCAGACTTCATTGGTTAAAGCTTATGGGGCTGTCACGTGATGAACGAATGACTCGGAAAAACCTGAAGACTCGAAACAGGTGAACATCTCGGTTACATATGTAACCTTGGTTGCCTGAGTAGGGGAACGAGATGCTGCGATGACGTCATCGCTTTAGGGAACACCTTCAGTACGACGAATGTCTAAAGCCTTTATACCATCACGCCAATTCATTGGCCAAATAGCACTTAGCACCGCCCCCAAAGCGCACGTAGGTGAGCTATATACCGTGCTGCGTGCTATTTTCATCAGATTTCACTGATTTACAAAGGAAGCGCTATCAAGGTACGGAACGCCCGAGCATCGCAGCATCTTGTTCCCCTACTCAGGGAACCAAGGTTACATACGTAACCGATATGTTCCCTCTCATAGGCTCACTTCGGTGCTGCGATGACGTCATTGCTTTGGGAACGCTATACCATAACGCCTGACGTACCTTAGATAGCTAGAAGACCAAGGAAAGCATCTGCTCAAGCGGATAAGACCAGGGAGCCAGGAGCCATCCTTACGTCCAAACTATAAAACTTGATGAATGTGCTAGGAGAGGACCATCCTGCCGCAGCACAAACATCTTCCATCGAAGACCCTTTAAAGAAGGCCTGAGAAGAAGCCACTGCTCTTGTAGAATGAATCAAAGACCCTTTAAAGAAGGCTTGAGAAGAAGCCACTGCTCTTGTAGAATGAGCACGCACCCCTAGAGGCGAAGTCAAGCCACGCGCCTCATAAGCCAAAGAAATAGCCTCCACTATCCAGTGTGACATCCGCTGTTTAGTGACAGCAGAACCTCTGCTCTTACCACCAAAACACACAAACAACTGATCAGATCTACGCTGCTGAGCCGTGCGGTTAACGTAGATCCTAAGTGCCCTAACCGGACAGAGATTCAGGGTAACTGACCCTTCCTCGGCTGGGGAAAAAGCCTCCAGGACCACTTGCTGAAAGCGAAACGGAGTTGAAGCAACCTTCGGAACATAATCAGGCCTAGGTCGCAAATAGACTTTTACCAGTCCTGGTGCAAAGTCCATACATGAAGGACTAATGGAGAGAGCCTGCAGATCCCCTACCCTCTTAAGGGAGGATAAAGCCACCAAAAGAA
>NW_015505639.1:0-3623 GCF_001515645.1 Sinocyclocheilus grahami | reverse complement strand
AGACCCTTTAAAGAAGGCCTGAGAAGAAGCCACTGCTCTTGTAGAATGAGCACGCACCCCTAGAGGCGAAGTCAAGCCACGCGCCTCATAAGCCAAAGAAATAGCCTCCACTATCCAGTGTGACATCCGCTGTTTAGTGACAGCAGAACCTCTGCTCTTACCACCAAAACACACAAACAACTGATCAGATCTACGCTGCTGAGCCGTGCGGTTAACGTAGATCCTAAGTGCCCTAACCGGACAGAGATTCAGGGTAACTGACCCTTCCTCGGCTGGGGAAAAAGCCTCCAGGACCACTTGCTGAAAGCGAAACGGAGTTGAAGCAACCTTCGGAACATAATCAGGCCTAGGTCGCAAATAGACTTTTACCAGTCCTGGTGCAAAGTCCATACATGAAGGACTAATGGAGAGAGCCTGCAGATCCCCTACCCTCTTAAGGGAGGATAAAGCCACCAAAAGAATAGTCTTGATGGTCAGTAACTTCTCTGACACTGACTCCACTGGTTCAAAGGGATGACCTGTCAGACCCTCCAACACAATCGATAAGTCCCAAGAAGGAACTCGGACTGGGCGGAAAGGCCTAAGCCATCTCGAACCCTGCATAAAACGTGACACCAGGGTGTAGCGACCAACCAAAACACCTCCTACGAGTGCATGTCCTGCCGATATGGCCGCCACGTACACTTTAAGAGTGGCGGGGGTAACCCCCTCAGAGAAACGACTCTGAAGAAACTCCAGTACTGAACCTATAGGGCAGTGGACTGGATCCAAAGTGCGTTGTCTACACCAAGAGGCAAAAAGTCTCCACTTGAAAGCATATAAGCGTCTCGTGGAGGGAGCCCTAGAATTCATAATAGTGTCGTAATCTCAGCCGAGAGACCAGAACACATTAGCGTACTCCGCTCAAGGGCCACGCCCATAACCTCCATAATTCCGGTCGAGGATGCCAAATCATGCTTGTGTCAACAGATCGTTTCTAAGGGGAACCTCCCATGGAGGGCTGGCTAGCAGACTGACCAGGTCCGAGAACCACGACTGAGTGGGCCACCGTGGGGCCACCAGCAACAGGTGCTCCACTCTTTCTGATCGTATTCTGAATAGGACTGCTGGGAGCAACCGGATTGGCGAAACTGGATAGTGTACCCGTGTCGAATGGTGCGTAGTACCCACTGTGAAATATCGGGCAGGCGTCTCCACGCGGCCCAGTAGTCTGCCAGGGGTCTTGGGTGTTCTACAGTTGAAACGTCCACCTGATTTTCCCGTATCGGATCCCAAAGCACCTGAGTGGCGGGAAAAACTATAATGGGAAGATGTCCGATTGTTCTGTTGGGCCTGCCCACTGCCCCAAAAATGGGAGTTTTGGAGGCTGTCATAAACAGGCCATGCTCGCATGACCCTTGGGCTTTTTCTGGAACTCTGAAGGCTGGAACGCGCAGAGTATCTGAGGAGGTGCTCGTCGTAAAGACTCGATCTAAAACTGCACAATGCACAATATGCGGCGGAACCGTCAAGATCGGAGTCGGGAGGCCACAGTGAGAGAGTCGAATACGCTTGTGCGGTTCATACACTCTCTCTAAAGGAGGGCCTGACCTCCGAAGATGTGCAGAGGAATCAGGAACTGCTATTAGGGGCCTGAGGACGAGAGGGCTTGGCCATCGAACTCAGGTCTAACCGCTTGCGTTGTCGTGGGTAAGCCAGTGGGCGAGACCTAGGACCCCAGTCCTTACGAGGGGGTAACCTAGGCGATGGCTCATGCCGCTGGGCCTCGCGGTGCTGTAAAGAAGAAGAGCGTGAACGAGCCGCAGGCGGCTGACGCTCTACTTCCCTAGCCCTGCGAGGGATGAGTTGACGGAACGCAGCGGACTGCTGTTTCGCTGCTCTAAACTTCTCCACGACCATAGTGACCGAGTCTCCGAACAGACCGTCACTCGAAATGGGGGTGTCTAGGAGAAAAGTCCTGTCCTTCTAGGCTGTCATAAACAGGCCATGCTCGCATGACCCTTGGGCTTTTTCTGTAACTCTGAAGGCTGGAACGCGCAGAGTATCTGAGGAGGTGCTCGTCGTAAAGACTCGATCTAAAACTGCACAATGCACAATATGTGGCGGAACCGTCAAGATCGGAGTCGGGAGGCCACAGTGAGAGAGTCGAATACGCTTGTGCGGTTCATACACTCTCTCTAAAGGAGGGCCTGACCTCCGAAGACGTGCAGAGGAATCAGGAACTGCTATTAGGGGCCTGAGGACGAGAGGGCTTGGCCATCGAACTCAGGTCTAACCGCTTGCGTTGTCGTGGGTAAGCCAGTGGGCGAGACCTAGGACCCCAGTCCTTACGAGGGGGTAACCTAGGCGATGGCTCATGCCGCTGGGCCTCGCGGTGCTGTAAAGAAGAAGAGCGTGAACGAGCCGCAGGCGGCTGATGCTCTACTTCCCTAGCCCTGCAAGGAATGTGTTGACGGAACGTAGCAGACTGCTGTTTCGCTGCTCTAAACTTCTCCACGACCGTAGTGACCAAGTCTCCGAACAGACCGTCACTCGAAATGGGGGTGTCTAGGAGAAAAGTCCTGTTTAAAGATTCGTTCAAAATGAACGAATCGTTCAAAAACGACCCAACACTACCCACATGGCGTTAACCCGCTCCTGGACGCCGGCGCACTGGACGCTCTTTGTTTGCACGTGTCAATGTTTACAAATAGATTAAATGAAAAAAGACATAATTAATCTTGACAAACTATATATCATTCTAAAGGTATAAGCCTCAAGCATCAACGATAGATCGCTGTTTTTCAATGGAAAGCTTATAAAGAATGTATTTGCTAAATTTATGTAAGCAGTACGCATCCAAACATGCATAATCAAAACGCAGTACGTACCAGATTCATCATAATAACAAGTCATAAACGCATCCACAGCTGTAAATGCCAGTTTAGTTAGAAAGGTAAGGGTCCACTGAACAACATCCCATAGAGTACTTTTAGTCCAATGAAGCAATAACGTTGTAATATTGATGGTAATTCCTTTGTTTACGTCTCATTTCTTCGGGGACAGTTATTGTTTGAATCCGTTATGGAATAACTTGCACTCAAAAAAACTGCATCTTGGTAGTAAAAAGCAACATGGTTTTGTAGCATACAGTGTCACAAACAGAATGAGACCATCCACTAAAAAAAAGTAAAAGATACTGGCGCTCTCTCGTGATGGCTCGTGGTGCATGCTGTGATGCACCTGTCATCTGATGGGGGCGTAGCTTAGCGATCGTTTTTTTGCATAAATAATTCTTTTTTTTCCTGACATTTTTTATATATGTGTGTGTTTTGTGGGAAATGTGGCTGTATCTGCATGATTACCATCTGTATGACCACACATCAGCATGTGATTACTGACTGTATGAGCAGCTATCAGTGTGAATGCTGTATGTTTAGCAATCACAGTATGTACTTGGCATACATAGTTAATTCCTTTTTTTATTATTATTTCTTTTTATTACTCAAAAAATATTCTTATTGTATTTTTCTAGTGCTCAAATAAATCACTTAGATGAGATTCTGTCTATTGTTTTATAATTGAAAAACTATGCAGTAGTATGTATAATGACTAAAATAGTTTGTAGAACCCTTCAATACATT
>NW_015505638.1:1216298-1299766 GCF_001515645.1 Sinocyclocheilus grahami | reverse complement strand
ACACACACACACACACACACATACATACATACATACTCTCAATAATCCACCACCTAAGATGAAATGTACTTATTTATCATTTTGCCTCACAAGAACATAAATGGAGTCAAAGTAAACAATGATTATGATCATCAAACACTTCATTTGATATCTTTCAAAGCACAGATTGTGTAGCTTCTAACTCAAAGTTGAAACCATATCCCTTCCACAAGCATTTTCAATCCCAAAAGAGTTTAAAACCTTCCCACTTTGAGGAAGTGATGTTTACATTAGGGCCCTCATATTTTCACTCCACTCCCCTGAGTCACATGTTCAACCTCCAGCCAATCACCACCCACAGATTCACAAAAACTAAACAAGGCAGAGAGCACAGCAGACTGGCTTAAAGTGTTTGCCGCGACACACCTCCTGCGCGTAGGTCACCAGAGAGAGAAAATGGCACATCTGACTCGAGCTCAGCTGACCCAAAACTTCAAAGCTCTGACCCAGAAAAACAGACACTAACACGCACATTCACTGCTTCTCTCAGAACAACTACAAAATTAAAGCTAATCTAAAGTATGACTCTGTCGATGGTCAACATGTTTTCAATAATAACTGAAGTCAAATAGATTTTTGTGAACTGATGCCGGTGCAAAAGCTCCTGTGCTGCCACAACGCTATGGCCACTTGGGTTGTTGCTATGGTTTTCTGAACGGAATCAAATCGAACTGTAACTGAATTAAATCCAGAGTGTGTGAATCAGTTTAAAATAGGAAATCAATACTCAGCCCTAAAGTTGGATGTTGTGGAGTTAATAGTTTTGCTCTTATGAAACTATGAAGCATGTGCGCATATTAAAAAAATGGGAGTACAAGTGCTTTGCTGTAATTCATACATACACAGACATATTGGAAAAAAGACTGCAAATCACTTTTCTGGCATGATGTTTTTAACAAACAATGAGCCATTAAAAAAAAAAAAAGGAGAAACTAAACAGCACCTCAGCAGGAAACATTCTTCTCTTGTTTCATTCTCTCTCCTTTATACACACACACATTAAGAATTCATTTATTCAATTCATGCATCTTCAAGCAACAATGCAACCTGACATCCTGCAATCAGAGAGTGAATGAGTTTAGGGTCTGAATTTCATCCATACAGCCATGACTGATATGACATAAAAACACATTATGAAGCATTATGGGTAAACTGGAAATGAGCTAATAGGATGTCTCCGTATGAAAGTCTTTATTCACTGTGGGGAGAGAGAAGATATATTTGTGAGAAATGAACACCTCAGGGGAACAAAAACACAACGGGTTGGAAGAGGGAATGCAGAAAGAATGAGAAAGATTTCTCATTTGCATTCCAACTCATTTAAAATGGTTTAAAAATGGGAAAACATTTTGGGTGTGGGAGGGCATGTGATAAAAAAAACATTCCAGAGAGTTTTGATATCATTTTCTGAACACAGCTATTTAGATTGAGCAGCAAACTGCTATAAAAGGCACTGAAAATATTAGTGCAGTACAAGCCTTTGCCTTTAGAAGAAAAACACACTATACCATGGTAGTGTACAGTGGTGTATAGTGTATATATACCATGTACAAAAAAACTATGGTATTATCTAGGGGTGCTCCGATTAATTGGCTACAGATCGCAATCGGCCAATAATCTGTCTCTTTAAAGGCCGATCTAATAAACCAATCTCAAGCTGACAACGTGCCTGACGTGAGAGGTTTGGCATGAAATGCAGTTGCACAGTCTCAATATCTGTCCACATAGCTCACAAAATCAGGCTTGTGCTGAGTCGAAGCACAAAAAAGCCCTGCATTATCAAACATTTAGTTGAGATAATTACATATATTTTTTAATTTAATAAAAATAAAAAAGGCTTAAAAAAGATTGTTATCTGTGACTGTATCGGCAGATGCTGCTTCCTGTGACTGACGATTGGTGATCGGCTCCAAAAATCCTAATCGGAGCACCATTAGTATTACCATGGTATTTTTTAAATCAGTACTGCTTTAAAAACTAGGCTTTCTCTTTAGGTCTTGCTGGGTTATAACAATCCTCTAAATTCAACAAGTGTGTTGCCATCCATTTAAACTCCTGAATTTTGTCTACATCATCAGCACTCTGATTGGCTAGGGTGAAGGTCATTTCATCCATTAAGATTTAGATCCTGTGGAGAGCCTGAAGATGAAATTATTGTGATGTCAACAAGGAAAGTGCACATCAGGGTTCTTCAGATAAGAGCAGTGCTGTGAATTGTGATGGATGGATGATTTATTAAACAATATTTAATGTAATACTGATCACTGATATTAAGAAAAGATGCCTGGGGTTAATGGTGAAAAAATGTAGGGAGATAAAATAAGCAAAATCTATTTAAAGGGGTCATATGATGCGATTACATTTTTTTCTTTCTCTTTGGAGTGTTACGAGCTCTTTGTGCATAAAGAAAATCTGTAAAGTTGCAAAGACTAAAGTCTCAAATCCAACGAGATATTCTTTATAAAAGTTAAGAGTCAACCATGCCTACCTAAAACAGCTCGTTCTAACACGCCCCCACGTCTACGTCACGATGTGGGAAGATTTGCATAACACCGCCCAAATGTTCATGCAAAGAAAGAAGATGTAACTTTTATTTAGTATTGTTGCTGCCGCCGCCATGTCGTGGAGACGCTGTGTGTTTCATTATGAAAGCAAAACTACTTCGTTTGGCCTTCCAAAAGAGGACACAACTAGAAATCAGTGGTTAAGTTGTATTTACAACACTGTTCCAGAACACTTCAACCCAAATATTCAGATGTGTGCAGCGCATTTTATGGAGGACGAGGACTGTTTCCTGGGAGAGTAGCCTACAATGCCAGTGTCTGTTTCTATAAAGTGAGGCAATTTCAACTTTGCAAGGACAGTCTGGCGCTTCTGACTCACCGCCTGTAAGTACGTTTTCATATTTAAAGAATTTGCCACTGATGATTCAAACGCGAGATTTGAGCAGTGTAGAGTAGTGCTTGTTGTTTGTCATTTCTCCAATCACAAATGCAGACATGGTTTTATGTTTATGCGGCGCGATATACTGTCTTTTTACGCGTTGCGTTGTGTAAGTCTTTATAATCAGTAATTATGTCCACACTGGATGCTACAAATGCCTCGTTTGTAATGGGTTTTACAGGTTTTGTCGTGCCAGGACACGGCATCACAGTATGGTAAGGGGCGTAACATTTCCGTTACATGCTTGAGGTATTCGGTCAATCCCAATGCACCGGATAGCTGGCTAATCAGAGCACACCTCATTTTTCAGACCGATGAGCTTTGTAAAAATCGACACGTTTCAGAAAGGCGGGGCATAAAGTAGAAACAATAATGTAGACTGTGGAAAATAATGCTTTTTGAACCTTAAACCGCATAAACACATTGCATTACACCAAATAATATTCTTTATAGCAACGTCATATGACCCCTTTAAACTTGCTGAATACCCACATACTTATAACAAACACTTCTAAAGCCTGAGAAATGTGGCATATTTAATGTTTAATATGTGCTCTTATTAAACCAGAGGAGATTGTGATTATTAAGACCTGCAAAGTAACACACACAGTGACAAACCCCGAGTTTGTCCAATCCACCGATAATAATGGATATCTACAGAAGCCCAAACCCCCTCCAAACATCACTCAGTGAGATATTTAACCATGCATGCCTTTGGAAGGCTTTCGACTTTTAAACATTTTCTTTTTCTTTGCATTTTTATAACCATATGGTACAAGATTATCCTATTTAAATCAATGTGATAAACAGGTTAGGTCAAAAGTAATCTAAAATTAATCAAAAAGTAGTCTGATTATATTACCTCAATATGTATAATGTAATGGATTACGTTACGAACTAATATAAAACTGAAGCTGGTAGTGTTTCTGCCAAGCATTTGTTTGTAAACAGTAATTTCATCAATACAGATCTTAATTCAGATTTGGACATGAAGCACAAACAATTCACTTAGTAAAAAGCTTTTTTTCTTTCTCTGTCTCCCTCGCTTTCTTGTGTCTTTCATTGTTTTTGCTTTAGTCTTTGAGTCAAACTTGATTGGATTCCAGAGCAACTTGCCATTTAAGACGTCTCCATTTATTGCTCTGCCTCTTTTTCTCCTCGTTTTTTTTTATACTCCGTCTATCATTCTTTGAGGGGAGCAAATGAAAGCGAAGGAGGAGGGCTGTCAGTTTCCCAATCTTTAATGGTCCCAGCTGCATCATTACTCTCTCAACACACTCACACACAGGGTCAAACGTACTTAGGTAACAGATGAAGAAACGAGGGAGGCATGAAGGCCACCGAGAGAGACCGAGGGATTCCATCATACTGGGAGGTTTGCGGCACAAAATGACTGAGTAAATGAGTGAACGCAGAAGAATAGCGCCCGATAAACCTCCAGCTCAGCCACGATAAACAATCCCAGAATCCACTGTGAGCCTGCGTGAGGTGACGCTGTCTGAAACCCATCGGTACTGATGCCGTTGACAGCCAACGAATACAGAACCGCACGGCCCTCGCCCTGAAAAACAGCCCGGCTAATGCAGCAACGTGTGTGGGATGTGGATCAAAGGACCTGGGGGAAAGCGCGAGCAAGCAGAGGAAAGAAAAGAGGAAGGAGAGAATGAAGGAATCAGAGATTTCTCTTTTCGGACTGACAGGATTCGTATTCATCTGAAAGCTTTAGGTGGGAAAAAAAGGAGCTTTTTACAACCAAAAACTAAAATCACAACAGTCGCTATTGAGTGCGTGACGAATTTATTGCACAGGTGCTCAGCCTGTTGGTTCGTTAAAGTACAAATTTAAGAAACATCTTCAGAGATAAATTGCTTTCCTTTATCCAGAAAATTGTGAAAAGTCAAATAACACGAATCAAAATGAGCACAAACAAAGCGGAACGCTCTTCAAACCGGCTCCAAGACATCAAATACCAAACAAGTGTCTCATTTACACCATCATTATCCTCTGTCATTAAAACCCTGATTAAGACCCTCCGAACTTCATTCAAGTCTCTTTTACTGTCGGCCATTCCTGTAAGCCAAACAATTCCATCATCGGGCACTTCCCTCTCTCTCTTCAAGAAGTTCAAACGCTTCATCTGGGACTTGCCCTCCCTCTAAGCGACACAGATTGCATACAGAAGACATGACGTCGGTTTGGTAATGAGCCCCTTAGCATGAAAATGCAGCCCGCTGCGGTCGGCCCAGATTAGCATGAGAGATGATGGAGATTAGTGATGGAAATCCTAAACTCAAACAAACTGATTGTTGAGCTCTTCACATCAGACAAGGCTCGAAACGTGACCTCGGCGATCTCTGACCCCCATCAACCGGTGTTAAAACCGCAGAGGAGAAACGTGAGGAGAAAGCGAGTACGAGAGAGCTCTATAGACACTAGTCCCCTGACAGACATCAAAGTGGGACGTGTTGGTCCAGTGCGAGCGGGATAGTGTCTATGAACGTCCAGTGCCTGACAACTTCAGCTTGTCTGCAGCTCTTGAGAAACTCTTCTCGCTCACACACACACACTGGAGAGGGGAGCCATTAACAAACACGCAAACTGTTGAAGAGGCTGATTTACATACCCTTCAAAGCGTGCCGCTACCGTGCCGCCTTCAAAGAGGACAGAGCGTACCCCGAGCTTTTATGCAGAGTGAATAAACGTTTGTAGTTTTATGTATGAGAAAGTTTGTTGTTGGTGGTTTTTACAGAAAAGTTCTGCCAGCCAAGTTGTGTGCTGGGATTCGATGCCGGGAAAGGGCAAATGTTATCGGTTTTGTGGTAACTGTGCTCATCACAGTAAAAGCTAGAGTGTATGTAAGGTAAGATGATCCTCAGTGTGGTTTCTTCTGTGGAGGTGAGGTGTGGACACCTGTCATGTTTAATAAGCATCACTCTTAAAGTAATTCTTGCAAATACTGGCAGAGAACGGCTGATATGTGGCCTGCACGAACTGGCACACCATCTCTTTCACAATGCATCTACTGAAAATGCATTTCTCTGTCTGCCATCTCAAGGGAAATTACTTTGAGTACTTTAGCAGATCCCCCAGAAAATCTGACTCAAAAATGAAAACCATATTATTATTTACTAAATCTTTCCTTTCTGTAAAATTTTTTGGTCCTTTTTTAAACTTTTAATAATATGATAGCTAATAACAACAACAACAATTATAGTTCACAATACTAATAGTAGTAGCAGGGCTCGAAATTAACTTTTACTTGGTAGCACTGGTGCTCCCAACTTTAAAAAGTTAGGAGCACCAGCAAAGATTTAGGAGCACCCACCAAAAATTAATGAGCACCACAAATACAAATTATATATTAATATATTTCATCTTTACATTCTTAACTTTAATGCAAATTTTAGATTGGTTAATATTAGCTGTCAATCACCCAGTCGCTGCTTTCCGCTGTCAGGGAGCTAACTACCGCGGGAAATGCAAAGGGCTGAAGAAGAGAGAAAATTAAAAGAAACACTGACAGATTTCTTTCGTAAACCACCTAAGTTAATCTGAGTTTGGTTAAACACAGAGAGAGAGCTCCTCTTTGGTGAGGGTTAGGGTGGTGTATGCAGTGTTCAATTTTACATTCAGTGCCAATTGCGTGGAACGGCACTAAGGACTACCATGGACAGCTGACTTTGACATTCTTCATATTCTGTGTGGTGGTCAGTTCACAGCAGTGATATTATTTAAATTAATCTTTTCCAATAAGTTTAAACTGATTTTTACCTTTTTTTTTATTTACAATTTTACAACCATTTTTACAATTAAGTCATTTTTTTTTCTAAAAGTGTGCATCATCATTTGAGTCAAATTCTTACATTTAATCAGTCAATTAGAATAAGACATTTGGGCTGTTATCAAGCAAATTAAATCAGTATCAACAAAATTCATCTTTGCAATGCAGAGGAAACACAGAAGCTACATCTGAAGTGGCATTTAGATGCATTTACACACTGCTTAATGCAGCACATGAATGCATTTAACCTGCAGTTACATGCATATAAAACATTGAATACTGATATTTGAAATTATTTTTAAAAAATGATAATATACTTTAAATGTGAAATTAAAACTGCCAGTAGGTGGCAGCACGTCACTGTTAATAAGCGAGTCATTGTGCTTGAACCGAATCAGTTAAACGGTTGATTCATTCAGGAACGAAACAGCATCATGTTGCTCAGAGACGCAAAACAGTGCTGTGGCTTTGTTTGGAATAAATTTTGTTGTCGAAATAGAGCAAAAAACAGGCAATATGGTGTCTAAAACGTAAGGCTCTTAATATTAACTTCTTGATTATTGAACTGTTATATAAAATCAATATCACATTTGTAATCATGCTGATTTTTGGAGGACAAAACGGCACTCTTCGTGTGATAATAACTATATGAAATGATATAAAGCCCCCATATCTTGAATTTTGTGATGCATTTTAATCGACTGAATCATGCAGTGGGAAAAAAAAAGAAAAAAACAAAAAACAAATTATTCGCACTCTAAATGCGCATGCGCACTAGTCTAACCTACTAGACTTCATCACGTCATGTATGCGTGCACTCTCTGCAGGTGTTTTGTTTGGTTTTTGCCATATACTCGATAATGTCAAATCGCAAAAACCAGTGATAAAGTTACCCATGTAATGCTCAAACATTAATCAGCGTTTTTTCTAGAACCCATCTAGACCCCGATAGTTAATATCGCACTTTGTTAAAACACATTGTTTCACACTGTTGTTGTTTCCGTTTAATAATAATAACAACAACAACAACAACAATGATAGACAACTATTATTATTATTATTATTAACAGTAACAACAACTACTAGTACTGTCGTTGTTGTTAGCTATTGCATAATTAGAAATTATTGTTATTGGTTTTTAAAAAAGACTGTTTAAACAGTAGAAAAGACTGTGAAAAGTGGTCATTAAACTTTTCCCCACAAAAACAACTAAGTTAAGTGTACCTTCCTAAGATGAAAAAAATAAAATGATAAATTCATGGACAACATACTTTACCCTGATATTTGGCCAGACTGACTCCCACACACCTGATGCCAATAAATGCAAACCACTGACAAAGAAGATCATTGCCGCACACCCTTAAACCCTGCAAAGCTTTTCATCATACTCTTCAATAAACACCCTCTCTCTCACTCCCTGCTTCTCTGCAGAGGCTGCCTGACAGTCCTGACCACAACCATTCAATGTGGAGGCAGAGAGCGGGAGACGGAGAGAGAGAGAGAGAGAGAGAGAGAGAGAGAGAGAGAGGAATATTTTGTGCAGGGTGTCTAGACTATATTCATGATCAATCTGTCTGGCCCTGCTGTAGACAGAGAGATGGCAAACTCGATTAGACTCTAAACATTTCCTCAGATTCTGTCTCGCTCTCAGCATATTTCGTCTTCACTAACGTCTATCAGCATCATTCCTCTCTCCCTCTAGCAGTATATGGCGGCTGTTTGTCTGCTGAGGAAATGAGCATTATTGCTCTAACAGCTCTGACTGAAGACAGCCCTCGGAGCAGAGGGAGCATGACACGGCAAAAACAGATGACCGATTTCAACACAGCCAGGACGAAGAAACGCAGACGGACCTACGTGCTTTTTTTGAGAATTTTTTCTTGTCTGCTCTGGTTTCCTCAAACTTGAAGACAAAAAAAGAGCTTGATCAAAGCTGACTGGCTGCCACCATCTCACGCCAGGGGCTGCACAAAATATTGAATATTCACCATGATATTGCTCAAAAAAAGTCACATTACAAAGTCAATATATGGGTCAATGACATAATAGTAACTATGAGAAAATAAAATGAAAAAACTTTTTTTTAAATCGAGTTTAAAACACTCTTGCAAAGTTTTTAGAAATGTATTCTTTGAATTTATGTTGGTTTCATATGATTTTGAAAGACACTACCATTTTTATTTTAATTTTAAATCAATTTAATATCGATTTAATATCATGTGGTGTAACCATATGATATTACATAGAAAATAAAAATATCATCATAATAGTAAAGGTGCATTAAAGTCGTTGTATGAATAAATTGCATTTTAAATTTATTTTTGAAAAAAAGAGCAAATAACAAAAAATTTGTGTCATGTCATTGACCCACATACATATAGATACATGTCAAATATAATCAGTATCAAGACATTTTAGCTATTTGACCACATCCTATGTTGAACACAACCTACTTACACACACACACACACACACACACACACCCTCTCCCCATTTCAGAGACACCACTTAACACTCTTCTCAGAATCACACCTTGCAGGTGGCTTGGATACAAACTTCTCAGGAATTCAGATGAGAACTGACCAATGAGAAGCAAGAAAACATCCTGCTGACTTCATCAGAACCAGAACACAGACACAGATCTGAGTCTGAAGCAGCAGTGTTAGAGAGATGGACTCACAGCTGAAGACGGCAGATGCAGGATGCTGGGTGGAGATGGGACAGTGCTCCTCATCACTGTTGTCTCCACAGTGGTTGAGTTGATCACAGACCTGCGAGCCCAGGTTCAGACATCTGCCATTAGTGCACAGGAATCTGCACTCTAGGGACAAACACAGAAAACTGCAATGACTCGTTTTCAGATAGGCTAATATAATCAATAACAATCAGGGTCAGTCTCTGTTTTCACACCTGCTGCATCAGGGCTTGACAAATTTCCATCCTTGGTTTGTTCTGGCACTTGTGAAAAGAAACTTATAACTAGAAAAGCTAAGTGGACTATAAATGCAACTCCCAAATAAGATTACAATACTGTTCAAAAGTTTGGGGTCCATGAGATTTAAGAAATGAATACTTTTTAATACTTAAAATCTATTTCAAATAAATGCTGTTCATTATTATTAGTATTATGAAAAAAAATGTACCACAATTTTCAGAAAAATAATAAGCAGTACAACTGTTTTCAACATAAGAAAGTTTCTACAGCACCAAACCGGCATATCAGAATGATTTCTGAAGGATCATAAGACACTGAAGACTGGAGTAATGGCTGCTGAAAATTCAACTTTGCCATCACAGAAATAAATTATATTTTCAAATATATTAAAATAGAAGAGAGATATTTTAAATTATACAAATATTTTTACAATATTAAATTTTTTTGACCGTATTTTTATAAAATAAATGTACTCTTGGATAAGCATAAGAGACTTTCAAAAACATTTAAAAAACAAAACCAAAAAATGTTTACATTGTATTTATACAAGTTGACAAGTTCTGCCACAATTTTGCTCTGTTTATTAAAAAACAAACAAAAAAAAAAACTATGTCAGATCCTGATTTACACCTGAATCCGTTTCCCCCTCCACCTCCTAATTCTCAGACCCCTAAACTGTCAAACCTGGATGATCCTACTATTTTACATTGTTCCATGAAAAGTCTACATTTGAAAGAACTTCACAACAACTTAACAACTAAAAACATCAGGACGTCCTGTGAGGATCTGAAAATGCTCAGGTGCAGGAGTTTGTGGGATAGTTTCACTGAGCTAAAAACTTGGCAGAGATTTGTGGATCTCAGTCGGCGATGATCCTCTATATGTAGGTCACTGGCTTTTATAAATGATCTTAAAATAAGTCTTCCTGCAAGCATGCTTTTAGAGAAACTCAACATTGACCTGATAACGGTGGATATTCAGCTGTATAGAAGACTTCACTATACAGCATTAACAAAAGACCAGAATGCAATGCAAACCAGACAGTGATGGCACTAGCACTATAAACAACTTGACTGTGTGAGGAGGAGGCACTAGACAATACCAAAGCACACCCATGCGATCTCTCACAAGGTGTGGTGCAGCCCAATTTGATTTTAAAAATTATATGATAATCTTTAGACAAACAAATCAGCAGTTCTTTGCCCTGCTTACACCTTAACATAACACGAGACACAACGAGACAATCCGACATTCACCTGCACAAACTCAACAGCACAAAGCAGCAAAAATCAAGAGAATAGGAGAGACAAGACACAAGATGACAATACTAGAAGAGGAGACAAAATAAGAAGAAACAAGAGAGCAAAAGAACAGACGCAGATGAGAAGAAAATGGGGAAAAAGAGGCAATAGACTAGATGAGAAGAGAGGAGGGGAGAAGAAAGGCAAAGGGTAGAAGAGGAGAAGATAAGATTAGAAGTAGATGACAAGAAGATGGGAAAAGACGAGAGGAGACGTGATGAGCAAAAAGGAGACAAGAGGAGATAAGAAGAGACAACAAGAGAAGAAGAGGAGAGAAGAGATTAGTCCAGATGAGATAAGCGATGAAACAAGAACGAGAAGAGAAGGAAGAAAAAGCTGAATGGAGACAAGATGAGAAAAATTGACAAAAAAAAAAAAAAAAGAAAAGGGACAAAATTAAGAAGAGAAGATGAGATGATGCAAGAACAGAGATTAAATGAAAAAATATTTTTAAAGACTAGACAAAAGAGGAGAGAAGAAGAGACAAGACAAAGACTAGAGGAGAGAAGAGACTCAACAATAAGAGAAGAGACAACACAAAACAAGAAGAGACGAGAGATGAAAAATAAACAGAGATGAGGCGTGATGAGACAAGAAGAGACGAGACTAAACAAGGCGACAAGAGACAAAACAAGGAGAGAAGAGATGAGCCGGGATGAAACAAGAACGAGAAGAACAGAAGATGAGAAATGAGAATAGAATATGCAATCAAAAAAAAAACAAAAAAAAACAGACAATCAAGAAGAGAAGAGATAAGATTAAAGGGGTCATATGATGCTTTTTAAAGATTATTATTTTGTGTATTTGGTGCAACAGAATATGTTGACATGCTTTAATGTTCAAAAAACACATTCTTTTTCAAATACTGAACATTATTGTAGGTCCTCTATGCCCCGCCTCTCTCAAACGCTTCGTTTTCTACAAAGTCTCTCCTTCCGACAAGCGCAGTCTGCTCGGATTGGCCAGCTGACCCAGTGCATTGTGATTGGTCGAACACCGCAAGCACTCGTTGGAAATGTAACGTCCCTTACCATAGTCGCGAGCTTCATCTTTCAAAATAAATGTAAAGACAGAGCCCGAAAGGGGAACAGAGTCACGTGACAGACACAGTGATGAAGCTGGTATGTGTACAGTACACAAGCCACGGTTAAGACAGCTGACACCACTGTGATGTGCCCCTGTCTCTCTCTCACACACACACGATGCGCAAAACTCCACATTTGAACAGTCAATAGCAAATACTTAAACTAATAACAAAGCAGTAGCTGATTCAGAAGCGCCAGATTATCATAGCAAAGTCAGAATTACCTCCTCTCCTAGGTTCACGAAACGGTCGTCCATAAAATGCATTGCTGTTTTCGCCTATAAACACACAACGTCTTCCTCACATGGCTGCTTCAACACTAACTGCGATTACTGAAACCACGCCTTCTTTTTTTGCGTGCACATTTGGGTCACAGTATGCAAATATTTCCACATAGTGAGGTAGATATGTGGGGGCGTGTTAGAACGAGCCGTTTTAGGGGGGGCGTGGCAGAGTCTTAACTTTGATAAAGAATATCTCTTTGGTTTTGAGACTTTAGTCTTTGCAACTTCAGGGATCTTATCTATGCACAATCAGCTTGTAACACTCCAAAGAGAAAGGAAAACTTGAAATCGCATCATATGACCCCTTTAAGAAAGAGATGAGATGATGAGAGGAAACGAGAAGAGAAGATGATGAGCGGAAACGAGAAGAGAAGAGAAGAGGCAAGATGTAACAAGAAGAGGAGATAAGATGAAAGGAGAAGAGATGAGACGAGATGAGACAAGAAAAGTAGTTCAGGGTCATTATATTATGTCAGTAAAGTAGCACATTTCTCCAAGTCCTGTTCTGCTCTCTCTCTGCAGTGCACTAGGCTGTCAAACTGTGGTTTAGTACACAGCCCAGCCTCCACTGCCCTCCACCCATCTCGCACTTTCTCTGCATTCCATTCCAGGCAGGGGAGAGAAGTGCAGCCTGTCGGAGAAATGGAGCAGAGGAGTCTGGGAAGGGGAGGGGGAGTGAGAAAGCAGCTTTGAATATTAGCACACACACACACACACACACACACACACAAACCATCGTGAGTTTGTAAAGCACAACATGACCCTCCTCATGAACAATCTTCACCGCTGGCATGAATCATTAAACTCACGTTCATGCCAACCGATTATCCCGTTTAATTCTAACACTGAGGTTATAAACCTGATCCGGTGCTCACCTGTAAAAGCATTGGTGGCCGGTAGGTCAGCCTCCTGCATACTGCTCCTGCCGCTCGGCCCGTATGTTTGTGTGTGCACCCACGTTATTGGCTCCAATTGCCTGAGGGCTCCTGGGGGCCAAACAGCCACCGTGCTGCCATCCTCACCTCATAAGTCCATGGCTCCTGCTCCAGCCGCTGCCCTCTACCTTCACGAAAGGGCAAATAAACTAAGAAGGTGGAGGGGGGGCTAAAAAGTCTTTAGTGACAGACTAGGGCTCTATTCAGTAGAATTCAGGGCGGGGTTGCCAGGGCAACCAGAGCACTGATTACCCTCCCAGCCAGAGCCAGCCAGCCATAGCTGTGTGTGAGCGAGCGAGGAAAGATCCAGACAGGTACTTGATTCAGAGAAGGTGTTTGATAGCTGATTCAGGAAGGGAATGTGTAGTTGCTGCCGCTCGTCCTGGGTGGATAAACTCTTCTCAGCGTAGCAGCGTGCTAATCAATGTGCCCCACCTCATCCTTCAGACCGCAAGCTCACTGAGAGAAACAGAGAGAAAATCAGTTGAGTGGCTGAAATACATGCAAGCAAAAATGTACTTGCAGAACTCACTTACAAAAGGTTACTATAGTTTCCTCTATGATTTACTGCAGCTGCTAGTACTATGTGAAATCTTGTTTAGGAATTGACAATGAATCAATTAATGATTCACTGTGTTGATTTGATTTGCTTGATTCAATTCAAATGGAGAACAATACTTGTTCGATACACAATTTGATTTAATTTGAGTAATAATTCTGGTTCAGTATTATTTCAAAATGAATTTATAGGATTTGTTAAATTCTTCCCCTGAAAATGTTTTCTGCAAATCATCTCATCAACTAAACTAAGATAAAACAGTGCTATTTTGTGTTATATTTGGGACAATAATGGCAATTATTTGAGTACGTTAATTCACCATTAATTTGCACATATGAAGATGATTTATTTAACATACGCTACCATTCAAAAGTTTGGGGTCAGTAAAATATTGTTTTTGAAAGTCTCTTATGCTCACCAAGGCTGCATTTATTTGGTCAAAAATACAAATGTAACAGTAATATGGTGGAACATTATTACAATTTAAAATAACTGTTTTCTATTTTAGTACTTTATCAAATGTCATCTATCGCATTTAAATCTTAAATTTTCAGCAGCCATTTTTACAGTCTTCAGTGTCATATGATCCTTCAGAAATCATTCCAATATGCTGATTTTCTTATTATTATCATTGTTGTGCTGCTTAATATTTTTGTGGAAACGGTGATACATTATCTTCAGTATTCTTTGATGAATAGATTGTTCAAAAGAAAAAAAAATGCTGTTCTTTTGAACTTTCTATTCATCAAAGAATACTGAAAAAATTATTAAACAGCAGTTGAAAATGAAATGGTAATATCTTGTGACATTATAAATGTATTTACAGTCACTTTTATATCAAATCAATGCATCCTTGCTTTAAAAAAAAAGAAAAAAAAAGCAAGTGTACTACTAACCTCCAATATTCGAACAGTAATAAAACAAAACCAATATCAAAGTACCTTAATACTAACTCTGAACAATTGATTTTTTTCTAAGGTAATGAAAACTACTAAGATCATCTAAGTCATCGAAGATCCTGTCTGATCTGGCAGACAAGTTCTGAGACAGACGTAAAAAACAGACAGACCCGACACAATCATAAAACGGGTGTTTCATTAAGCAAAAATTAGAAACAGCAGGGGTTCAACACATCAACATTTTATGATCTTACGGCAGATCTTTACCAGCAACAAAACATCAAGTTCCTGTGAAGAGATGCACATTAGCATCTACAATCCCCAGCAGGAGTGTCAGCCTTTAATGACTGTTACATAACACACTAGAACACTTTACTGGAAACCAAGTTATCACAAGCCACAGCTAATGTTTCTGTGGCTTAATATCATTGAGTTAATGTCTCAAAAAAAACTCCATTTTCATTTGGAGAAGACTAGAGCAATGGACAAGGCAGGACGTGTCCTCAGACAAACTTTAAAGCCCTCCGACATCCCAGTGGACACCGCGCTGAGCCCAGACTGCCGACTACACATCGACTGTGTTACTTAGAAATACGGCAAGCCCTCACCTCGTCTGACCCCTGCCGCATGCCGCACAGCGAGAGCACGGATCCATCACACAATAAATAATATTCCACACACGTGAAACAGGAGAACGCCATCCAAATCAAACAAAGACTGAGACACACACAGTCAACTGAGGTCGTTTTAGGACACGATTACGGCCATCACAGAAACAACAGATGAACATCTGCCAGATGTTTAGATTTACTTTTCTTCATTGTTATCTCTTTGTTCTTCCATGTGTCCCTTTCCTAAGTGCTTCTCCTCTCAGAGAGAGTGAACAAACCATGTATCTATGGCTTTGTTCAGACTAAGGATGTGAAAAACAAATTTTTAACGATTAATCGAGATTAAATCGCAAAGGCGATAAATCACGATTAGGCAGAGGCTGCGATTGTGATGTGTATCTTTCAGTGAAGCACGGTTCTGTGATCTGCAGTAAATCTTCATCCGAAGGCCAGAGGGCGCTCTCGCGCTGAACCTCCAAATACTCCTCACCGAAGAAACCCAGGAAATCCCTATAGCCATTGCTGAATAAACAGATTTAACTGCTTTCATTAATTCAACATGACTAATAAACACACGACTAAGACAATACTATGGTTTATCCGAGTTCGTCTTATTATAATTTTTATTATAATAAAGTATATAATAATGCAATGCTAATCGACATATCCTTTATCACAGCTTAGAATACTATGAAATATGTTGTGTGCCTTATTCTGTGTAAGAAGCCACATCATCTCACAGAAGGATTTATTTCAAACACGACTGACGTTATGAAGTGTGTTTGGAGTAAAAACATGTTATTAAATGTGGTATTTTCATGTGCTTTCAGATGGAGCAACATTTACTACAAAGAGCCGCAGTTCAGTGACAAGCTACGCAAACAGCTTTCATAATCGCAGAACGATTTCTTCGATTTCATAATCGCACGATTAAATCATCTGCGATTATGAATGCGATTTTATGTAGCTTGTTCAGTGGAACTACTGGTCTGTGTAGTAAATGCTGCTCCATCTGAATGCATGTGCTGGAGATTTACTACTAATCACAGAACCGGCTTTACTGACAAGATGCGCTTGACAAATCACATTCGATTAATCATGCAGCCCTATTCTGACATATACTGACCAAAGTTACAATTCTATAAATAGAATTTATACATAAATATATAAATTACTATAAAATTAAATGTACCAGAATTAAATATATTGGCATTGCAAACTTAATGGCAATTATTATTTTCTAAATTCTATAATTCAGTAAAGTCATAATTATTTTCATGTTATGACCGCTAATAAACTGCAGATATTAAAATTCAATACTATTTTGTCTAAATAAAGCACTAAAAACTAAAATCTGCCATTTAAATACTACAAGTGAATTTTTAGATCACAATATTATAATGTACAGCATGAAATTTATATTTATTTTGAGATTTGCTAAAGATTATAATATATTTTATTAAGTTATTAGTGTTTTTAGATAATGGCAAAGGTATATACAATAAATCGACAAACAGCGATAGATAATAAAAAATAAAAAATCATAACCGATAAGACACCAATATATTATCAAATATGTGACCCTGAACTACAAAACCAGTCTCAAGTCGCTGGGGTATATTTGTAGTAATAGCCAAAAATACATTATATGGGTCAAAATTATTGATCTTTCTTTTATGCCAAAAATCATTAGGACATTAAGTAAAGATCATGTTCCATGAAGATATTTTGTAAATTTCCTACTGTAAATATGTCAAAACTTAATTTGATTAGTAATCAAAGATTAGCTAAGAACTTCATTTGGACAACTTTAAAGGCGATTTTATCAATATTTAGATTTTTTTTGCACCCTCAGATTCCAGAGTCAAATATTGACCAATCCTAACAAACCATACAATGGAAAGCTTCTTTATTCAGCTTTCAGATGTATAAATCTTATAAACTTGCAAGAGGTTCATTGGTATTGACATTATGTTAGCCTTGTAAACAGGATTGACTTCAAGAAACACATGTGATTGGTTCCTGGACAAAACAAACAAACGAAAATGTTTTCCCTTACAGACAATTTTATTTTCATTTTATTTTCCAAGTTATTTTCGAAGTCAAAACTCGAAAACTAACTCAAAAAAATATCCCTGGAATTTTGAGTGGTTCCTTTGGTGAAGACATTCTTTACATTTCTGAGATTCCATTTCAGAGGAATGTTGGTCTATCAATGTTTTGTGGTTCTTTCTTTTGTGACATACTGTAGACATTTTTATTTGATGTTGGGGGGGGGGGGGGGGGGGGGAGTTTCGGGTGGGAAGCGTGCAATCTGTGATCGCGTGCAGTTTCTGACAGGGGTGGAATAGATGTTTTGAGTATAAAAATGTTTTTGGCCAACAAAATGACAGAACAACATTGTCAGTTTTGGTCCAGATGTCTTACCCCTATAATCAGAACTACAAAGTAAAATTCCCTCAACATTTAAAAGTACCAATATTCTCTGTATCTGTCGGTCTGGGTAATGTGATCTCAGCAGGGGGTCGGTCTCTTTCTTACTCTCGGTGCCTGGTTAAATCATGATGAAGCTCTTAGGAACAACTATTCGCTGAACTGATTCATCCAGCCAGACTCAAACATCATAACTGCCCATGCCATTAATCATTAGTAAAAAAAATGACTAATAGCTGCTACCTTGCCTGTCAGTCTGTCGGACTTGCCTGTCTGACTAAGACTCCGGTGTGAAACAGTGGAGTTTTATATCAGCCTAAATTTGTTTACTTGGCAATAATAACCATTTGACTGTATATTATCCAACTCATTACATAGCTTTTTACTAGGGGTGCTCCGATCGGGATTTTTGAGGCCGATCACCGATCGCCGATCACAGAAAGCAGTATCTGCCGATACCGATCTTTTTAAAGCCTTCTTTTTTTATCATTTATAACTATTTATAGTGATACTCCAATCAGGATTTTTAGACATTTATTCAGGGCCTGAATTTCATTTTTGAAAATGGGGGGAATTCCCCTCTTAGGTGACTCTTGTGAGAGGGGAAGCAGCTTTCACACAGGAGTCCGCTACTGATCCATGGCTGTTTACCACAAACACAACATTTATTCATTATTTTGATTTCAAATCCAAACATTGTCACTGAAAATGCTTTTTCAGCATTGCAATTATTTTTTACACAGTACAGTAATACAATGTTTCACAGAAATGTTTAAACAATAAATATAAGCAACACATTATTCAATACTTTTTACTTTTGCATTTACTTCTAGATTTATATATTAAGTTGCTCAAGCAAGTGGCAAAACATTTAACTACTTTTCTTACGTTATCACAAGCTTACCATTGACAGAAATAGTCAGCTCTACTGCCTTTCCTTTTGCATTGAAATCTTTATTACAAGCAATCTTGCGGTTAATAATGAACTTTGTTTTCCTACCTCCACGAGTGCCATCTATTATTGCCTTGTTTATCTAAAAGTGCTCTTTCCCTTTAAACCTAGCCAAAAAGTCATACGTGTTGACTGTGAAACACAGTAGACTTTAATAATATGCATTTATGTAATTACTACATTTTCGTATCAATCCATGTTCATATTTACTACAAACAATGCGCTATTACTTTAATTCAGCGCATGCAGCGGAAACGATCTCTGCACTGCTGCAGACGCACCGCTCCTGGAACGCACTGCTGGACCACAACCTTGTGCAGTGTGCACGCTTTATTAATCTGTTAACATGAGCACGGGAAAAAAAAAATACACACCACATACGCACTGCAAACGCTGCGAGTGTGCATGAGCACACAGTCTTCAGGAGAGCGCGCGGGCGCTGAATGGTTAAACACTGGCAAGAATGAAAAAGTAATGCAATTTATAAACTTGAGTGACAGTGTGACACTGCCTCGATTGTGCAAGTGACAATTCCTGTGTCAACTGTGCAGCTTGCTTATAGATAGACGTGATGTGTGGTGATTTAAAGCCATTTGCATATTGAATACCTCACCTTCAGCATTATAATTATTTCACCCGCGCCGGACAGAGACTAAGACGGTGATGCTGCATGTCATGCCAAACCTCTCACAGCAGCGTCATCAGCTTGAGATCGTTTTTTTGAGATTGGCCTTTTTAGAGACCGCCGATCAATCATCCCACCCCTACTTTTTACCAAATAAAATACGTTGACATTGAAATATTTAATTCCCTTACTCATAGATTATCTTTATACCTTCTGCTAAAGATAAAGTCCATTACAACACATGGTTCAGCAAACAGAAAAAACCCCATCCACAAAGGAAAGGCCACCCTGTTCAAGCCTAGCAGTTAATCAGACAGATTAACCGTTTTCCTGCCCGTGTCCTAAATTGACCTGACAACCAGGATCTGCAGGTTAACAAATGATGACTCAGCCGTCTGGGCTAGTCAGTTTAATAGGTGCATATGTGTGTGTGAACCAGACATGTTTAAGTTTTAGTCCCGCCCAACTGAGACTCTGAGAACTAGAGCAGCATTCTGTAGTAATAAACAAATAATTTTCTTATGATGCAAAAAGGGGCATTTAAATAGCTTGTTTTAGTCTTAAATGCAGCATAAATTCAGTCCAACAATACAAAAACAAAAAAATTTTCGCTAAAAAGAACCGACTCCCGAATAATTTGTTCTGTAATTTGGCTATACGGTTGTGCAGTGTTTTGATTCGCTAAAAAGAATGAACTCCGTTCTAGAATTGGACTTAACTGGTTGTGTTGGATGTTTTTGATTCACAAAAAAAAAAGCACTGATTCATAAGAATCATTAAATCTGCACTATTTTACAGTGGTTGCACTCTACACCTTTGATTTACTAAAAAGATCCGATTCATCCGAGTCATTCATTAGAGAATCAGACTACACTGATTGAACTTTACAATCCGTATCCTGTCTCATGTAATTGCTCAATCAGTGTTTCAGCCACACAAAGACGTCAATATAATGGCTTATAAACAAAGTCACGTAACGTCACCTCAGAAAAAAACATATTCGGTGACCATAAACTCATTAGTCAGCTAGAAAATTAAATTGTAGAGAGGGGCATTTTGCTAAATATATGCACCATATAACATATTCATTAGGGATGTAACGATTCACTCAACTCACGATTTTGATTTCACGATTCGATTCGATTCACAATATTTTTTTTAACAAAATGAGATTTAAGACAAAATATAAATTAAATGTGTCCTTTTATTATTGCTTAGACAAAATACTGTACGTTTCTTTGTGAAATTGAAATATAACACTATAATAATAATATACTAATATAGCACTTGCATATTATTGCTCTTTTGTTGGTTTTGATTGCTTCTATTGTCTATTGTAAAAATTGTAAATTTTAATTTAATGTAAATGTAAATAACAAAACTAAATTGAAAATTTAAAACAAGCCCCAAATCAAATAAACACAAACAAAATAAATCTCTTCATATAAACAAACTAAGGCTTTGTCTGTGCTCTTTCCATTTAAACTTAGAGATTAAAATTAATCATGATCCGAACAAAGATGCTGCATCAGAATCAGAATGAATCAGAATCAGAATGAGCTTTATTGACAGGTATGTTTACACATACGAGGAATTTGTTTTCGTGACAGAAGCTTCCACAGTGTAACAGAATGACAGTGACATAACAAAAAACACAGATAATAAAAATAGAACAAGTAAATAAGGAATAAAAAACAACTGCGGAGCACGCCACGGAGGCAGCCATCAGCGTCGGCGCCATCTTACAAGTGATCCTGCAACATGAGCAGTTTTTAATCTAAATTACATTGCATAATTTCTAAATTTGAAGCAAAAACAGAATGATTTGACTTCAGTTTTGTGAAACCATGCATAAAAAAATATCTGCATGAAACAGCAACCGCAGACGAGCTGAATGAGACGCAGATTCACTCTCTGCCAGCAGGTAGCACTTAAAGCGTTTCCTTGGTTTCCTCTGTAAACAAAGCAGCGCTGCACTTAATAACTTTAATATGCAGGGCCCCAGGCTGCGACCATTTTTTCTGCCTGTGCGACTAAATTTTGTGTGCGGTCGCACTGGTGCGACCACCACGTTGGTAAACTCATAAGCGCTTCAATTTCTGTTGCATATGAGAAACATCAAAAGGGCAAACGAAACTGAAAGCATAACGAAACAGTGCTTAGAGAGTATACCTACTCAGCTACAGCAAAAATGCTGATGAACTTTTATCATAGTTTATAGTTGTATGGAAACGAAAGTTGTTAACAGAAAATTTGGCATGTACTGTACCTGATATGTATCCAAAATAGGGATGTAACAATTAACTGCGAGCCGGTTGAAAATCGATTCAAATATGTGACGATTCAAATTGGTTGAGATGCTAAAAAAAATCACGATTCATTTAGGGGTTTATATGAATGCATGTCTGAGGGGAACTTACTGTCTTTCGAAAAGTTTAGATGGTATTTTTTTAGTAATCTTGCCACTGTATAATGCATATTAAAGTTCATAAGTGCAGTTCAGCTCGTCTGCTGTTTTTTATTTATTATTAAAAACTGCTCATGTTGCATGTATGCAGCATCTTTGTTTGGATCATGATTAAAATGCAGTGATTGCCTCTAATTTTAAATGGAAAGAGCACAGACAAAGCCTTAGTTTGTTTATATGAAGAGATTTATTTTATTTGTGTTACTTATTTATTTGATTTGAGGCTTGTTTTAAAATTTCAATTTAGTTTTGTTATTTACATTTGCATTATATTTAAATTGTCATTTAGCAGACACTTTTATCCAAAGCGACTTACAAATGAGGACAATAGAAGCAATCAAAACCAACAAAAAGGCAATAATATGCAAGTGCTATATTAGTATATTATTATAGTGTTATATTTCAATTTCACAAAGAAATGTGCAGCATTTTATCGAAGCAATAATAAAAGGACATGCACATTTAATTTATAATTTGTCTTAAATCTAATTTTGTAAAAAATAAAATAAAATCGTGAATCGAATCGTGAGTTGAGTGAATCGTTACATCCCTAATCCAAAATAATCGATATTGAATCGAATCGATAATCGAATCGAAAGCTTGTGAATGAGAATCAAATTGAATCGTGAAATTTGTGTCAAAACACAGCCCTAGTGGATAGGGTGTAAAAATAAAATAAATAGAATGACTCGTGTAGAGGTCTAGTGTCCGGCTATAAAAAAAAAAAGTATTTCTGTATACACACACCATAAATAAGATATTCTGAAGATATACACAAACAAATGCAGAAAAAGTGATGAAGACAAGTGAAAGGAACGCAAGTAAAGGAAGAAACGCTCATTGTACACCACATGCACAGACACTAGCTGGTTTAGAATAGATACAACAGCATGAATTTATGACAACATGCCTGTCTGCACAGTGTCATGACAGATGTTTTTTACAGCCTATCATTTTCAGTACAACAGTACCTGCATTCCTCTTTCTTCTGACAGTCTCTTTTACTTTATTGTAATCACTGTATGTTTTTTGGACTTGTTTGCCCTTAGCAGTAATTTGAGTGACTGCGCTTAATCCCACCTCTTATGCATTTCGGCCCACCTCTCTTAAGTGAACAGTTTATTTATCTTAACAATCCTGCATTGCCAACAAGGCAAAATGTGGGATGTATTAAAGTCGGTTTTATGCAATATGCTGGAGATTTTGGTTGCCTTAGCAACAACGAATGAGATGACTTTCTTTCTGCACCCAAAAAGAAAAGTGATTACCTTTTAATATAATGCACTAAAGTGATCTGAAAACATGAATGGCTTTATTGATCAGGTCAGGACTTACATTGACAAATGCATGTGTTTTTTAGAGCACAGAGATGAGACGCTACATGAAGATAGGGCAAATAAAATCAATAAAATTTGGAGCCATGTGGGTGGGAAAGACAAAATCAATCTGTCCTCCAAAAACTGTATTGTTCAGAGAGCACAGGAACACACACACACACACCAAAACTGAAACGCATACCGCAAACAAACACAAGCCTTTGAAGTGAAGGTCTAATCAGTTTCAGGATCTCTACTCTCAGCCAATCAATCGAGAGCCCTCTGGGACTCCGCCCACAGTGTCTAGACAGCCAGACGTTTGCTGCTCTACTGCATTCTGCAGCGGTGCACACGGCAGAGGTCACGGAGGTCAAGTCTAGCATGAGCTCAAACCAGACACTTGTTCTCAAGGGGTACTCGGTACCATCCATTCCAACACTGATTAAATCTGCTGATAAGTGTGTGTAAGTGCCCTGATTTAGGAAACCTCACTACTTTCATGTTTTGATGCCGATGATTCGTAACAAGTTTGCACATGTAACTGAGGTTGATATTAAACTAGTCCTTTCCTCAAAATGACTTTGATAACAGTTCTATCTGACATTGCTTGGTTGAAATGACATGTGACCTTCTTCCAGACCTGTTAAGGGTGATTTAACCAACTAGAAATGCTGCAAATAATTAGAGTCCTAAAAGTTTGTTTGCGCGATGTCCTCTAGAAGAGCTGATGTCAAAGTCAAGCTGCAGCACAAGAGAGAGAAAATGAATGCGCGTGAAAGGGAGAGAGACAGAGAGCTTGGTGCAGAGTGCTGCAGTGTCCTGTATCAGAACAGAGACCAGCTTTGAAGCATTTAGGAGAGACAGAGACATTACAGGACTTGAACCCCCACTACAGCATCAATGGGTTTCTAGCTCACATCTCAATCTCCATTAAAGGGTACATATAAATATACTTGGAATGATAGATTGTACTCAAATGACAACCATGATTGATCATAAAAGCATAGTTGATTGAATTGATTGTTTACCGACATTTCCAACTGACTAAAATACAGTGACTATGTACAAATGTGCAAAACATTTGGAAACATCTTTTCTGACAGATGGAGATTTGTAACACAACAGACCCAGAAGTCCCTTCTTTCCAATGGAGACTTACAGAAAAGTTCCGACAGGAGTTCTTCGGAACAGATTTGAACCTCAGAAGCATTAATCATTAATAATTACCAATTATTTGTGGTTCATCCATAATTCTGTAGAATTGATGATAATGAATTAAGTCAGAAATAATTGTTTACATTATTTAACACTATAGGGCAACCCATAATATGTTCCTTCTAAAGTATTGATGGTGTCCTACCCCATGAATGGGTTTTTGGTTAAATGAGGTCTGTGGTTAACACAAGTTGAAAATATTTTCATGTTTATTCTAGGGTTGGGCGATGTCTACCAAACTGCCATTGGACGATGTCTAAAGTGAAACATCATGATGGACGATGATATCGTGGCAGCGGGGTTAGGGGGTGTGCCCGAAACATGAATCCGTATGCAGAAAGGCATGGAAAACAAATAACGCGTTCTACGGAGCCACTAAAGGGACATGGTTAGCCACTTGCTAGCGGAAGACTATTACATTACAGTACATGAAAGTTCACTTACCACATACACAGAGTAAGGAGAGATGACTGATAGGACAATGGCAAATAATTTGCAGATACTGAGCACCACTGACAAATATCTAATCTTGTAAAATGTGTGGTAGGTACTGCCGCTCTGTAGTATAGAGTCCGTGTGAACGCGAATCTCGAAAGTGAAAGTAAAATGAGAGCGCGCATTCGAACGCGGTTTCAATGCCCTGCATATTAGTAGTGACTCCCTGATGGCCGCAATTTAAATACAGTATAACTACCCAACGATATAATTGCGAGAGAACGTATTGAAATATTTTTTTTATCCTTCAATCTCGTAGGCTATTTATTCCCTTTAGGGATTCCGTAGTACCATTAATTTCCTTTCCGAACGCGGAATTGGGATCCGGCGGATTGCGGGGTGTATGGAGATCATGATGCCGGCTCAACATCGTGATGTCTGATAAAATACATCAGCAATACCACTTCGTGATTTTTTTTAAGCTTTTACTTGTCTGGAAAAAGCCAGTTGCTAACAAGTTGCTAAATGGGACTTCAAAGATTATCTGGGGAAATTAAATGTCAGCACACTGAACCGGTAAATTCATCTAACTAGTCCACTTTTAAAACCTTGTTGTGTTTATCTCTCACGAAGTATTTTAACTCAAACTAAAATGCGTTTTCGTGTTGTAGTGTGGACTGTGAAAATGGATGTACTGGAAAATGATGATGCATGTTTAGTCATGTGACACATATTATACTGATATATATCTATGTTTATACCAGTATTGTGCCCGTTATGTGCTATTCACTTTCACACTGTTGCTACAGATGTCTTACTTTGTACACTCTTCATATCACAGTCCTGCAAAGATGACAGAAAATGTACTTGCGATTGCTGTTTTGGGGCAAAACATGAGAGGGCAGTTGCATTTTAGATCTAACACAGGCTGCCACTAGGGGGTGTACTGCAGAGATTGAATGCAGCAATAAAAGCCACAAAAAAAAAAAAGTAAAAAGGCAAGTTTAGCTCTGCAAAGACTGCACAAGCTGAGCGGTAGTTAGTGTCTTTATCTCTGCTCCGCCAGGACCGCAATTCCCCTCATGCCCCGGCTTGCCTCCATCTGTCTCCCACCACAGGATGCCAACCAGGGACCCCAACCCTATCAGACCATCTCTGCCATATGCCTCTGTTCTGAGGTTAACCATAGGGATTGGTCTCAGGACTTTGAGAGACCATCCTCCTGAACCCAGAAAGTGCAAAAACATCAGTTAGACAAACACAGAGGATTTGCTACTAGATTGTAGACGTGCACTGTACTGATTTTTGCAAAATAAGAAATACTTATTTTAAAACAAAGGAGACTAAGCAGTGAACACACAGGTGGCATGACCTTTTCCATGGTCTGATCCATAAGTGTCCAGCTGTGATCGCTGCCTGATTGCCACTCTTTTTGGCTGTGTCATTTTCACTCCAGTCTAAGTATGTTCTGAGGGGGTGCAAGTAATTTAAGGATCCTCCTGGGCGTCCTTTCTTACACTGATCTGGGTCCAGTTCTGCAGTGTGTCAGACAATGACAGACAGCAGGGATTGCAGAACGACAGCTGATCCCGGTTCAGCATGTGTGCAGCTCCTACCCAAAGCCCTTATGCCACCTGACGTTTCAGTGCCAGAGGCCAGATGATGTGCTTCGCAGCAAGACAGGAAGCTTGGCGTATGATGATTCCGCGTCAGACAGACGGCTCTCAGCGAGACCGAAAGCTTTCTTCCCACAAGCAGTGAGTGTTCCGGTCTGGAGTGGGCGGCTGTCCCAACTCTCAGCCTCAAATCACTCACACACCAACAGGATAGCACTCGATTTACTGCATTTCACCACTACAATATTCTCAGACCACTATGCAACAAAATAAACATTACAATTTCTGGCCGATATCAATAAGCTGATTATTATCTTCGTTTGTTATAGCCGATACTAAAATTATATACTATTTTTGTCTAAATAAATTAAAAATAAAACACAAAAAACAATCACAACATTATGCTATAAAGTATGAAAATTATATCTATTTTTACTTACTTTTGCTTAAGTAACAGCATTACTACATTATGAATTTTTTTATAATGATTTAATTTTAATTAGTATTTTAACACTTTTGTGAAATTATATAATTATTTTATTAAATAATTATTTTATTACATTTTTAAAAAATTTTAGTACATGCATTTTAATATGTATTATTTCTTAAAACATTACTGTAAATATAAAAAAATATTTTAAAATTATTTTAAACAAACATTCAAAGATAAGATATAGGTTAACATTTGAAAATAGATGACAATAAAAGTATTTAAACAAAAATGGGGAAAATGAGCACACACACACAATTATATATCCTCCTAATACAAATAAATAAATACATCTGTAATATCGGCCAATATGGTACAAATACATTGTGAATGCCTATAAAAAATCCTTGTCAATGAATAGTGTGTTAATGTATTTTTTTTATATTAATCAACCATTCAAACATGCAAACAAATAAAAAAATAATAATTTAAAAATCCTTGAATAATAAATGGTCATTTTCAAAAGAAAAAAAGATTCAAGATTGTAAAAAAAAAAAAACGTATTAAATAAATAAAAACGTAAAAAAACTAAAATAAATTTAAAAATAGGGGACAAATTGTAAAATAAGCATGCAAAATTAAATATCCAAAAACATAAATAAATTTTAAAAAGTGTAGTACTGGCCATTATGCGCCGATAGGTCTATATTGTGCATCTTCTTTAATAAAAAAAAACACGTCAACGAATAATAAATTATAAATTTTTATATATTGATAAAACCCATTTGTGATGGTCAATCAGCAAGCCTGCTGGGTAATTTGGGCAGTCTGTGGCCAACAGAGTAAGTTTTGTGCAGGCAAACAGGTGCTGATGCACCGTAAGTCCTGTTTAGCTTCGGTCACGCTTTGGACCGATTTATCATTCTTCAGTCCCTGAGCTCCATGCGCCTCCACGACTCACTGTTACACTTGGCCCGATGCCGCTGCAGATCCATCAGCCGACACTCTGACACACCTCGCCGTCTGCCTGGAGCGGATGACATCACAGCTGGGACACGAGCTCATTTTTCAGGAGTGGAAAGTGTCCTTCTGTGTCGATAAACGTCATTCAGGGGTAACGCAGAGGAACGGCTCACATTCATAAGTACAGAATGAACATGAGGCAGTGAACCTTGGAGACAAGCGGGACAGAGTCGGTGACTGAATGCCACAGACGACAAGTTAGAAGTGAAATAAGAGTCAGATGCCTTTAAGCAACAATAAAGGCTCTGTCAGACTCTATCTGGCAGCGTATGACACAATCATGTCTGTGTCTCTCAACTGGGCCAGAACCTGCAGCGCACAGGAAAGGACACAGAGAGTGGAGCCTAAAACTGGGCCGAACACTAGTCACGACAGCCACTAGCAGCACACTCAGTCCAAGTCTGGACAGGGTCAGCTGACAGCTACACACACACACACACACACACACACTCCCCGTCTCAGTCTCGCATGCATAAAATATTAACAACCCATAAATAGAGCCGTGATTATAGGATGTTAATCGCTTTGGACATCATTAAGAAGCCATTTCAAACATTTCACTTCTTGTTACACAAATTAAGATAATTCTCAATCTTTTTGGAGCTCAAAAGTGACATCAGTAAGTAAATATCAAAGCCTCAAATGAACAAATGTGAAATAAAATGAGCATCTGCTGGAAAATGACTCATGCTCAATCCTTCATGCTCAAGTTCAAGTAACCCAAGACAAAAAACCCAAATATAACTACTGCACAATAAATGAATGCATTATTAAGTCTGACAGAAAAACTGTGGTGAGCCGAAGAATATATGAATCTATTAACGGATATATTTTTTACATTTTATTACTTTAAAACTTGATTCTGATCAGTCAATTATGCATAACTGAAAGATAAACTGGTTATTCCATCACTCTTCATGGAAACATACTACCATACTTCATTGTGTGACTCAACACGGCTACTATGACTATAATAAAAATGACATATTAACGTATACATACAGTTTTTTATATGTATGTGTGTGTGTGTATACACATACTAATAATTCTTATAGTAATATATATAAGCTATAATTTTGTAGCTGAATATGTAACTAAATATATACAATAGTTAAAAAAGTATAAATATATACAGTCCACTGAAAAAGTAACTAGTGCATGTATGTATGTACAATATATCGGAATGATACAAGACCCTTCCCTTACTAACTTACAGAAGAAATTACAAAAATATAATAATACATTTAAAAACTGCTCTAAAAGTATAAACTGCAAATCAATAAAGACCTATGTATGAATAAATCTTACATTAATTATTTGGCATTAACAAAATATATTTTTTAAAATGTTTTTCTTTACATTTACCAAATAATAATAGAATTAGGTAATGGTAATTAGCGGATTATAGCAGAAAAAACGAAGACAGCTAGCTCTGTCTGGCCCAAAATGAGCCCGATTACGTCTAAATGAAGAACTGGGTTACATTCAGGGTCCCGTTAAAGCAGCCGGCTGCGGTCTCCGTTAACGCAAGACCTAATAATACTGGCGATAAATGATCTGATCTATCTAAGAATATAAATATGGCAGTCTATAGTCTTAACTTGCGCAACAGCCCGACTATAGGCTAGTATTTGTTGGGCTAAATATGAAGTCGGAGGGTCCTAACAACTTTTTGTGCCCCAGACTAAACCCGCTACGCTCCTCTCTATCAGCGGGGCCACTGGCACAGCTGGCATCATTACGCACCCATCTCGTGCCCTCTGCACAAAAACCAGACATACACGAGGAGAATATCAGCTCCTTACCTCTGCAGAGTGGGATCAGGAAACGGCACTCTGAGTCCGCGGAGAGCAGAAGCCTGAGTCGTGTTGGCAGGTGATCCGGCGGAGATGACCTGGATTTCACCGCCAGCCTCGACGGCGTAAAAATAATCAGGCGAACCGAGGCGAGTGAAGCCAGCGGCAGTAAGACACACTCACTGATGGAGTTCAGACGAACAGCTTTTAAAATAAGAGACTCAACGCAAGCGCGCGACACAAATCTTCAAAATAAGAGTTTCATGAACCAAAAAAAATAAATACAAATTTAAAGAGAGAGATTGTAGAGTTTTTTAAGTTGTAAGTTAACGTTTTTTTTTACTACACTGTAAAATGAGATCTTATGTTGATTTTAAATGTCTTAAAAGTTTACAAGTAATTATTCTCATTCTTTTGCTTATAATTTTTTATACGACACCGAGCTGGATTTAGTCGTTCTCTCATCTTGAGGCCTGAAGGGCAGCAGGGACGTTAAGTGCATTCATATGCCTCCCCCTACTGGAATGTTTTGGGGATAAAGTCACAGTTTTACTTATTGAATAAATGAAAATCGATCACTGTTGCATTTTTAAAACACAGTTTCTAGTTTTCTTAAGAGATACAAAACGAAAAACTACCAAAATAAAGCTTTTTTCATTATATAGATAGTTGTTAGCCTAAATACTTGGTGTTGTGATTCCTTATTTTCATTCTGATTAAACAATATACTGGCATGAGTGATGGAACTACAGTATTTATTAATATTTTGAATAGCTCTATTTGTATTTCAGTTTTAATTTAGTCATTTTATTAAACTTTCCTAGGCAACATTTCTAATGTTCATTTCCTACGTTTTTGAATACTCCTACGCATTTAAATGATTGAAAACAATTTTAACTGGTTCAGTTAACTATAGCAACAATGGCTTCCATCGCCATTAATAAGTGTATTTTGATTAAGGCTTTATTATTACATGTTTTAAATGCTGATGTCACTGTTCAGTCCTCATCTGTATTTGGCCAGCATAGTTTCTCCCAGCTGAGCAGAAATACTGAGCAGAGCATTGGACAGTCATTCAGAAAATATGTCTGGAAATAAAACATGTGGCACCACTACATCACTACACTGTTTAAAAATTCCCTCTTGGCTAGGATATAGCCCATGATCAGAAAACAGTGAAATTGTGACCCTTTGAAATTGCTTATGTGTGCAATTTTCTTTCATATGTTGACTTCTTAGACTACTGTAGATATATAGACTGTTGCAGATATATATATACACACACACACACACACACTAGGAAATACATCAACACAGGAAAAACTGCACTCATCATTTCACAAAATCCATAAGAATATTTTACCCATATAAGCAGACATTTTCTCTGACAATAGAACAACTAACAAATTTGTAACACATTTCTATGTATAATCAATCTCTTCTTTACATTTTCTTTTCAAACCAGGAAACAAGATGACTCCAACACTCATTTTTAAATTCAGTCATAGCTTTATTTTACCTCTAGGTGGCACAAGGCCCAAATATACAACGCTGTCCCTCTTAGTCCTAGGGAGAAGCGTGGGAGTCCGCAAAGCAAAACCAGACTCGTCAAACCCAGATTTTGGGAATCCAGACTACTCTACTCAAGTTCTTCTGTGCAAAACCAAGTCTCAACTTCTATGATTCTAGAGCCAGAACCCGAGCCGCGCAGGATCTAGATTTGTGTGGTCTGGCTGTGGAGCTTGGGCTTGTCAATGAAACACAGACATACTAGATACAGTGTAAGAGTGTCTATTTTCCTCCAGAGATGTTCAAAGCTCATAGCAGAGCTCAGAATCATCCTCTCAGCGTCTGGTCTCGAAGAGACCAGTCGTGATGAGTCTGGTCCGGTCCAGCTCATGTTAAATAAATCCAGAGCCTTCCTCATGGCACCCGTGGTCTACCGTGCAGGTTAAACGTGAAGGTCAGTGAGTAGTGAAGGGGGCCCATGAGACTCCATTAGTGTACAAGTCTGTGCTGGTGTGTTTTTCCAGGGCGTCACATGCGTCATCGTATCCTCTAGCGGGGGCTAATGCAGTCGTGTCTGGCCCAACATCTTCAGCCTGGCCTGGTCAATCACATCCAGCAGGTTCTTGGCATCTACGGCAAGTGCGTGTGCAGCTGTTAGCATCTGTTTCTTGTAGTCCTGCTGCAGGCTGGTCATGACGTATTGCTGGGCCAACTTCATCTTATTGATCAGCTCAGCCAGGTCTGAATTTAGAAGCTTCTGAGCCATTTCAATCTGAAGACGAAGAACAAGAGTAACAATTAGCCGAGCTGGCACGAAGGACGTTGAGAATAAGAGTATTTAGTGTTAGTTTGTAAATGTGTTTACCTCTCGGTGCGTGTGAGCTGGTAGTAAAGGTATCGTCTCATCCACAGTGGCCAGCAGTGTTCTCAGTGCTAATCCCACTCCCTGAAACACACATTTTCATGTTGAGAATGTTGAAATGACAAAAACTATATGATGGAAAGCAAGCTTACAATAAAAAAGTGATATGACAGCTCTGAGATTCACTGATTATCTTCGTCTCCATTGTGGCTCTCAAATCAAACTGGTTTGATGCTGTGATATTTAGTTATAAGTAGTGTTATATTAGTATTATTTATATACTATAATAGAATGTATTAATATTTTGAATTCACTTTTTTTTTCTATTTTAAATTTAAATTTTAGTTTTAGTAATTTTGTGGTTATCATCATAATTTTTTTTTTTTTACTATTTCTATTTAGCTTTAATCTATTTTATCCCCATAATCCATAATAATGATTCCTCCAAGTCCATCCCCTGTTGTCCCCTCACATCAAAATCCACTGAAAAACTGTGCTTGAACTGTGCATATTTCTCTCCTGGTTTAGACAAGGTGTCCTTTTCATTGGAGAAAGCGATATTATGGATTGAGGACTTGTATTTTACTCTGAAGTTAAAAAGGTCTTCATGATGGATTTGTTTCTCACAAACACGCAGCTTTTCACTTCACAAGATGTTAATTGATGGACTGGAGCTGTGTGTGGATTATTGTGATGCTTTTATCAGCTGTTTGGACTCTCTTTCTGACGGCACCCATTCATTGGTGGGCAAATGATGAACAAACATTGGTGAGCCAATGAACAAACAAACTACAATCAAATGTTCATTTTTGGGTGAACTTCCTTTAACAATAACAACACTGGTTACGAGACACCTTTGATGTCAATGACCATGCCATAGATGCCTGCTGTCATTGTTTTGTTGTGTCATACCTTCACCATGGGCACGTATTCTTCAGGGGGAGCTGGCTGGATTTTACTGGACATCTCAATCACAGCCTTCACCAGCCCTGTCACATTTTCATAGACCTTATCGTTGGACCGATCTAAGTTAGCTGTTGGGGGTGGGTTGATCTCCTGAGGCTGAATCTAATGACAAATACAAAGTAACAAGCTTTAAAATGCTGCATTACTGACGATTATTCAATTCCAAGCATATAATGTTGCTATCTATAAACAAAGGATTTAGTATGAAGGTTGTGTTACTGAATCCATGTTACAGGGCACAAGTAATAATGAAATAAAGAGGTTTGTGTTATGGTACAGATTTCATGTTTGACACTAGATGGCAGCACAAGCAACTACTGGAGACCCCCTCACCACCTACTACAATACTGAGCTGATTAGAAATCCATCTGCGCACCCTTGATTTTAACACAAAACATGATATGTTGACAAAAAGGAGTAGTTCCCCCATGTTAAATATAAAAAGAGATCAAGGAAATATTTTAGTGTAGATTTTAAACACAATATACAACTCAATATACTGTTAGCTAAAATCACAGCTGATTTAAAAACCAAAGGACATGCACAGAGGCACAAGATCTATACAGCCCATGTAATTCAGTTTAGTGGATAATGAAGTTATGATTCTCAATGATATGGTTGCGTAATGACATGGCAACTGGTTAAAAAGGGGGCACAAAAACAGACAGAAACATAACACTGAGTCTACAGGTGGTCTTACCCTCCAGGGCTACCAGCGCAAAAACAGTGCAACAGAGGAAGGGCAGAGGCACAGAGCAAGAGAATAGTGTGCAGAGAGAGAGAAAAAAAGAAAGAGATTAATATAACTTTATATACACATGCTGCAGAGATAGAAAGAGAAAACAGCTTGGAGTTACGTCGTCATTGTCAATATATTTTTGAATCCAACCACATAAAACTGTTGCGAGATTTTAGTTCTGTGAAATTATGTAACTAAATTTACATGTAAAGACCTGATGAAATCAAAATGACAGTTTTGTGCCTTAATTTTGTACTCCCAAAAGTTGTCTGAAGTAACTTTTTAGTAAATAAACATTTAAAATGTACAATCTTCAGACTAGCAATAGCAAGTAGGCTATCATGACTGTGACATAACTAACCTTTTAGCTATTTAAAAATTCCCCAACCAAAGTTGTTGTTTAAACAGAAAATACAAGCCAAAATCAGCACTAGAAAGAAAACCGCACTTGTCGAGCGTTATTATGGGACCATAAATGTTTTCTACTGACCAAACACGGCCACAGCTAAAACTCCTAAAAACTATAAAATTGCAAAGCAGACCGCAATTATAATGTGCATTGTTCCTAATTATATTTTCCATTCTGCATTGCATTTCTGCTGTTGCTTGCTTGTGAGACCCCCTGCACGCTGACCCACAGCATCAGGAAAACCCGCTGGAATGGAAACTGCCAGGCTCTTGGTGTGCAGGGATCTTTTTATGAGAGACCCTGCAGAGCAATTGTGTGCTTGTGTATGTGAAAGGGGCTTCAGGAATGAGGATGATTTTAATGAGGCTTGGCAAACAGCATCTCTTGGCATGCTAGCTGCTCCTGAAGGCGACCCGCAAGTACAGATGCTAATCTTACCAGCCTCGCAGTGTGTGTGTATGTGTGTGTGTTTTTGGTGCTATTTCTAACTTTATGTGGTTTAAAAACAGCAGCAGTGATTATTGTAAAGTTACACATGCACAATACTCATCCAAAACTATAAGAGTTAGGTTTCTCATAGGAGTTTGCCGTGTAGTAGTTCTGGTACCTTCACTCCTTCATTGTAGCAGTCTGTAGGGTTGAGGCCGGAGACTCCTGCTGGGTGGCTGGGAGCTCCGGGCCGAGGAGGCTTTTTAGGAGGTGCTGCGTGTTCTGAGGACGAAAAAAGAGTCAGTCTGTAAGTCAATCTGCACTTTTATGCAAGATACACATTGCAAGCCAAAAAATAAATAAATAATAAAAAAAAAATTTATATATATATATATACAAACATACACACACACCACACATACAGTGGGTACGGAAAGTATTCAGACCCCCTTAAATTTTTCACTCTTTGTTATATTGCAGCCATTTGCTAAAATCATTTAAGTTCATTTTTTTCCCTCATTAATGTACACACAGCACCCCATATTGACAGAAAAACACAGAATTGTTGACATTTTTGCAGATTTATTAAAATATACACACTGCAAGTATATACTGTATATATACTGTATGTATGTATGTATATATATATATATATATATATATATATATCACAGCCTCGATCAAATTATTAAGCAGTCATTACGCTGTTTTCAACAATGATAATGAGAAAAAAATTTTTGATCCTCAAATCAGCATATTAGAATGATTTTTGTAGGATCATGTGACACTGAAGACTGAAGTAAATACTGCTGTAAATTCAGCTTTGCCATAAAAGGAATAAATTATATTTTATAATATATTACAATAGCAAACAGTCATTTTAAATTGCAATACTATTTCAAAATATTGCTGTTTCTACTGTATTTTTGATCACATAAATGCAGCCTAGGTGAACATAAGAGACTTCTTTCAAAAACATCTGAAAAAAATTGTACTAACCCCACTCACCTGCTTTCCCTATAGGTTGGTAGATGTGCTGGTTTCCAGTCTGCAAACAAAAAACACAGTTAAACAGTTAAAAATATGCAGGAGTCAAGACAGACAGTGCCATGTGTGTTGTTGTGGTCTGGTTGGGGAGCAGCCTGGATGCCTGGCATGCCAACACACACACACACACACACACACATTTCCTAAGACCACAGTGAATCAAAGAGGACAGCCCAATGAGACAGGATAGACATTCAAAACCACTGCAGCAGACAAACGAGCTCTACAGAGCAGCTGTGGCGTTCCAGATCATGACAAGCATGAAGTGCATTCAAATACTAGTAAACATCTGTAGTGGTTCTGTGTTAACTTTAGAAGTGGGAAGGCGGAGCAGATTGGGTTTCTTGAGTGTTCACTGCTGCTTGTTTCCTCACAAAAGGGCCCTTGTCCGTGGTCTCCCATTTATCCCACTGATTTTTTAACAGATATCCAGCTATAATAGACATTTCAGTATCGTAAAGCTTATAAAAGCACACTACAGCAAACTAAATGCATATGAACTCAGTTCACTAAAGAGATGATATGCTGAGATCTATCAGCGGAGTCCAAGTCTGAGACCACAAATAAAAATGGTCCTATTTTGCATTTTTGTCATTTCAAATTATCATACTGTCATTTTAACAATTTCAAAAATTAACATGATTTTCAGAATGTCTCAGAATTTGGCTTGTCCCTTTCTTACTTTTTTAACATGAAGTCTGTCAAACCTGATGATCATGATTTGAGAATGATCTAAATAGCATCTTGTGCTTCAATGGAGGCAAGAACATCTGACTGTACAAAGAGTCACATGACCAATGTCACAATTTTTACTTTTTTAATCAGTGACTTACAATAGGAACATCACACTTTTAATTTACAATTTAGTTATCCTGTGTTTTAAAGCTTTAAAACTGTAAACAGAATTCTGAAATTAGATTTTTAGACCTCCATAGCTACGCATGAGTGAACACAATCCCCCAGTTGTAAATCACAGTTATTTATTCTTTTAGTCTTCCATCAAAAACAATTTAAGTGAAATTCCTGTGCATGTACAGAATTCCCCCACAGCGAGTGTGAGGTGACGCCCATATACAATATAATTTACTGCATTTACATGACCTGATCAGATGATTAACACTCACACACACACACTTGCTTTAGAGACAGTCACTATGAACTGTTGTTGTATAAAAAGAGTTGTGTAAAAATGCTTAAATTTTTGTTTTCTAATATAAAAAATCTAATTGGTCTGGAACAATATGATGATAGTGAGTAAATAGAGACAGAAGTTTCATTTTTGGGTGCATTATCCCTTTAACTTTAAATACATAAATAACTTATGTTTATTAAGATTTACACAACCATTCAAAAGTTGGGAGCCAGATTTTCTTTTTTGGATATGTTTTTGAAAGAAGTCTCTGATGCTCACTCAGTTAGTAATAAAATTGTATTATTTTTATTATAAAATAGCAATTATTTCAGTCTTCAGTGTCACAAGATCCTTCAGAAATCATTCTAATATGCCGATTTGGTGCTCAAGAAACATTTCTTACTTTTATCAGTGTTAAAAACAGTTGTGCCGTTTAATATTTTTGTGGAAATCATGATAAATATATTTCAGGATTCTTTACTAAATAGAATGTTTAAAAGAACAGCATTTTTTTGTAACAATGTAACTGTTTACGGTTACTTTTGATCAATTTAAAACATCATTGCTGAATAAAATTATTAATTTCTTCTTCTAAAAAAAAAAAACAACAACTTTCAAACAGTAGTGTATTTCAACAAAAAGTAAGCAAATGAAGAGAAACTCACTGGTCCCTGAAGGCTTCCATCATCACGGTCGATGCTGCCTCTGGAACTTCTCCCATCAGGCTTCTGCTAACACACACACAGAGAGAGAAAGAAGGTCAAACCTGACTCTCCTCATTCGACAAATTGATGTCTGTCATATCTACTGTGCTAATTCGCACCCCGTCCTGACCTGGAGTAATACAACAAGATTCCAGCTAGAAGCAATTTGTATTTCCTCAATGAAAATGACAATGCTGCACGGCACAGTAGCAGCCAGCCAGAACACATTTGATGTTTAAATGCCACAAAAAGTAGGAAAAGTGATTAACATTTTCTCACATGGTAAATCATTTCTTTGTGTTGAAATCACATCAAATTTGTTGCTCACAAAACTTCACACACTAACTCATGTCTGTTCCTACTCCTTTGAAATGACAATAAACCATCCATAAATCAACTGAATATAAACCAATCATTTACAGCAACTGTGTCCATGATAGTTCAAGATCCCTCAAAGATGAACTAAAAACAGTGTAAAATCTACACATTTAGCTTTACTAAAATGGCACCCTCCCCTTCCCATTCTTCCAAGTTCACCGTACCAGTTTTCCGAAGCAGGATTTGAAGACCTGCATCTTCCCGTCTCTTCCTGTGAGCGTTTCTCTCTGGCGTTTCTTAAGCATGGAGCAGAGCACGGAGTAGATCTCCATTAAGCAAGCCCGTGGGTGTGTGGGATAAGTCATAGAGTGTGTGTGTGAAGTGACTCCTCTCCTGAATGTGAGACATATTAAACGCACACACTGACTCACTCACAGCCGACGAGCCTCAACTCAGCGAAGCCAAGCCCTTTTCGGCTCTCCTCCTCCTCTCTCTCTTTCCCTCTCTTCCCCTCCCATTATCCCTCATGAACATTTGCGTATAACATCTGTGAAGAGATGAAAACTTCCTCTGATCAGTAATTTAACTTTCAGCAGATGCAGGTCAGACTGAGTTTACCCGTCTCACGCCTCAGTGCCAACAAAACCCTTCATTACTGAGGAATTCCTGAAAACTGCACCTGTATCAAATGGCCGGGATCACAACTCATTCATCTGCTCACAACATCCCAAAAAAAATAATCCTTTAATATAATTTTTTTTTTGTAAGGTCACATCTTGGCTGTTTGAGGTCATTTTTGACCAGGAAAATCAAAGTAAGTTTAGCTTTTGTTAATGAGGGGGGAAAAAAAGAAGAAACGTTTACTGAAATGTTACACCACTAACTTCCTTGAAGTAGTAACAATAAAATCATGCACGTTTTAGAGGATTTTAGATTTTTTTTAGATCTTATGTGGATCATCTTTGTGTAAAAAAAAAAAAAAAATGAAATTGGTCAAAAATGACAGAAAAGCTTGTAATGGTTTTAAAGGAATAGATGATCTCAAATAAAATGATTTGCTCATATTGGAAACCAAAAAAAAATTCAAGTTGTCCATACAAATCATGCACTATACTTTAATATTCAGTTAGTTCTGAATCAGTCAGATTCATGAACAAATCGTTCTTCTGAACCAGTTCACTAATCACTAATCACCAAAGTCACTAATCAGACAGTGATTTGTTCACAAATCAAAATTATTTTGTTCTTAAGCGTAAACTTACAAACTCAATGATTCAGTCAGCAGAGAGGAAATTATTAATGAATACAATGTTTGACTTCAGAAGACTTGGAATAAAGCTAACGAGTCATGCAGATTACTTTTATGACATTTGTTGTCATTTTTGTAGCATGTAACTATGAACAGTCGCTGTACGGAAAAGAGCAGCATGATTCTTCAAAATACCCCCTTTTGTGCTCCACTGACTAAAAACTGTTTACGTGTTTAGAAAAACGGCATGATGAGCAAATAATTTTTGTATTCCTATAAGAGCTGACATTTCATTTGAACAGAAGTTGTTTGTGAGGAGAAGTAACGGTTTAAGCAGAAGAATGAATGTTGTTTGCTGTGGTAGAGCTCTGAATGCCCTTTTTAGTTGGTACAGGAAGCTGCGTGAGTTTTTTCTGTGAGACCAACTGAACATAATGACACAGTGAAGATACAAATGACTGTGAGCCAAAACTTAGCATACCACAAACACACACAGATATTCTCAGACAAACTTATATGCAAAATAACATTCGTGCACACATATCACTGTCTTCTAACTCATATTGTATCTGTAATTCTTCAACAATGCGAATGATACCAAAAGCTGATGTGAAATTGTGAGGATCACTCATAACCATTTACAAATAAATGGAGCAGGAAACCACAAACACTTATTCTCAAACAAACATGAAAATGACTGTTTGGAATATCATATCATTGCTGCGGCTATAAATAAACATCAATATGATTCTCCACTAAAATATTTTTTAGGAAGAAGGAAAAAACTAACGACCACATAATACAGCTAAGCAGGGGGGAAAATGGGGATAAGAGGGTTAGGGAACAAAGATGAGCAGATGAATGTGAGGAAGAGATGGAAGAGGTGAAGGTGAATGGGATCAGTACCAGTAGTCTCTCCTCCTGCTCCAACCAACGCTGATCATCCTCCATCTGCTGCTGCTGCAGCAATAACTGCTCCTCCATCAGCTGCGACAGACCACCGCGCACAGCCACACCATCCTGAAACAAACACAATTCATTAACATATGCTAATAAACATGACAAAATGATAATAAGATATGACAACCAAAAACAAACAGGTACTCCAGTCTTGATACTGTAGCTGCCTTAAAGGGTTAGTTCACCCAAAAATGAAAATTAGCCCATAAATTACTCACCCTCAAGTCATCCTAGGTGTATATGACTTTCTTCTTTCAGACGAATCCAGTCGGAGTTATATTAAAAATTGTCTTTGATCTTTCAAGCTGTTTAATGCCACTCAGCGGGTGTTGCATGCATCAGTCCAAAAGAAGTTAAATAAAAAGCACCCATCCATAAAAAAAAGTGTCTCGCACAGCTCTGGGGGTGAACAAAGGCCTCCTGTAGTGGATTGATGCGTTTTTGTAAGAAAAATATCCATATTCAAAACGTAATAATCACTTTAATGTAGCTTGCGTCAACAGTCCTACACAGAAGCAGTTCGGGCAGATGACGTATGAGGTCAGCTTTGCGCATGTGCCGCTCAGAAGTGACACACACGGAAACGCAGCGGAGAGATCAAAACAAAACAACGGTCACTTATTTGAAGTACAAAACGAGGAATTGTAAAGAAGAATGTCGGAGGATTTCGATATAAGCCAAGAGGAAACTGGTTTTCCTTTGCTAAAGTAAGGAAACTTTGCTTCCTTTGCTCCTGTTAACAAACATTGGTTTTCACGAGACTCACCGGCGCATGCGCAACGCTGAACTCATACATCATCAGCCTGGAACTGCTTCTGTGTACAACTGTTGGCGCAAGCTACATTAAAGTGATGATAACGTTTTGAATATAATATTTTTCTTACAAAAACGCATCGATTCGCTACAGGTGCTTTTTATTTAACTTCTTTTGGACTGATGCATGCAACACCCGCTGAGTGCAATTAAACGAAAGATCAAAGACAATTTTTTTATATAACTCCGACTGGATTCGTCTGAAAGAAGAAAGTCATATACACCTAGGATGACTTGAGGGCGAGTAATTTATGGGCTAATTTTCATTTTTGGGTGAACTAACCCTTTAACTACCTTCTGTTAAGGTCCAGTAACATTTATCATACTAGTCATTTCAATTGGAATATGCATGATTGTGAGCTTCACATAAGATCCTGAATTTCCCCACAGATTTTGCTCAAGTTGTTCAAGTTCGTCACAAGAATTCGCCTTGTTGAACAACAGCTGCTCGGTTTGACTTCTGTGCGAGTGGTGCTATTAACAATTGCCCTTGTTTGGCTTTTTTTCTGAAGAACAGTGGTAAATTTAACTGTTCAGGACAGGCAAGGGACTCGTGAACAACTCATGAAACTCATCACACGGGGAAAAAAAACAGTTGCGGATCATCCAGGTAAGGACAATAAGGTAAAGTTCACTTACTCTTTCGACAGCACAGTGTGAATGTTTAATGGAAAGTGTTCAATAAAGACAAAAAAGATTATAACTTTTTGTGTGTTGTTCGCATAAGTACATTGTATTTGTCTAAACTTGTGAATCTGATGAAGATCAGATGATATTTTATGACCAATTAATGCAGAAAACCAACCAATTTACATACTTATTAATAAATACATGTAAAATAAATAGATGGAATCCAAAATAAAACCTCAAAGTGACTGATTTTAAATGTTCTTTATGGCAGCAACTCCTTTCAGGTCATGCAGGCCATGAGAAGAGCACGAAGGCATCAGCATGATTTGCCTTACTCATGAAGAACACACTTTGTGCAGCCTTTGGCCAAAATGAGCTACCTTAAAAGGCCTCCAACATTTATTAATGTTTAAAACAGCCTTCACATTGGGAGCATCTCTGAGATGCCTAAAATGCTGTTTATGTTGGCAGCTCATTCGGTTTTGAAACAGAGCTTAGATTTCAGCATTCAGAAATCCTGCAGATGTCTAACCTCCATGCTGGGATTCCACATGTGATCCTGAGCAGCCCTGCGATGGTTCCAGCTGTCGTGGGGATCAAGTACAGTCCCTGCGGCCTGGGTAAGGTACATCACGCTGGGCACTGGAAGTAAGCCGTGTGGGGCTGAGTGCCCTGCCATCTACATCATGCCAAAAGGACATATAAAGCAAACTTATATTCTTTATGTACATTCAGGGGTTAATTCACTAGTGTTTTATTCAATCCACTTGCAATCCAACTAGTTATCTGCTGCGTCCTCCACACTCTAGTAGTCAGAACTGAGTCTTAGTGAATTTACCCATCTGAATTAGACTAATAGAAGCACTGTACCTGGTAATGATTGTGCTGGCCCATGTGCTGAGGACTAGGGTAGAACCCTTCACTGGAGCGGGGACTTGGATAACCAGGTCGACTGGGCTGTAATCATAAACACAACCATGTCAATATACTAGTACATCTTGACCAATCGGGTTAATGTTAGGTGATGCTGTTAAAATCAGTCCACCAGACGCACACAAAATTCTTGGCATTTTGTGTGGATGAAGATTTCAGGCTGTTGAAGGGGAAAAAAATTAAAACAGGCAAACAGAAAATGCAAGCAGTTAATTAAATGTTAACACAATGCTCGTTATTTCAGAAATGTTATTATCATTCTACAGTACGTGAGCGGGTATTATATATTAAAGGGAAGGGATTGAAAAATGAATGCTTATTGACAGGAGGCAGTCTTCATCCAATTGGTTGGGATACTCCGTGCTCAGCTGTGGGTAGGTAAAAAAAACAGAAGTTGGACTCATCTACCTTATAAACCCGTTCATAGAGAGAGTCGACTGACCACAGCTCCAGATGAGCAAAGGAGGAAACAAAGGAACAGAAGGAGAAAAGTAGGTGACAACATACAATAACATACACTAAGTGGACAGAAAAGGGTTAAAATGGGGGGAAAAACCCTCATGAAGGCTGGCATGAGAGTGATGGGAATTCTTGTCTCTAGTGAAGGACTACCAAAAAAATGTCCTTTTGTTAATAATGATGTTTGGAGATGCGGATGGGGTTGGGAACCTTTTTACAACTGTTTTGTCTGCACTTCTGAAAATAAAGCTATATTCATTTTTGAGATTCACAAAACCACACACGTCTATCAATGGCAGGTTAAAGCTTAATTTTTATTTAAATACATGTTAAAAATCAGGTCTGGCACACAGTTTAGTTTACATGCACTGAAGAGGCAACATGCAGTTTTCCTACACAGTTTTATCTGGAAGATTTTTAACTTGGTTTTAGCCTAAAATCATCTTTGATCATGACTGAAATGGTCTAAAATGGCTCTAAAATAAGAACTACATTGAAGCCTAAAAGGCACCACGGTAATTAAGTCACAGTGGTTGAGTCAGTAAAATACCTTTACTGTATTAAAGTTCAATTTCTTTCAGACTAAAGCAATAATTTGTCTTTATAAAATGTCATGTAAATACTTTTTACATGATTTTTGCAAAGTTCGACTAACAGACCTACAGTAGATAATGTGATTGTAGTTTGGCTTTGTCCTACATGTACTGTATACATGTAAATCTGACTCTGCATTTTCTCCAAAAGCCAGAGGTGGCATGCAATGTGAATTTAATCCTTCATATTTCCAATAGAGTGCAACAGTCTGGTTCCGGAAATAAAAATCACATTAACTTTCTCCACAGGGCAACTGATTATTTTAACAATAACCTATAAACCTTTGAATACAGACCTACTGTGAGCTCAAAGGTTATTAACTGATGGAATATGCTTTTGTTCAAGCCATCAGTCCTCATTATTTAAGCTTAGTTTTTAAATAACTGTTTAAAAAGGAAACCTGGTGAAACATTACATTAGCCATGATTCTGCTAAGCAATCTCCACCAATCAGAAAATGGCCCACTCCAATGAAGCACAGCGAATGATGTAGAGTCAGTTTCTTTATGCTCTCGAACTGCTTAAATACTTGTATCCGTATTTTGTAATAAACTAAATATAATGTTTCTATATACATAATCAACACATATAAATCAATAGTTTTAACTTTAAAAAATTTTAAGCCTTTTTTAAAATTCTCATGGGAAAAATGTATAGAAAAAATTACTTCCGGAACAAATGTTGCTGAAAAAGTAGGCAGGCCCTATTATACTCTATTACATATTGAGTATAGATTTTTTTTTTTACCTCTATAACATCTAATTTGCAGCTAATGGCATGCACCAATAAAAGTACTTGTAGAAAGCTACAGTAAAATTCCTGGGAAGCACCGCTAACAGTCCTAGCACACCTGCCTGTGAGAATCTGTAGGGCACGTGGGTCAGGCTCAGCTGTTGCATGGAGGGATAGTAGGGGTCGAAGAAAGCAGGCTGGGTGGCACTGGGGGGGACAGAGGGTGTCCTTCTGGGCCCCTGAGGGAACAGCAGGGAGCAGTGCAGCGGTAACGGCTGAAGCAGAAGCGGGGTCTGAGTTTGCAGGAATGTATGCTGGGGATGTACGCTAAGCTGTTGTGTATTAGCATGAGTGTTGTGCTGCATGTGTGGTGATCGGTTAATTATGGTTTTATCGCATGGCACCGGAGGAGAGTCGGGCGGCTTGGACTGGCGGATGTAAAGGGAGATCTGGGAACCAAAGGGTTGCTGTGGAGGGCGAGAAGCAGCAGATGTGGGCGCAGACAGACAGTCCATACTGAAGCTGTGCTGGAGGGGGCGTCTACGGGAGGGCTACACATACACACATACAAAATATAAGATGAGCTTAACAACACGCGTAAACACGGCACAAACAGAAGGGATGACAAAGGCAGAAATTTAGTGAGGCATGACATGGATGGATGCAGATTCATTCTGGACATTAGCACAAAGCCAGGTGTGACCAGTCAACATTAAAACAGACATCAGCACCTGGACAGGATGATTGGCAGGTCTGACAGAGAGCAGAGGGGGTTTGAAAGTAAGAGTATGAGGTGCTTTAAGCCACACAGAGAGCGAATGAAGAGATCAGCCTGGCCTATCAATCACCACAATATGAGCAACACAGGAGAGGGAAGGATTTAAAACCCTGTCAAAAAGCAGACAGACTAACAGAATCAATCAAAAAAATAAAAACTACAATTCAAATGTTTGGGGTCAGTAAGATTTTAGAATGTTTTTAATGTTTACTCATTTAATGTGGAAAAAAAGTGTTTGATGCTCACCAAGGCTGCATTTATTTGATCAAAAATACAGCAAAATCAGTAATACTACGGCATTTTATTTTAATTTCAAAATGTTGTCATTTAAAAATGTAATTTACTTTTCAGCATCATTACTCCAGTATTCAGTGTCACATGATCCTTCAGAAATCATTCTAATATGCTGATTTGTTGTTCAAGAAACATTTCTTCTTACGATCAGTGTTGAAAAAGTTGTTTTAAAAAAGCTGCTTAATATTTTTGTGGAAACTGTGATACATTTTTTCAGGATTCTTTGACGAATAAAAAGTTAAAAAGCATTTATTTGAAATAGAAACCTTTCGAAACATTATAAATGTCTTTACAGTCACTTTAGATCAATTTTAATTGATCCTTTCTGAATAATTGATCATTTAATATTATTTATTATAAATTATTTATTTCAGATATTACAAATAACTTTGAGTGTATTTCCTATTAAAAGAAGAAGTAAGACTCAATGAGTCATCAATACGTTTAAAGTGTTTTCCCAGAAAAGAAAGACTGCAAATTTTAAATCCACATAAATCTGAATATTTCTCAAATTAATTTGTCAACTTTGAGGAGCAAAGCTCAAAGCTGGCACACACAGACTCCAAGTCTTGATTTCATGGATGTATTAATTTTCATCCAAAAGAGGCTTAATTTGACTGAATTACTGATCAGTTTATAGATCGATCAGTCAGTCTGTGATTGATTTATTTGTATTCTTCAAGTGATAAATGGAGCTTGAATCCATAAAATGTGGAAAGATTATGACACATCTAATGATATTCAATGATCATTCATTGATTGAAGAGAGCAGTGAAGACAGAGAACCACATGGGAAGAAGCATTTTTGCATATGGGAACTAGCATATGTAACAGACAGTGGGGGTCCAAAAGCCTGAGATCACACTGAACATCTGTGATTCAAAATCAAACTCAAATACGAAAATACAAATATTTGGAAATATTTCTAAGTCACAAATCAAACAAGTAAATATAATAATATAACTATTAATGTATTCATTAATGTAGTTATATTATTTCTTTTTATTAACTTAGACAAATGCAAAATAGAAGAATTTGTCGTGGTGGTCTCAGTAGTTTAGACCTCACCTTATACAACCATAACAAATGAGAAACTAGAATGGTATTGTATCCAAGACACAGTGATGTTACATGACAGAAGACATGACCTGACACACACACACACACACACACACACACACACACACACACGTCTGGTCAGCTATCCTTGTGGGGACTCTCCATAGGCGTAATGGTTTTTCTACTGTACAGACCCTATATTCTATTGCCCTACACCAACCCTACCCCTAAGCCTACCCCTCACAGGAAACTTTCTGCATTTTTAGATTTTCAAAAAACTTAATTCTGTATGATTTATAAGCTTTTGTACCCATGGGCACCACAATTTAGGTCCCCACCGTGACACGAGTCCCCATGAGTCTGCGTGTAGTCAGGGTTAATCCCCACCAGGATATATAAACCAGTACACACACACACACACACACACACATATATATATAAACACTTGAAGCACACACACTCTTGTTTAACACTTGTTTTTTGTTAAATAAAATGAAGAAAAAATTATTGCAGTCAAAATTTTCAGAGGGAAAAAATTCCTCTTGTCCTTCTTTCACTCTAATTTTCAACAACAAAAAAAAAGGTTAAAGGTGACAAAAGTGTGACAAATGGTGACACGCTGTTAACCTTGATAATAAATCTGCTGTTCCAGATGAACTCAGGCTGCCATAAATGTAAAAACGTAAAAAACCCATGAGCAATACAATGAATTTAAACTGATGTTCTTTTCTGCAATCACATGGACATAGATAGTTTAACAAAAGAAATGGCCCGGCGCAGTTACTTACTTTGGGTGGTGCTTCGTCCGAGCCTCCTGAGTCCCAGGATACGGGGACCTGCCTCCTCATCTCCATACGGCTGCGCTCCTCCTGCTGAGCCTTCTCCTCCCCGAGGATTGTACTGCACAAACACCGATGGAAAACTCTATCAAGCAACAACATCCTTCTTCTAAGACTACAATTCCTTAGGAGATCTAAATATGGATCCTTGCGTTTGCAACCACTCTTGCAGAGCTGATAGGTAATAAATCTCTTCGATACAAATTACACATTTTCCCTCAATCTTTGCTTTAATACTTGTCAATGGGTGTGAGTTCAAGAGAATGACAATTCCAATTTTATGCAATTGGTTGAAAGGTGGAGTCACTCTACCATCACAGACTAGTCAGTGTAAGATCCCAACCCACACACGGTGGACGACCACAGAAAATAAAACAACACTGATTCATACCTGAAACACTATTCGACCTATTTCACAATCAAATACATCACGAGAAGCTGTAAGTAGTCAACGTGATAAGAGGACGACAGACATCTCATTATGTTAACATATTTACAGTAATTCATCATCTTTTGTCATGCTAGACTGCTGTGTGAATAAAAAGAGACATGTTAAACACTTATATAATGATTTACAAACTCCTCATCCATAATAAACTGCATGTTCAAATGTTTGGGGTTAGTAAGTTTTGAATAAATTATGACATTTATTCAAAACTGAATAAATTAATACATTTATTCAGCAAGGATGCATTAAATTGATCAAATGTGACAGTAAAAACATTTACAATGGTACATCCTGAAAGAAATACATCCCTGTTTACACAAAATATTAAGTGGCACAACTGTTTTCAACTGTGATAATAATAAGTGTTGTTTCTTGAACACCAAAACAACATATTAGAATGATTTCTGAAGGACCATGCAACACTGAAGACTGGAGTAATGGCTGCTGGAAATTCAGCTTTGCCATGAAAGGAATTAAATAAAAATTACAGGAAAAAATAAAAAAAATAAAAATAGGAAACAGTTTCTGTATTTCACAATATTATTATAATTTTTTTTTACTGTATTTCAAACTTTTCCTATATTTCAGACTTCTTTCAAAAAAAGTTTACTCCTACCGACGGCAAACATTTGCGAGTAGTTTCGGGGTGGGGTCTGCTCATGATAGACCCCAAAATAGACACAATAAAGCTCCAGTACACCCACAGCAATGGCTTCAATAAAAGCCTTAAAGGATGGAAATGTTAGTAATGACCTTAAAACTCACCAGACAGTCCTTATAGTATCGATATGTGAAGTTCGTACATGTCCTCAGTGAAGCCTTGTGCTCAGATGTTCTTAGAGAAACGCAAGAGGAGCGAAGAAAGACTGGAGCATGTAAGTCTTAGGGGTGAGAAAATCTAAGCTGACTGAGAGAGGGACTATTTTTGGAAACTCTATTATCTCTGAGAGAGACCATGAGTGTGTTGATGGAGAGAGAGAGAGAGAGAGAGAGAGAGAGAGAGAGAGAGAGAGAGAGAGAGAGAGAGAGAAATGCAGGATAAACAGAAGGGACACCTGTCGTGATCAATCCAGACCTGTAAAGCTTCCCCACACCCAGACCATCATACACAGCCATGACTGTTGCAGGGGTCTCAGGCTCTCAAAAAAAAAGACAAAAACTGTAGCTGAATATAACTAAACAGACCAAAAGGTGCTATGATAGCTCTTGAGGAGCTCTTGAGGATTACCAATGTTTCTAAACAAGTTCAATTACAAGACTGAAATCTGTCCTCACAAATAGTATAAAAAAAAGAAAAAGTTTAACAAAAATGTTTAATATGTTAAAAACAAAAATTAAATATAAATTAATTAATAAGCCTAAAAATGCAAAAAATAAATAAAATGAAAATGAAAAGTCAAATGTCAAAGTTGTGCTTAATATCTCTTTATAAACATTATTCTTAAAGGGGTGGTTCAGTGTTTTTTTTTCTAGGCTTGATTGTGTTTATGGGGTGCAGTCTAACATGTGTTAATGCTTCGTTTTTTAAAAAGCACATTATTTTTCACATAATTTATCTTTATTCCACACCGCTCTGTCCCTTCTCTGGGAAACATGCTGATCATTTCCTTCTTTTATGAAGCCCCTCCCTCAGAAATAGGAGATGGGCTCTGATTGGTTAGCTAACCCAGTGTGTTGTGATTGGCTAAACCGCCTCTAGTGCGCGTCTAAATGTCCCGCCCTTCACCTCAGCGGCATGTGCTCCGGTTGTATTGTAAACAATATACTATATTAATATATAATTAATATACTTATCAGGTTGAGCCCGATTGAGAAGCAGAGGATATTATTGAAAAGGTTCGTGCAGAACCTGTGCAAGCAGCTTTTAATGATAGGCCTATGTTTTTTGTTTGTTGTCGTCTCATACTTTTAGATACGCAGTCATTTGTAAATGCTACTGCTTATGTTAGCTTTTAATATACGGTTTTATCCCGATTAAAGCTTTAATACAGTACGGCAACTGCATGCGCGTCCATGTTTAACGCTTCTCATAGCTATGTGAAAATAAATGTATAATTGGAACAGTTCATTGTTGGAGCTGAGCTGAATGAGAGAGAGAGAGAGAGAGAGAGAGAGAGAGAGAGAGAGAGAGAGATGCAGAGCGTGTGCAGAGCAGGGGGACGCGAGGAACAGTATTAAGAACCGCTGATTTAGAACATTGATTTTAAAACTTGTGAATCCATTAGAATCATTAGAAGACAGAATCGCGATTCATACATGAATAGATTTTTAAGTGCACCTCTAGTTTTCTCTTCCTCTTCTCTAAAGCAGTGCAGGCCTCGACCCCTTTGCTGCCTTTTCCCGAGGGCGGGGTTTATCTGGGTTTGTGATGTCACAAACCCGGGAAGTAACTTGTTGTAGTCCCTACCAGCCGTTTTTGTAGGCATTAAACTGCCAGAATTTTAAAAGACGATATCTCCGTTTGCATTGATCTTTCAGCTTCGTAACTTTTCAGATATTGTTTATGCTCAAACAGCAACATTACACACTAACTAAGGTTAAAAAAGGGAAATCGCAATCAACCACCCCTTTAACAAATATTTATAATAATATTAACAAAATTTAAACATGTCATAAGCTTGGGCTTAACAGCTCTTGAGGAAAACAAATGTTAAAAGCAAAATCTGGCTTCACAAATCTTAAAAACATTACTTTAAAAACAGTGAAAAGTCATGAGGCTTGGGCTAGACAGGCCTTATACAATAAATAATTCTTGATTTAAAAAAATAATAATAACAAAACTGAAATCTATCAAAACAACTCTTGATGATTACATTTTTTCCTAACTAAAAATGTAAGAAACCAAATGTTGACATTATAATTAAAAGTTTTCTAAATGAAACAAAAGTTAAATCCAAATTTGTTATGGAAAGGTTGTACTTAACAGTTCTAGGTTGGACTTAATGATTAACAATATTTGTGGGGGGGGAGGGGGACCTTAACACATACAGAATCTATGAAATAACTATCGAGCCCCAGACTCAGACAAATCACATGAGTCTAGCATCCTCTGTCTGACTGTCTGTGATTGACAGACTATCTGCACCTTCTCACCCTCATTTCTCAAGTCTAATGCTGAACTTTACTGGGCTACTATACTCAGCTGAGGGCCAATCCATTAAAAAAAAGTGACTGCTTTTTCTGTGTGATTGTGACACAACAATCACACCTAATTCAGTACATGTGTTACAGTGTCTATATACTCTAGTCAATTACACCTGAACTAGCTAATCAAGATCTTACTAGGTATACTTGAAACTTCCAGGCAGGTGTGTTGATGCAAGCTGGACCTAAACTCTGCAGGACACCGGCCTGAGTTTGGTGACCCCTGCCCTAGAATCAAATACCAAACATCTCAACATACATAGAAGTTCAGACACACAAAATACTTCTTCAGTCTAGTGGTCGACCGATATATCACCATGGCCGATATATCGGCCGATATTTGGCATTTTTCAAATATCGGCATTGGCCGATAAGTTTTTCTGTTTGGCCGATGTGTTCAAGGTTTTATTTTGACAGTGTGCCAGACTTTTATTTTGACTTTAATATTATTAGTAATAGAAAGGCAAACATTATAATACTTTCTCGTTTGCCTTCAGCAAATACGCATTTATATCATTTAAACAAATCTTTGAATGACTAATGAACACTTAATTTCACAAACCTTGCAGACTTAGTCGAATCTAGTTGAGATCTTGTGAAGTGTGCATTTGTATCCTGCATGATCGCGTGTTCTCTGTGTGATGGTCAGTCCGTGTGAACTGAATGCGGACAGGTGGAGAGTTCAGCTTCATTGAGACGCGCGATCGACAAACTTTAAACTCGTGATTTCAAATTATGCTGGCTTCATGCTTTTGCCCAATGTCATATTCATGTCATTTTCATTGCGTGCTGTATGTAAAATTAGTGTTACCTTGGCTTTATTGGGAAAAAAAAAAAAAAAAAGATTCCCAATGCACACAAACTTCCCAGAATACTGAGTGCCCTGTTGGTTACAGTGTTTACTTCCTTTTCAACTCGATTTTTATTAAATATTTATTTGTGAAAAATACTTTGTCTTCTAAAGTGTATATATGATTATTTTACACAATTATTTTTAATCCATTTTCAAATGATTTCAAATTTCTTAAATATTAATTAAAATAAATAAAATTATATCAGCCATTGGCCACCCTGCTCTTCAAGATATCGGCATCGGCTGTCAAAAAACTCATATCGGTTGACCACTACTTCAGTCACTTCAGTCAAACTATTTAGTGCAAAGACAAACATAATGATTCATTCCTCAAGCTGTTTGGACTTGACTTTCTTTCTGCAACCGCTGACAAAGACTTCTGAGGAACAGACAACGGACTTAATAGAGATTAAGCATCCTGTGTGTCAAACCCATGTGATTTCATTACATTTCATAATGCTCACTTCTCAGTGTTCACTGATGTAATAACCTTAAGAAATACTTCTGAAGAAGCTGCATAAACTTTGTTTTATACCAACATCTGTTTAGCCATCACAAATGTGACGCTATTTTAAAACAATCCCCATCAACACTGACCCTGAGATGACATCATAAAGACCATAAATCAACTAATCATAGACCTCAAGCATACAGAAGCTAATTTCCTTATCATTAACAACAGGATATTGACTGAACATCTGCTCCGATGCCTTTATCACTAGTTATGGCAGTAATTTGGCTTTACAATTGCTGTTAACACTGTAAATATTTACAAGGTCTCCTAGAAACAGACATTCTACAATTTAATTTACTGCTAATTTAATGAGGGTAGAGAAAGGGATCTGAATTTTCCAATACGCATTTTTTTAAAAATTCACTCCATCCAAGATACCTAAAAAGGAATTAATTTTAAACTTAAAATGCAACATGACATATCTTCCTCATCTGTGTATAACATGAGATCTTGGAAACATTTAGTCCTGTCAAATCAGATTTTTAGCAAATAGAAAACTTGGATGTTTTTGCTGAAGGCAAACAAGATTCCTCAGATTATTAGGGATTTAGGTATTTGATGGCCTGTCAGAGAACAGCTCGTTTTTTTTTTCTTTCCCATTTCCATTAGTGTTTACGGGAACTGACTGCATGTGTGGACATGAACAGACATTTGGGAACTCAACACTATTGTATCATGAAGGATGCAGGGAGTGTGTGTGTGTGTGTGTGTGTGTCTGTATGTGTGCACGGTTGAAAGGGTTAGCGATAAAAACTTGAGGAAAAAGAAGAAGAGTAGGAATTTTCTCATAGTGGATATTATGAAATCAGGTCCAGACAGGAAGTGTCATAGACATGCAGAGGGCGAATCAAGGCTTAACGGAATTAAACTTCCTCTAAAATGTCTTTCGGAGTATTTACACTACCATTCAAAAGTCTGGGATCACTATAAGATTTATTGACATTTAATAATGTTTAAACATTATTACAATTTATAAAATTGTTTTCTGTTCAAAATAACTGCTTTTGTTTGAAATATAAATCTTTTGTAAAATTCTAAATGTTTTTACTGTCACTCTTGATCAATTTATTAAAGTAATGAAATTAAGCATAAATTCCCCCCCCCCCTTGTCACTCTTGATCAATTTATTAAATATACAGTATGTGCATGGGGAGTTTTTTCCAACTTTTTTTCCTCCAACTACTAGAGCAACAAATAAAATAACACTAATTCTAATGAACATGTTCAGTAAACATTTGTTGTAAATAATGTTAAAAATCTAACAGTAAAGAGTACAATACGTATAGAAAAATATTTGTGAATAGAAAGTAAAACATAAACCATGGTAAATGTACAGAATCTTTATAATATACACAAAGCTAAGTACAGGGACTATAAAGCCCTAAACCAAATTAATAAATGATACCTGGACTTGGAAGCAAACCAGAGTTTTGCCGTCAAATGCCTGTAAAATGCTCTACAGGTCAAAAATGCTCAGTCCTTTGCATTGAACTCAGTCAAGTGTGGGTGTGTGTTGGGCTGAATCTTTATCTGCTGTACAAGACCAGCAATCTTTAAACACAATCACTGTAGTCAGACAGTCATTTATACTAGCATTACAGTGCCCTCTACTGCTATTAGGCAGATTCATTTACTGTGGTCATGAGACTCTAAACCAGGAGGGTGAATGTAATGGCGCTTTTCCACTGCATGGTACGGCACGGTACAGCTCGGTACGGTTCACTTTTGGGGGGTTTTCCACTGGATACAGTACCTGGTACCTGGTACTTTTTTTAGTACCACCTCGGTTGGGGTTCCAAGCTTACCGTACCGTTACCAAAACGTGACGTGTAAATTCTGCTGATCACGGATTAGCCGGAGAGAATCGTCACTACACCAAAAAGTGGCTGTTCCCCCTAAACACAAAAGAACTGCTAGATTTAAATTAGCAAAGCCAGCGTAAGATCGAACGCAACTGTTTTGAACGAGCACACCTTTTTTTAACAACCAAAAAGTGGCTGTTCCCCCTGTTGAAGAAGTAGAGACGTTCCTCTCGTTGATAGCAGAGGAGCGGATCCAGCGAGAGCTTGATGGGGCGACGCGGAATGAAAAAGTTTTTTTAGGAGTCGCGGCAGTAGAGGCGGCGCAACTATAACGACATGTGAATAATCCCGCCCATTCTAAAGTGATACTAAACTGCAGTGGAAACGCAAACCGAGCTGAACCGAGCCGTGCCGTACCGTACTGAGCCGTACCACGCAGTGAAAAAGCGCGAGAGATGTGGAGTGTGGAGATGACCACTAGCAAACTATGTGGAATTGGAAAAAGATATGCTGAAAAATACCAAGTTTTACACATGCAAAAAAATTAATTAATTAAAAACCCTCACCTTTAAAATTCAAATGCTGTGCATAGTGAGCGGATCAGAATTTGAAGCTCGACAAAGTCAAGTGGACTGACCTTAGTTGGCCTTTGAGCTCGGTGAATCGTGGTCGTTTGCTGGGGTCATACGCCCAGCACTTGGTCATCAGGCTGTAGAGGGTTGGTGGGCAGTTGAGCGGCATAGCCAGACGCTCGCCATTCTCAATTCGGCCTATCACATCGTTATTCTTCACACCTTGAAACGGCTTTACTCCGTACATCAGTATCTCCCACATACACACCCCTAAAACACAAACAGACGTTAGATACACATGAAGACAAATGCAAGATTCCACCTCTGATGAAACTCAACTTTAGCACTAATTAAAGACACTATTAATTAAACTGTCACTGCACACACAGGATGGAAATATTCAAATTCTTCTCGACTAAAAACTCTCTTTACTCATAGTTTCGAAAAAGTTTAGATGATCCAAATGCACTGCATGTATAATGCTAATGGTGACTTTCCATTGTCTGAACATGTACAATGACGACTTTCTGATTCTGACAGAGGAATTCACAGCAGTAAAACACACAGACACACACTCTCTTACCAAACATCCACACGTCGCTGGCTGAGGTAAAACGTCTGAAGTTTATTGACTCTGGCGCCATCCATTTAATAGGCAGTTTTCCTTTAGAGGCTGTGAAGAGAGAGAGAAAGAGACAATGAGTGTGAATGAAAATGAGTGGAGGACTGTACATTCAGTCAGGTGTAAAAGTTTGTTCATACCAAGAACGATAACGATAATTAAAACTATATTAGCATTCAAACCATGATAACACCCTTTTTATTTTAAGTACAACTATGGTTTGTGAACATAATTGTAGTACACTTTAAAGTTGGAAGGATTTAGATTGGCTGTCAATGCTTTTGTTGTTCATCAGATGATAAAAAATAAAAAATTACTCCGAAAGTAGCTTAACATTATCCATTTAATTTAATTTTCATATTTAATTTACTATATTATACTGAATGTTTCACATTCAGAAGCGAACATGTTTTTGTGTGGGCTTTCTGATCTGTACTGAAAAAGATACATTAATACCTTTATAATAAGAGCTGTCCTCCATGTATCTAGACAAACCAAAGTCTCCCAGCTTCACACAGTCCACTGAAGATACTAGAGCGTTCCGTGCCGCAATGTCCCTGAAAAAAAGAGAGGTTACTTTAGAAAATGCTGAGTAGACATCTATAAGAGTTGTTCTTTCCACCTTTTTTGCATAATAAATATGCATGCAGAAGTGCTACCAGATGGGGATTCAGTCGAATCAGTCGCAGAAAAGTTCAACAGGAAGTGGGTGCCGTTCATTATCAATTATGATGGCTTGGACGATGTGGACACTTACCTGTGTACAAAGCGTTTGCTCTCCAGGTACGCAAGAGCTGTGCTGAGCTGGTAAGAAAACAGGATGAGTGATGCTAAATCCAGACTGTACTTCCTAATCTGAAGAAAGGAACGCAACTGAAAAGCAAAAGAGGAGAAAATGTTCATAAATATAATTAGTAAGTACAGAAACAGTATTTCAAGAGCTTTATGCAAATTCACCGAAAACTAAATTAATCTGAAATCAACATTTATCACTAGATGGTGCTGTTGTATAAATCACAGAAAACTTCAATCTATATCAGCAATTGTAATGAGTTTCGAAAGCACTGCTATAATGTTTTCCTCCGCTCATAGTCAACAGCACATAAGTAAAAAAAAAACTACTGCTTAAGTGTTGTGTAAATGTTGATCCATTTTGATGCATAATGGTCCTGTCGAAATTTGTAGTACGTGTAGGGCCAAAGTAATCTAAGGGAACCACAGTACTTGATTAACGTTTGTCTGGGACAAGTAGATTTTTTTAAAGGGGCAAGTGACCTCCGCATCACCCTGGTGCCATTTTGGAGAATATCATGTTCTGTGTCAGCTGCGTCACACAGATACGCTGTTTCCGTTCAGATCAAATTACAACAACGTAGGATCCGGCGTGACGCAGCTGACACAGAACAGCATACGTTGTTTACGTCCAGCGGCTATTCTCCAAAATGGCACCAGTGTGATGCGGAGGAGATTAATTGTTAAATAAAGTCGTTATTTTTTTCCTTTTGAGCACAAAAAGTATTCTCGTAGCTTCGTATAATTGCGGATGAACCACTGATGCCACATGGATTATTTTACAGATCTCCTTGCTACGTTTCTGAACTTGGGAACATTTCAGTTGCGTTGCTGTCTATGCAGGGTTTGACAGCTCTCAGATTCCATCAAAAATATCTTAATTTGTGTTCCGAAGATGAACGAAGATCTTACGGGTTTGAAACGACATGAGGGTGAGTAATTAATGACAGAATTTTTGCGTGAACTAACCCTTTAATTGTTACTTCTACCTCTTTCCAATCACAGAGCAATTTATTTTGAGTTGTTTAAGTGAGAGAACATCTGTAACTTAGTCCAGATTGGGGGAATTGTAATGTTTAATCATTTATTTTATTATGTAAATAATTTATTATTATTTTACAAAGATTTGAATTTAATAAGATTTGAATATGTGTTACATTTTCTTATGTTTTTGTCTTAAGATTTTTTTTTTTTGACCCCAGGTGTCAACAGCAAGCCGCCCATCTTTTATCAGATCACATGAGACAGATATCGACACCAGGTGTAAACATGGTCTTACGTCAGTGGTTTCTCAACCAGGAGTCTGGGGCCCACTTGGGGGCCTCATCAAACTTAATTTTAAGCCCCTTTAAGTCTTAAAATTATTTACATTTAGTTATATTAAGTTAGTTATACAGGTCAAGAAAATATGATCATATTACCCCAATTCTACAGTCTCTGCACTGGCTACCTATTAAGTTCCGTATATTCGTTTAAAAAAAAAAAAAAAGTAGATTTATTTTTGTATATGCTGTGAATTATAGTTCTTACAAAGAAAATCGGAAACGACAAAAATCGGTATCGGCAGGTCACACTTACAAAAAAAAAAAAGAAAGAAAAAATCGGAATCAGACAAGAAAATTGCAATCGGTGCATCTCTACATATATATATATATATATATATATATATATATAATGACAAACTGGAGCATCTTAACTTTAAGGTATTATTTTACAAAGATTTGAATTTAATAAGATTTGAATATGTGTTACATTTTCTTATGTTTTTGTCTTAAGATTTTTTTTTTTTGACCCCAGGTGTCAACAGCAAGCCGCCCATCTTTTATCAGATCACATGAGACAGATATCGACACCAGGTGTAAACATGGTCTTACGTCAGTGGTTTCTCAACCAGGAGTCTGGGGCCCACTTGGGGGCCTCATCAAACTTAATTTTAAGCCCCTTTAAGTCTTAAAATTATTTACATTTAGTTATATTAAGTTAGTTATACAGGTCAAGAAAATATGATCATATTACCCCAATTCTACAGTCTCTGCACTGGCTACCTATTAAGTTCCGTATCAGTTACAAAATATTATTACTTGCCTATAAGGCCCTTAATGGGTTAGCTCCTGCGTACCCAACTAGTCTTCTACCACGCTACAATCCATCATGCTCCCTAAGGTCGCAAAACTCTGGACTTTTGGTAGTACCTAGGATAGCAAAGTCCACTAAAGGAGGTAGAGCTTTTTCGCATTTGGCTCCCAAACTCTGGAATAACTTGAAAATAGTTCGATTGCATCATATAATAATTGCTGTTAATAGTGTTTATCGTCTGTTTGATTACGTCTTTACTTGATTTTTCCGTACATTTCTGCCATATGTACATTGACTGACAGTCACCACTGATAAGCTGGGAAAAGCTACCACTAAATATTGTAGAAACTTAATTTGCTGTAAAGTTGCTTTGCAATTATTTGTATCGTGAAAAGCGCTGTACAAATAAACTTGAATTTAATTGAATTATTCACCATTTTAATTAAAATGCTAAAAAAAACACTAAAATGAAAATGTACAACTGACATATTTTGAGTTAATTAATTTGATCACAACTGAAGTCCCAGAGGTTCATATCAGCTTAGATAGGAGGGTCTTTGAATATCTTGGGCCTTGGAGTTAAAAACTGGTTCAACTGGTTTATGTTGATGCAGGACCGTTGCTAAAAATAAATCAGACCTTTATTTAGCTATTTATCAGGTAATAGTTTTCCATCTGAAAGCCCTATGTGCACAGAGCGTCTCAGTTGGATTGAATCATCGGAGACGTGCAATGACAAACAGCCACCGCTAGCAATCATCTTTACTACGAATTTATGGCCGGTTTATGAGACAAGCAGTCATGATGGATTCCTCCAGCCTTAACCCGGCTGCCATCTTTGTGAATAACTTGAGTTTAATGGGTTTTATATCAAGTCACGTTCCTTTGAAGATTTAAGACGTGTTCAATCCCCTCCCTCAAACCCAAATCAAACTGTTACACATAACCCAGATTACCTGCCATCAGAAAAAACCCACCTCCCCCAGCGTGCACAGCTCCATGATGATCCACACTGGGTTTTCTGTAATGACGCCAATCAGCTTTACAATATGTGGGTGATCGAACTGTCGCATGGTCACTGCAGGAACATACAGAGACAAAATTAGTCCAACATCAGGGTTATGACTTTTTCCAGCAAAGACAAATGATTGTTACAAATGATATTTATTTCAAATAAATGCTGTTCTCTTGAATTTTCTATTAATGAAAGAATCTTGGGGAAAATGTATCAGGGTTTCCACAAAAATATTAAGCAGCACAACGGTTTTCAACACTGATAATAAGAAACGTTTCTTGAGCACCAAATTTGAATAATTATTAGAATAATTTCTGACACTAAAGACTGGAGAAAATGCTAGCAGCTGAAAATTCAGCTGTCATCAAATAAATAAATTACATTAAAAAAAATTAAGAAAACAGTTATTTAAAACTGCAATAAAATTTAACAATATTACTGTTTTACTGTATTTTTTATCAAATAAATGTAGCCTTGGTGAGCATGAGAGACTTCATGAGAGACTTTGAAAACATTAAGAAATCTTGTCGACCCCAAATGGAAGAACTCAAAGAATAATGGAAGTATAATATATTATTCTCGTAGTATGTATAAAAATGTCACAACTTCTTGTTTACAGTAAAATCTGAGTCCTGAAACAAAACCTGGTGATACAGTGGGTATAGAAAACAATCACCCCGTTTAAAATAATCACATTTTGTTGCTTTGCAGCCTGAAATGAAATGTTAGCTTTCACTTGAATGTTATAAATTGCACTGAGTAAATACAGCTGGATAAAACAAAAAATGTGTCCATCTTCATTTCAGGCTGCAAAGCAACAAAATATGATTATTTTTAAGGGAGGTGATTCTTTTCTATACCCACTGTATGTGCATTTTTCAAAAGGCTGCCGTTTTCAGCACTTGTGATTTTCCCAATTATGGGATGTGCATCATGTGTATCTAAATCAGGCAAAATAACTGAATTATACAGTTAAGTCAAATTATCTGTGAAGGATCTAAAAGCTGTAGTAAAAACATCATGTCCTGTTTATTAGTGTCTGACCTTTTCTTCACTATCACTCTTAAACACACATACCAGCAACTGTTCGGGTGTACAAAAGCCAACAGCTGTGCTCTTACAAACTCCACATCCTGAAAATGTTTGGAGTTTCGGCACCAACTAACCAAAACTTTCCTCTCAATTACAGTGATGGAATGCTGATGGACACAGCCATGGGAATGACGCAGACATGCAGTGCTGTTACAGGCTGCTGGGTATCAGTGATTTGACACTCACAGGCCTCCTGGAGAAATTTCTCTCGAACACTGTCCGAGGTGCAATTCTTACACGTCTTTATCGCCACAGAAAGAGCTGGGTTCTCCTGACAGCACAAAAGAAAGAAAAAGCATTTTAATAACCATTTCCGTAAAGCTTTCAGATTAATACAACATTAGTATTTCTTGCAAAGTCATTTCTGATCATCATCATACCATTGAGTAATTCATACTTCAATATAGACTAAATAAAAATTTTTTTTTAAATAATACGTTTATTCAATATGGATCCGTTCAATCAAAAGTGACAGTAAAGACTTTTACATTGTTACAAAAAAATATATACATTTTTAAAAAAATGCTGTTCTTTTGAATACTAAAGTCTGGAGTAATTGCTGCTGAAAATCCAGCTTTGCCATCACAGAAACAAATTGCATTTTAAAATATATTAATATTGAAAACAGTTATTTTAAATTGTAATATATTTCACAATATTTTAAATTTTACAATAAATAAATAAATTAAATTAAATTAATTTTACTGTATTTCTGATCAAATAAATGCAGCCTTGGTGAGCATAATATACTTCCTTTGAACAGTAGTATAAATAAATAAGTTATACACAAGTTAAATAATTTAATAAAATGTAATAAAGTCATTTATACTGGACATATGTAAATCCCTTGATGGACATCTCCAAACTGGCCCTCTCCGATACAGCGTCCCAGCTCAATTCTATCTCTTTGGATCTCATAGTCCCTGGCTGAAAGACAAAATGGACCCATTCAACAAACACTTAAAAATACCACTTCATAAATGATTATCTCAAGCCACTTTCCAACATGTACTCAGTCTCAGAAAAAGAAAAGACTCCATGCAATTCTTCAGTCTGTCTGTATCAGTACATATACAGTATGCTTTTCAATATAGAATCCATCCCATACATGCCATACAAACCCAATTATCAATCAAGAATGCATACAAGACTCAGTAAAGAAATTATACTAATGGTTCTTCATTAAAGGGACCGTTCACCAAAAAAATAAAATTCTTTCATCATTTAGGTCACACTCAAGTTGCTCCAAACCATGTGTGAATTTCTTTCTTCTACTGAGAACAAAAAAGAATGTGGGAAACCAAACAGTTTTTGGTTCCCATTTACTTCCATAGTACTTTCTTCCATACTATGGAAGTCAATGGGATGAGCAACTGTTGGTTACTGATGGTCTTCAAACTATCTTCTTTTATGTTCAACGGAAGAAGGACATTTTTACAGGTTTGGAACAACTTGAGTTTCAGCAAATAATGATATAATTCTCCTTTTTGGATGAACTATCCCTTTAAGAAGAACAAATCAATAATCACTTGAACAAGCCCTTTGAACATCCATATGTAAACGTGTCAAAGCCAGTTCGGAGCACCTTCAGTGGAACATGAAGATGTCCGTTAGAATTTTGCATATGTGTATAAAACCAAAAAAACTATTATTTCCATTTGCAACATCAGTAAGTGAAGAAAGATATAAAGATTCAACCACAAGAAACACAAATGGGCAAAGCAAAAGCAACACACAGGCCCCACCGTCACACATGAAGTATCAAGCATGTGGAGAAAAGGGAATGAAAACAGCAGGAGAAACAGCTTTACCTTCATCTAGTCCATAATATTCTGTTGTGCCAATAACGAGAGAAAACAAAGTGGCAAATATAACACTGAATAACATTAAGGTCACCATTAACTGATAATTATTTCCTTTTATAATAGGACATTTTTATTAATAAAAGCAATGTTTACAAAATCCAAACAAATCTTGTTATTAAGGCCCAGTGATTTTAACACTTATATGTTAATTTCATAGTTGTGAGCCACTTATTTAATATTAAACAGCATAATTTCCTTAAAAACAATACTGCTTGTGGAGCAAATTGGTAAATAAAAAATAATATCCTGTGTAGCAGTGAAATCTGTATTACAGGGGTAAAAACTTTTATTAATTTGATAAAAAAATTTATGTATTTAAAACATTAAAAGGCACATGAAATATAAAATATTTAAAATACAAATCAAACTTTTAATAATAAAACTTACAATTTTATTGATATATCAATATTATTTCACTAACATGAAATGCCACAAGAAGGTTAGATAAATGTATGAACAATACCTTATTTCAGGTATACAAAAAAAAAGAAGTAAAATTGTAATAAAGAAATATCTAGTAAAATGTACATTTTAAATTACTGCAACTTAACCCTAAAAATGCTTTACTATAAAAATTGTTGTTCCAGTAAATGATGATTTCAGATTACAAACGTACAAGAATATTAATAAAAAATATATTAAATAAATTGATCAAATAAGGTAAATGTTCTCCAAGACATGGCACAACAATAGTGCACACGCTCAGGTTCAAGTCTTTGCAGCAGCAACAAGATTTTCTTTCCAATAATTTGCTAAATAATTTACCCAAAATAACAACATGACAAAGCTAAATGATTGTTCCATTTATAAAATGGACATTTAACATCATATCCATTTCAGTGCATGCTCACCACTGCACTGTCTTTCTCATGTGTCCATTAAGCACATGGCACAGCGTCCATGTGCCCAGTGCTGGTCAATGAATGGAATTAGTTCTATTATTACTTTACAATACAGCTTCCTCTACTCAAGCCCACACTAAGCAAATGATGTTTGACTGAGACCCAAGCGCACAGAAAGGAAGAGACAAAACTGAACACCGTGTTACTCTAGAGTTCAGTTTCAGACCTAAACGAACAGCTAAGCAGAAAGCGACACCGACTCAAGCAGCTATAAACGTCTCAAGAGCTTCTGCGTCTGTGATGCCAAACAGTGTGTTCAAGGTAGATAATAGGAAGTAGGTTAGGAAAATGTGTAGAGTGATATATTTGCTTTAGAGGATGCTTTTAGAATATTGAACAGCTGAACTAATGAATACAAGGGTGTCGTGTAGAAGAACCCATTTATCTTCCAGATTTAAAGACTTCAAGTCATTTAAGACATACTAAAAAATTGAAATATTCACTGTATACAATTCAAAATGATCAAATTTTTGCTTGTAGTGTTACAGTGATTTTAAGCCAAAGCACCATAATACTGGTCTGAGATCAGTATGAACCTGTGATACTCACTGGAAGGCATGGTGTATGTGTCCTCTTCGTCTATGATCTCAGCATAGTCATCTGTTTCTGAAAAGGGAAAATAGTATTTTAAGTCCAAATGTTCCCACGTCTTCTCATCTCCGGCTCTCACACACTCTTAGGCAATTACACATGTCGTCTCTTCCCCATTAACGCTGCAGTGCTAAGTTTAAAAGTGTTTCCGTGTCTATGTATTCTGCAGGAGCTCGAGTTGGCTTCGATCACATCCACACAGCTGTGATACCTGAGTGTGTTTAAAGAGCGAGTACATCTGGCTGAGAGGGGAAACTTTCTGTCCGAAGCATTAGTATCATTGGGGAAAAACAGATGAACTCATGGGTAATTTGACAGCTTTTGTGTCTGTCCTGTCTGGTTTTAAGGAAAAATGTTTTGTCAAATATTCTCTATGCTGCAATGCCAACAGATTTTGACAGCTCATATTGACTGTCAGTGAAGTCCCATGAGTGGCATGCTGAGAGCAAACACTTTCCCCTTACTGTGAGAGAAAGGGATGTGTGTTTTCAGTAGATAAAGTCTCCAACGTGGCAAAGCTTACTAGTTTTACCAGATCAAAACATCAAATTCCATTGTAAGCTACTGCTGCGAGAGATCACAGATACACACCTAGGTATTTTGTTTTTCTTGAGTTCACAGGGCTGAAACATGCGAACTGAATGCACTTAAACTGTGCTATCAAAGAGAAAAACATTGAAGCAAGCAACTGTTCACAGTTCTTCTAGAGGAAGAAACTTCAGCTCACTTTGATTTATACTTAACATTCTTTTTGCACTCATTTCTGAGAAATAAATCTTGTGTTGAGTTAGTGTCCAATTGCATGAAGTAATTCACTTGAAGCAATATGACTGGTCAATATAGCTAAAAAATTTATTCATCTTATATAGAACTATAACATAATAATACAATGATTAAAACATATTAAAACTGATATTTTTTTTAGCCTTCTGGTGATATTTATATAGACGTTGCTTTAAAATACATGTTTTCCAACTTGTTTTTCAATTTGAAAATATCATTAAGACTTTTCAATTATATTCATAAAAATAAAGTAATTAACTGTACCTACCTATAAATATGTTTCAATACAACATTTTATTATAAGTATAAAAAAACCATGTAGAGACTTTTGTGAACATTTCTGAGCAATGGAGCAAATCAGTTTTGAACTGATTCAGAGAAAAAAATAATTTTTGAATTTAAGTGTAAATTTAAAGTTATTCTCAAGTCACAAGATAAAGATGGAATCTAATACTAAAACTAGTGCCTATAGGAAACTTAAATGTGCATTAGAATCATTGGGATATTCACACTGTTGTATTTTATCACCCAGAAAATCACTCTTGAAAATCACAAGATGACTCAAGATCATATATTGTGAATATTCAATAACTTGCTCCGCTCAAGCAATAAGACATATTAAAATTGGACTTTACCATCCCCACCAATATCATCTGTGGATCCAATCAGCATGCAAAAGAATTAAAAGAGAGACAGAGAGAAAGAGAAAGCATTAGATTAATGTCTTTATCAAAAGACATTACTGAGGAGAGGCAACAGAACGAAAGAGTATTTCATGGCTGTTACACAATGCAATAAAATAAAGCCCCAAACCATTATTTATCAACAAAAAGATCTTGAAAATTTGCATTCTCATTCTTTAGGTTATATTAAAAACACATGCACTATCAAGGTGGGGACTTTCCAGTGACTTTAGCTACTGTTACTACACTGAGCTAATGATATTTTCTATCCTCTAAACCTCACACAACCTTTTTGCATTTTTATTAAGACATTATTTAGCACTTTCATTAAGCCATTTTCCTTGTGGGGACCATTGACCCATGTAATTTAGATGACTTCCGGTTTAACGATCCTTGTGGGGACATTCAGTCCCCATAATGCAAGCAAAACATGTTTTACACACACACAACAGTAAACTGCAACAGGGTTTGAGAGTATTTTAGAATTACAGGGCTGAGCAGCATTTTAGAAACAAAGGAACAGACATTAATTTCGACTAGCACAACAGCTCAGAATTAAGCGTAGAAAACATCAGAGGGTTACACAACATGGTTGGAATTAGTTAAGGATTAAGTTCATTATCAATGATAATGTCCTCTTAGATGAGTCTTACCTGAAATGGAGATGGTTTTGGCCCGGACTCCTTGCAATCTTTTCTCATGGTTTGCCGATCTGTGAGACAAAGGTTGAAGAAGATGAATCGTGTACATTTTCAATCAAACTTAATCACAGCATGACCTTTCCACACTGATCTGGTCTGTTCCATTAGCGTGTGCGGGGGATGGCATAACAGATGGGCACTACCACAGTCACGTTAATGGGAGCTGGGCTGCGGGTCACATTAGTTGAGGGTACACTGAGAGATTCCACATGGCTGAGCCAAAGAGGCCAAAAGAGCAAGAACAGGGCGAACTGAATCGATCTAATGAAAAATTGTTGGAAAAGGGAAGGATACCCGAGGGTTGGAGTTTTGCAACTTACTTTGGAGCTTTTGGGATAGATGGAAGAGCTCTCTCTCCTTCTGTTGACAAACATTGAGAAATACAATTTAGAAGAGAGAAAAAAAAAACTGTAAAATAGTGAAATATTAACATTTAAAATAGTTGTTTTCTATCTACATATATTTTAATTTTGCAAAGCTGAATTTTCAGCAGCCATTACTCCAGTCTTCAGTGTCACATGATCCCTCAGAAATCATTCTGATATGCTGATTTAGTGGTCAAGTTGAAAACGTATCTGCTGCTTAATATTTTGCTTGAAATCATGTTCTTTTGAAACACTTTTTCAGGATTCTTTGTTGAACATAAGGTTAAAAAACAGCATTTATTTCAAATGGAAATCTTTTGTAACATAAATGTCTTTCCTGTCACTTCTGATCAATTTAATGCGCTTTCCTGAATAAATATTTATATTAGTGTGTGCGTGTTGTGGTCTCACCTTTCTGTACACGGACAATAAACGATGAAGAAGTTCCATTAACAAGTCTACAGTAACCATCAATGAGATCGGCCATGTTCTCCGCTGTGTTCAGTGCTGTAGTTGTTACTGTCAGAGGCTTTAACAAGAACACACAGGTCCCAAACTGCACCATATCCATGTATAAAAACCACACATAAGACAAAATGATACACTGAAAAAAGTGTGTGGATGTTACCTCAGGTGCTCCAGCCATGTCTAACTGCAGCATTCCCTTCCTGTCTCGCTCCTCGAACTGGATACTCTGCACTTGTGTGAAGTTAGCGAGGTGTGTTGGCTACAAAGAAACAGATACAGACATTAGATTCACTGTCAAACTGTCTATCAATCCATCGGACTGTACACTACTTACGTTTGAGCCTTTGTCTGTCAAATAACTGATGCCCTCCTCGGGTCCGATGGCCAACTCCACTGATATCACCCAGCTCGACTATCACACACAACAGCAGACACATTCAACTCAAACACTTCATGAAACACACACAAACTGATAAATACAATGCAAATTGATTTCCCCTCCCAGTGATGAATAATTACTTATGAGCACTATTTTTTAAAAAGAAATGAACAACTAAAACTACAGTGTAGGAATATATTGAGAAACGATGGAGAAATTCTTCATCTTTCAGCCAACAGAGGGCACTGCAGACCATTAAAGAAGTCCATCACCATTAAGCCAGAAATAATAAATCAGGAGAGTTAATACATGTAAATGTCTTGTGGCTTTATTTTAATGAAGTGAATTAATTACCATCTAAACTCAACTCACCCCGAGAGCGCATTTAAAACACTCCTTATCAAATCTGTATATAGGTGAAAGGATCTCAAAGAACTTGAGGATACACTGCTCGTCGTTCAGATTGGCGAACTGTTTAAAAGTCTGCTGGATCAGTTTCCGCAGGGATTTAGCCTGCAAAGACAAAATACAATGACTTGTAATTAAAATACAACATTAATTACAAACCCTTAAAGGTGAAGTGTGTGAACTTTTTGAGATGATGAAATACTTCCTCCTATACAAGTTTAACAAGTATAAGTCAACTATATGCCATTCATAAAATGACTTAGAGAGATTGTAAACACTGAAAGACTGCTCTGTTTCCTCTAGCTCAATCAATGGCACACGTTTGAGGTGGGACTACCTGTTTGGTCTTGCCTGATGCAAAAATTACACACTTCACCTTTAGGTGTAGATAGCAAGAGCCTTAATGCAACAAACTGGGACATTTGAACCTTTATACAAGGAAAAATGCACTAATAAATTCATTCTCTAAATCAATATCTTCAGAGAGAAGGAATTGAGGCCTGTGAATCATTTTGATGGCTCAAGAATAAGACCACAGAAAATCGCTAAATGTATGAATAAAACTGTCTGCAGCAGTTAGGACATAGTTTTATCTCAATAAGCGGTCTTAATCTAAATTTAAAATGACAAGCAGGTTCCTAAAAGCATTCAAACCAATCTTTAATGGTGTAAACAAGTCCTGTCAAATTACACAAACATTTTCAAGAAGTATTCATTATTCAGAGATGATAATTAGACAATTAGAATCAGGGTCCTCTCCTTGAGAGATGTTGAATATTTGTTAGTCTAAAGGTTCTCGAATTAAAAACCCTAAAACTGGTCGGTAATTCTCTCTTCCCTCTTGACATGGGCTTGGGTTTCCATGGTAACCAATGAAAAGGAGGTGATTTTGGGCTGCTTTGGGGTAGAATGTAAAATATAAAACAGAAGAGCAGAAGAGAGTGAAAGCCACAAAATATGCAGAAAATCTCCTTTATAATAAAGAACAGGGAAACACAAATGCCATTTCCATTCTCAATCTCAATTCCCAAATGCATTTAAACACACACAATTAGAATTTACTCTAACAATTAATGATGCAACGAGCAGGAAAAAAATTAGCAGCACAGAAGATTATTACAGCAAAACTGCAAAGGTGAACTGCATAATATTTGGATATTAAAATATTTTCTTTTTTTTTCTTTTTTTTTATATAAAAATAAATATTTATATACATTTATTTTTATTAATAGAAAAAAAAACTTATTTAATTTAATTTAAAGCCATTCATGGGTTATTTTATTTTAAAAGGGTAAAAATCATGGCAATTTATCTGTATAGAAATGTTCACAATAAATATTATACCAAACTTTACAAATAACAGCACTTCACAAGCAGCTAAAATAACAGTAGACAGTATGCCACAGCACACTAAAAGACTGAAATGGACTAGATAGGTCAGGTGGAAAAGGAAACTGGCTCTCTGGCAAGCTGCATTTCATTAGAACGGTTCCCTTCAGTGGCTTCTTCAGAGAGAGAGAAGGAAAACAGAACTGGGCCAAAACATCTCAGGGGTGTGAGACCACAGAGGAAGCCAGGCAAGTAACATCATTGATTTTGCCTGAACAATAGCATTTTCTCACATCCAATAAATCAAGACAACCACTGTCTTGAGGAAGCCATCGCAGGAGCATAAGAAATGTCTTATTACCTTTACCGAGTCTAATAAACTCTTTGGAAAGAATCTCCGCAGACCAACGTCCTTCCTGCAGGGAGAGGATACCAGAAATACATTGACTTCAGTCTTTAAAGAAAGTGAAACATCAAATTTTGGGGTAAAAGCACAAGAAATGAGACCGCAACTTGTTTGTGACTGAGCCATTATTACAGATTATTGTCTCTTCCGGTGTAAAGCAACACTACAGTAATGGAGACCCTGCATCACTGCAGGAGATACGCAAAGATCAATTATACTCTACTAAAATAGACCAGACAGGTTTCAGAGGGCCATGCAACACGCACTAGTTATTCTGACCCATATGCACACAATCTGAAAGGAAAAGAGATGAAGAGAAATCCTCTAATGGTTCAAAGAACTACTGTACTCCTTTCAGTCTAGTATGAGCTTGGTTTGAAGTACACTGACAGCATTACATCATAAGTGAACACTGCAGTAATATGACAATGAAAACCGATTGGAATTTAATTTCTCACATAATGTTCAGGCACAATGCAAAAAAGTGAATCCAAGTTTCTGTCATGACAGTGACAACACAATTTATTTTATTTTTTTTGTGGTGTCATGCCAGGTTTCCCTATGGAAGCCCATGTTTGGTAATTGCACATTTTTCCCACAACTGTGACTATTTCTATTGCTTTTGTATATCTCACAACTGCAACCTTATTTCTCCTGATTACTCTTAATTGTGACTTTACATTTCACAAATGTCAACTTTATTTATTACAAAACAAAGTAAAGTTTATTTTTTAACTTTCTCACAACTACTTTTTTTATTCTGAGGTGAAAAAACATCACAACTAATTGGACCAAAATCCCTTAAGTTAACTAAAATAATGCTGCCTGAAGAAACATATAATTCATGTAAATATGGACACAGTGTGAGAACACGACACCAATGATCCAAACATAGACAGCATTACTTACTCTAATAATTCATAATTAGATTTTTTATCCAGGGCGTTTCCACGCATGTCCCTGAAAAACCGCCTGTAACAGAGAAGAGGAAGGTGATTTATCTGAATTCAGTCTTAAATCATGGGAAAACACTTACATTTACTCATTTATACTACCGTTGAAAAGTTTGGGGTGGTTAAGAGATCTTTTTGAAAAAAAAATTATAATAATCTCTCACCAATACTGCATTTATTTGATCAAAAATACAGAAAAATTTGGAAAACGTATTACAAATTAAAAAAAATATTATTCCTGTGATGGCTCAGCTGAATTTTCATCTTTCTGTGTCCAACTTTCAGTGTCACATGATCCTTCAGAAATCATTCTAATATGCTGATTTGGTGCTCAAGAAACATTTCTTATTATTATCAATGTTGAAAACAGTTGGAAACAGCTATACATTTTTTCAGGATTCTTTAGATGAATTACCGATCCCAAACCTTTGAACGGTATTGTGTATCACATACCTGATTTCAAGGCAGCCAAGTTTAAGTGCTACATCTTGATCAATATGATCGGCAATCTCCATCATATAATCACTTTTCACCTGGGCACACAGAGATTTATATTAGGCAAGGCAAGGAGAAAGGTACAAGGCAACACTGACCACACAGGTTGGATAATGACCGAATTTATAATTTCCCTCCTCCTCGGGAACAGGCCGATACTGCATATCAAATAAATAAAAAAATAAATAATATGACCTGATAGTTTCAATTTAAAACAAACACAATAATACTGAGCTAATTTGCTAGTCATTAAGTTAATGACGTTTGATATAGTTTAATGTACTTTCCTCACAATCCATTTAAATCAAACGTTCTTGTTATTCCTAATTTATTATCTTGTTATATTTTCTATAGATCGCCACAAAAGGACCAGGTGGAATTGGTTTCGGCGACTTTCATGTCGACACCACAGAAGAGAGAAAAGAACTTATTACAGGGCCAGTCACCTGTCGGTTAAGTGTTTTACAATGGCGACTGTGAGCTTATGGTTTGATCTTTGTAACCTGGCAGGGATCAAACCAGTTACGGACCCTGAGCCTTGAACACTAAACCACCTTTCAGTTTCTTTTGTTAAAGCACTGTGTGGGTGAATCTCATGAAAATGGGTCATATTTCACCCCAAAATAAAATAAAAAAATAAATACATACACATTACACAATGTAAAATATAAAGATAAATACAATTTACATGAAGAAAAAGAAACCTAGAGTAGGACTGTTATTTTATTTGCATTTTTTTTGCATTGTGACATTTTCACGACAATGATGGTTCTCATTTTTGCTAAAAATCTAACATTAAAATCTGCAAAAATTAAAGCAGTACAACAAAGACCACCATGATGTGGAAATATTTTTACAATTTAATGTAGGGCTGCACAATTAATCGAATTTCTAATCGCGATTACAATTATGGATGCCACAATTACGTAATCGTTCAAAGCGGCAATTAATCGTTCAAAGTCCACTTATGTTATTCTGCATGCTTAAGATGCGTTTTTTTCTTTCTACATGTTATCTTAAGGGTTTTTCCCATTATTTTAATTTTAGTATAACATTATAATACCATTCATATTTGTACTTTTTTATAATTTAAAGAAGAAACCAATCCGATGTATAGTTGACATTTGAGCCTTAATACTATAGAAAAGCACAAAGTTTTTCAGTTAGTTTTCAGCTTGTTTATTTTCATATAAAAATGCGGCATGCAGTTGCATCAAACAATGGTATAAACATCATTCAATGTAAATTGTGATAATCGCAATTACAATTTCAAGGGAATAATCGACAATTATGATTTTTGTCATAATCGTGCAGCACTAATTTAATTATTTTTTTTGCAATACTGTACTGAGACCTGGAGAGTGAACATGCTTAATAGTCATGGAAATAATATCAAATTGCAAAACATTGTATTGGTGCTACAATATTGGTTTCACTGACCTAATAAAATAAAATATTAAAAACTATAGTTTACAGCTTCATTTTATTTTGGAATGAAATAAAATGAAGCTTGTTCATTTTATTTCATTTATTGCATGTTTTTGACAGGTTTCGTGCGACTCACTCATGTGGTGTTGGAAAAGAGGAGGAAGTGTCTATACAGAGACATTAGCGGAAGGTTTGGCAGCAGAACACAGGCTGCCAGATTAAACTATCCATCACCTGATGATAAAAGTAGTTGAGAGTTGGCTGGTCCTCAGTAAACTGGTTTAAAAATCCTTTAGGCAAGTATCGAATCCGTAGCTCATATCTGGAGAGAGAAGAGAGAGGGAAAGAAATGATCTAATAACAAAACACACTCCACATGCTGTCAGCTCTACCTGTAGAATCTCTGCATAAAGCTCAAAATAATCACACAGGAATATCAATCACAAGTGATCATCAATGATTGGCAGCCCAATCACAACAGATGCCTTAGAAAATGAAGCCCTCAGGTTGAACACCTTCACTGTGTGCCTGAATGGTTCAGATTATAGAGCTGTTTACTCATCTTCCCTTTCATATGTGACTGTTTAGAGATGTATTAGTATTAGTGCTGACAGCAGCTGTCTGTCTTGGAGGTAAAAATCACACCCCGTTCTCTCACAGCTGGTTCACTGTCTGCTCTCAATTACGCTAAATTAGTTTTACACATCTCTCTACCTGAGCAGGAGGCAGAATGCTGCGGCACCTGCCTCACACGTTCAAAACACTGTTCTCTAAACTGGCTATGGATGATGCACCTGGAACTTGCTGCCATCTGCCTCACACACAATGCACAGAACATGAAGACAAACCTAGTTTCTAATAGTTTTATAATGCTTTGTGGAACCATTTTTTAACTTCAAACCATTGTTTCCGGCTAAAATACGAGTCCTCTATCCATAATATTGCTTTCTCTAGTGGAAAAGCCGTCTCGTCTGAATCAGGAGTTTATAAGTAAAAACAATCCAAAACAGTTCTGAACAGAAATGTCTGTGGATTTTGATGTGAGGGATGGATGTTTCAATGGAAGAAAACTTATTAAGGATTATGAATTGGTATTTTTCATCAGCAGCGACGATTTAAAGTTAAAATAACTTGATGACTTGGATTTATTTCTTACAAACACGCTGCTTCTCGCTTCACAAAATGATAATTGATGGACTTGAGCTGTGCTGTGGATTAATGTGATGTTTTTATCAGCTGTTTGAACTCTCATTGATGGCACCCATTCACTACAGAGGAAGGATACACTGGCGAGCAAGTGATGTGATGCTAAATTTCTCCAAATCTGTTCCGATGAAGAAACAAACTCCTCTGCATCTTGTATGACCTGAGGGGGAATAGATTTTAGGCAAATTTAAATTTTTGTGTGAACTATTCCTTTCAGTTCTTAGCTCATTCTATAGCATTTGTGCAAAAACTGTTACTTTTATGAAGATTTAAGATGATCCAAAACCTGAGAAGAGATGAAGCCTACCCCTCCAAGGACCTCAGATGACCACATACAAACTACCAAATTTTCCTTACATTACTGAATTAATTTTGATCACAACATATAATCAATGCTGTTAATCGGGTTCACCATTTCTGTTTGATTACATCATTAACTAACTGCATGACTTTTACTATCCTAGAACTGTACATTTTTGCCATATGGACAACACCTTGACATATTTACCACTGATAAACTACTCCTAATTTTAACGTAGAAACTTTCATTTGCTGTGTATCATGAAAAGCGCTATACAAATAAAAATGAATTAAATTGAATTGAACTGAACTGAATTTGAAGTTATATCATATGTTGTGGTTTTGCTACAGCTTCAATATCAAAACTACTGCAGAAACGCTGTTTCTCCACGATCAGGCCCATCAAAATCACAAGTAAAACTGATTCTTCTTCATATGCTAGCACAGATTCCCCCCAAAACAGAGCAGTATTTTTAAAATAGAACCAGTTTGGATTTCTGGTTTAAATCAGTTTATCACACCGTACTTTAGGCTGTGCTGAATAATAACATTATTCCATGTGGGAAACATGATAATACACAATGAAAAACGAAAGGGAGCCTGCAGTTAAATCCTATCCATTTCTTTTTCATTTCTGCACAAACTGAAGAGGAGGAATTTAACCTGCTGATCCGCATTTGCAGAGGGTAAAATGTCTTGCATTAAAGCAAATGCTGCATTTATTATCAGGGCTCTGCTGGAGGGCAAACAGAACCAAGCTCATCCTTTGAACCACGGACTTCCCCGGTAAACGCATAAAAAGCCCATTCATCCATAATGAATGGTTGAAGAAAGAAGATGGCTGAAACAAGCCCTGGGCTGCGTGAATGGAATATAAACAATAGAGCAATTAAGCATGGACTGCTTTAATTAGCTTCATTAAGATAAAACTCACTATAACGAGCCACATTCATTCTGAAGCTCCGCCCACTGGGTCACCCTCATCGTGATGCAGAATTATTCTCCCCCACTGTATGAATTATACATAAGCCATTATATCATCCTTTCCTCCTCTAGAAGAACAGCACATTCACTCTGATAATGCTTTACAACAGAACGATGTGCAGTGTCATCCTCATAAAACAGGCATGACCCAGATATAACATGGCACGTATTTGATATAAAGACTTTGGAACAAGACTCCGGTTTTATGCAATTAAACAAGGGAAAGTTTGCATAATTTAACACTTTTCTGGATGGCTTTATGCTCAAACCACCATAATTTCTTTCAATAGACCACCAGTGACAGTAGGGACCAGCAGACAAAGAAAATAATATAAAAGATAATAATGTACCACAGCCCTACAGTGGTCTCAGATGTCAAAGTTGTGCTATTTCACAGATGTAAGAGGTGTTTTGATTGTATTACAGACAGAAACATCAAGCAGGAGGGGGAACAATGACAGAAATAAGTGGTGGCAAACTTAACTAAGCCCCTGTACGGCCACACAGTCATGCCACAATCTAAAGCATGATTACTTTCCTCTACAGAAAGCTCACAGTTTGGTTCTCTTTTCATTTTAAATGCATATAAAAAAATATGTGATGAGAACACATTCAAAGTAAACTAGACACTTGAACTACACATTTTTTCAAAGGCTAATGTTGATAGTGGTATCAAAAATGTATGGTAGCCAATACAATGTTATCAGCCAAATATTGGTCTGACTGATATATATATCAGTAAGTATATAACCTATATATATATATATATATATATATAGGTTTGTCACTAATAAAGAGAGCTTAAAAAAAAAAAGACAAAATACCATACCAACTTTTATCCCACTAGTGTCACCAAATTAAATTGAAATCATATTGCAAAAGTTTGGGGTCAGATCTTTTTGAAAGAAATTAATACATTTATTCAGCAAGGATGTATTAAATTCATCAAAAGTGACAGTGAATACATTTATAATGTCACAAAACATTTTTTTATTTCTAAACTTTCTATTCATCAAAGAATGAATCACAGTAATGCATCAAGGAAAAATGCATCACAGTTTCCACAAAATATTGAGCAGCACAACTGTTTTCAACATTGATAAAAACAAGCAATGCTTCTCGGGCACCAAATCGGTATATTAGAATGATTTCCAAAGGATCATGTGACACTGAAAACTGGAGTAATGAATGCTGAAAATTCAGCTTTGGCTAAACAGGAATTAAATACATCTTAAATATAACCATTTGAAACTGTAATAATATTTCACAATAGTACTGTTTTTACTGTAATAAATGATTAAATAAATGCAGCCTTGGTGAGCACAAGAGATTTCCTTCAAAAAGATTAAAAAATCTTACTAACACCAAATTTTTGAACGATAGTGTAGGTTTCCAAATAATCTCCTTGTTTGCCATTGGCTGAAAAACAGACAGACCAACCCTGTACTGTTTATTTATTAACTGATAAATAAACAGTTAATAAATAAACCAACTATTAACTGTAACAATGTTTTTATGCTTATGATACCAGCATGGAAACAGGGACTCACCTCCAGTCGTCCTGGGGATGGCTGTGCTCGTACCGCTCCCTCACGTGAGACACGCCCATGTCGGGGTGGAGCCAATGAACTTCACCTGTTTTCAGGTGGCTCATGCGCAGACCAAAGCAGGACACACACCTCACCTTATGGATGTCCACGATCTTCTGTATAATGCCCTGAAAAACACACACAAGCATTTGGTGACAACATATAGCACTCTATAAACGTTTAGCAGGACAAATATTCTGAGAAAAATGGGTTCGAAGCCAGAAGAGTTTCAGTTTAATCTTTCTTTTATTAATGTGTCATGTTATGGGTCAGTAAGTTCTGTGGTTCAAATCAATATAAGAGAGCAATGGCAAGAGAGGAGATGGATGAGATCAAGAGAGAACAGGATGTTCAAGAGTCTACGGAGGCATAATATACAATGTCTAATAGGATGGAAAAACTGTTATTTAATTTATTATGCAAACTGCAAAATGCATGAGCCATGAGGCAAGAACTGATAAGCCACATTAGTGTGTGATGAATAATTTTCAATCTCCTTACAGACATCATAAACTACTAATATAAGAAGTCTAAAAAACAAAAAACATTTTAAAAAGAGAAAACCTGGCTTAATCATAGGGCTTTATCACACTAAAACAACCTGCAATAACTCACAGATTTCATCTTAGACGTCAATTCAATCTATTTAATTTATTGAAATAGTGTGAGTTAATGTGACACTTCTGTGGCAGTAGTCTGTTTAGTTTTGGCCAGGTTTGGATGAGGTTCACACCTGATAAGCATCAGATGTAAACCTGGATAAAACAGAAGAACGGAGACAATGGCAGCCATGTGAAGGATAAAAGCAGGACAATACGCTTTGAAGTCGTATGGCTACTTGGCTTCAAAAACCAACCTCGTTAAATAATTTAGAGTAGCATGCCATTGTCTGAGGGGGTTTTACCACGAGTGTTCTAGGCCACTGCAAGCTGCATTCTGAATAATGCTGAAAAGCCTGGAGCTCAGAGGAAATATCCTCTTTAGTCCTGCACAGGAATGTTTGTGGTGTAACTGTCAGTTGCAATAAGGCTAATTTTCTACCAAAGCACAAAAACAAAAATTAAGCATCACAAATACACAATTTAGAACTTAAAAAGTAACTTTAAAAAATCCTACTACCAATAATAGAGCAACTGATAAAACTCCAGAAATTAGCCAATAATTATGTTTTACTGAAAAGCTCATATGATCATCTATTGTCTGTTTGCTTTCAATAATAATGAATGAAAAAAATCTATTTAGTAATATGACTGTGTAATAAGTTTGTTATTAATTTACATTTTTGAAAGATAATAAAAAAAGCTCCCAAATAGAATTCTGCGTGCATAATTTCATATCAAAACATTATAATAAAAAATATGGATACCTGCCATATAAACAAATATCTGATATTATCAGCCTCAATATTAGCAAAAAATGTATAAGAACAATGACAATTAATTTTTCTCTGTTGGCTGCAACTGATATGGTCCGATATGGTATTCTACATCCTGGAGAACATTAAGAGGGCCAGCTGATCTGCAGACTCACCCTGACATCGGTTGAGTCCCCGTGTCGGATGTTGCTGGCCCAGGTGCAGGGTTCACTACTGCTCTCGAAGTAGTGGAAGACTCTGAGTACACGCTCCAGAGCCCCTGCCGTGCGCTCCATCCCTGCACTGAAGCGAGGCTTGACCCCCTGGTTCAAGGCATGGGTCAGGTTGGGGTCCAGGTAAGCCGCTGCCATGGCTTTGATGGGTGCTAACTGTCCGTCATATTCTGAGGAGAACACAAATCTGTCACTGCAAAGGCCTTAAAGAAGTACAATCAACAAAGAAGAACTAACAACAATTGCTAAACTTGTGAAAAAAACTCCCTCTCTCTCTCTTTCTATATATATATATATATATATATATATATACACATACACACACACACACACACACACACATTTTTATTTCAAAAGTAAATATATAAACAAAATATTTGTTGTTATTATTATTGTTATTATTTTTTTAAACATTTCTAAAATCTTTATAGTTACAGAATAATTGATTATTCTAATATCCGTTTGTTTGTTCTAATAATCAACAAAAATGGAAAAAGCTTGCAGGAACAATGATAATTGAATTCAACTTAATATTTAATATTTATTGTTGTTTTTGCTACAAATATGATCTGAAGGATTATGGGAAAGTTATTGTAAATGGATGAACTATCAGCTTTGCAATGCCTTCAGTCTGTTTAGTCTTGTAATAATAATACTATTTAGATCACTGCATAATGGAATATTCTTGTTCAGAATAAAAACACATTAATCAGAGCACAAACATTCATTTCCAATGAAGAACGCACAGATGAATCAAAACACACTCACAAGACAATGAAAGCTCTCAGTCAAGTCAGTTTAGAGGTGTCACCGGAACACAACGACTGAGGCAATGAATGGAAGCAAGGCAATCCCAAGACTTTGGATCTACACTGATAAAGAAGACTGTCTCATCAGCTCGATATTCAACTGTCAGAGCAAAATATACAGCAGGATGCTGCACACACTAACAGGAGGTTGGACTCCTGGGAGGAAATAAAGGAAAAGGTCCAGATACCAACACTTCAGACAGATGTCTCCTGCAAGCATGCCAGGCCAGTGGCCTTGGGCACTATGATAGTGTCAGATATTTTGGCAGAAGAGCTACAAGTGCAACAATCCATGATGGCAAACTACAGCATTCCAGAGCTGCAAGGTCAACACAACAATGGCTGACTGTTTCACGTCAGCTAAATCAGCCCAAAACAGTCCCACGATGTGTCTACCACTCTATCATAAGGTTACAGCTAAGCATAAAGGTGACAATAACCCTACATGGTCTTTATCGTAAAATAAACCATGAATGAAACAGATGAGTGGTCAGTTGCACTGGACATTGTACATTATTTAAACAATCAGAATCAAGTATTCCACAGAGAACACTGGAATATACAGTAATGTAATAAATAATGGCCGTTATAATCACACAAAAGCAATTTACATATATAAATAATTCCAAAAAGTATGAAAACAAACAAACAAAATTAGGGTCACCCATACATTAAAACACTGCAAAAAGGAAATGAAATCAGCGTGAAACCACCTGGTAAGCCTATAGGACACATTTTATGACAGCTTTTAGTTTCAGTTCATTCTGAGCACCTCTCCTAGCTTTTCTGAAGAAGGGCCAGCAGGTACACGCCAGCGTGGATCTCAATAGCTCAGAGCTTAAACAGCCCTCTAAAAACACAAACAATGAGCCTGCGAAAGCGACTTAAGTTCAAAGCACACATACTGGTGGGTCCGAAGGACGTCAACAAAGCATAAAATCTATGTTGTCACTACTGTCAGTCTTTTGGTACATATTTCAGACATAAATGCTCTCTCACACACATTCAAACAGACAATACATTTTAGTAGCTTCCTCTGTGACATCATATCCTGCTTATCATAATGTGTCCATGCTTCATGTAACCAGCGATCCAGTTCCTGTCCACTTGGCCTGAGGAGACCAGGAGAATACACAACACTTCCTGACAAGACGGTCATGAGTCAAAGTCAAAGACCTGGATTCCACAGCCCTAAAATCACAACACTGGGGTTAAACCAGCTGATAGACCACAAGCACTCACACCGGACTATACACACACGCGACTGAACTCGCCCACAAGTAAACACGCGTGGTTAAATGGGACCTTGGCCAGGAGTAGGAGTTCACACACATATCTGACTGAAAACACTGGAGTTTTGCATTTACAATGCAATCAAATTTCAGCATATAGCAACTGAAGTTACTGAACAATGCATTTCTACTACATAGCCTACTACAAAAAAACCCCCTCAAAATTCTTGATACTAAATTTTCTACACAAAGACATCGCATCAACAGTTTATATATGGATACGTCACAACAGCGAAGACAAGACCATTGCAACTTCCGTTACATACTGACTTTATTGATTTTACTGACAGTCCTAGTTTCTGTAAATTCTGTTTGAAAAGATATACAAGAAATATCTTTGAATATTGTCTTGGACAATAGGAAGCCTTCGAGTCAAAAATGTCAAGAACAACTACAGTGAGCCAGCTGAACACATTTCAAATCTTAGATCTTTTGAATGATCCTAAAACATTATGAATCCTGACACTAAATATGGCTTGCACAGTAACGCCTGTGAGTATTGTATTTAGCTGTTCCATTTCCATAGAGGAAAGCGGTGGCATTACAATGGATGAAATAAGAAAATGACTGAACGATCGTTCTGTAAGGATAAAAGAAACTAGAATACTTTGATCTCCTGAGAGGCAAACAATGCACTGGCATCTTCAGGACACCCCACAGAGGGGTGGTGCGGGAAACACCTCTCTCACATATGCATCTGTGCCTTTTCATCTCCTCCCTCCACTGGATTCACTCAACATTCACTGTGCATAAGATAATTCACATGAATGTCCTTGACTGAACCAGAGGCAAAAGAGAGAAGCTTTGTTTCTGTACTCATTGACTTCAGTAGGAGTTTCCAAAATCTCAGTCATCCAGTAGTAGGAATTGTTATAATTTGTACCCCCCAAATACTTTGCTTCCTTTTACTTAACTGATGAATAGAGAAAACTCAGGTACTCTGATCACAACATAAAAATCTACGCTCAAAGTCTAAGCCAAGCAAAGCAAAACACATACAAAAACAAAACCAGAAACAAAACAAAAAAGCAAACATTCAAATAAAAAAATTAATTTAAAAAAATGTAAAAACCAAGACAAAAAAGATAGACAAAATCAAAGCAAAGAAAAGCAAAACACAGACAAAAACAAAACCTGCAAGGAGTGGACTGCAAACGTGTCCTGTGCGAAAGCAAAATGAGTTTGTGCTGCTTCTGCACCGGATACACATACTGTATATGCACTGCAGACGGAGTACGTGTGAACTTGGCGCAACAAATCTAGTTCAACATCTTATATGTCATGTTATATCCCATATATGTGTCACGATCTGCTACGGTGCGGGAACACGGAGCAAGGAACGAGGAGACCAAGAGTGCAGAAACCAAAGAATTTATTCATCTTCACGGGGAATCACACGTAGCACTGTAGACACAAACAATACCGGACGCTGGAGCACACACAGGGAACACTATTTATACAGACAGGAGGGGGGGAGGACGAGACACCCCTGGGAGCAATGAAACATCATGGGAAACACCTGGGACAAATTAAACATGAGAAAGGAAGGCACATGAGGAAAACAACCACAAAACACGGAACAGAGTCTGACAATATGTCTATTCTAGAGACATTGTTACACCTTTATTATTATTATTATTATTATTATTATTTTTCCTTATGTCTGTTCTAGAGACATGTTACAGCTTTTTGATAACGCTCTAATTGGTTTTCTTTTGGAAATACGTTTCAAATTCACACTGAATGCATTAACGACTGTAAAGCTTGTCTGTGTGTGTCAAAATCGTGATTAAAATCGAAATCGCAAAATTGATCAAAGAAATCGGGATAGGTTTTTTTTCCCATATCACACAGCTCTACTTTTTTCACAGGGTAATTCTGCACAGACACATGGGTAGAGGATTCAGTCTCTCACAAGAAGACACCAAAGCAGGCATACAGATTGTCTGCAGCAAATGTACAGGCCTCAGGCAGAGAGAGTAAAAATTGGATGGTTCTGTGCATCTGGAATGGTTTATTCTAATTCCGTGCTTAATTTCTCTACAGACAGGAGCTGAAAAGAATTAAAAAAGAAAGAAAGAGTCTGACATTACTATTAGCTGGTCAAATAAAGCGGAAGGTGCTTCCAGTAACATGGCAGCAGATCGCATTGTGATTTCAGTTTTGGCATTTATTATTGTTTGTAATTTGTGCCCATCAAGTGAAACCTTCTCTGATGAGGTGCGATGCTTTAATGTTTTTTCGGAAGAAAGATGCGACGTGATATCTATTGTTATGGGCGAAATATTATTTTTTCCCTATTACATTTACACTCGTCCAGGCCCTCAATCTAAAAACACCACTCCAACGCCAGAAAATTCATTATCATCCTATGCCTGTTATTGTCAGGCGACATTCACCCTTGTCCAGGTCCTAATGGGGAAGTTTGTCCCGGTTTTAACAGCATGGCTAATAATATATCCCACCTTTTCATGGATAATGGCGTGGTCGTGATCGTGCTGCGAGGTCTAGTTTGGAGAGGACAGTTTCCCTGGGAGGACGTGTTGTGGACCAGAAAGGCGCCGAACACGATGAGACCTTAGTTGATGAAGAGACTATTCCAGTATCAAGAGGTTCTGCCGATTTGCTTGGAGACTACTTTAACACAAAAGGTTTACATTTTGTGCACTTAAATATAAGGAGTTTGTTACCTAAGATCGATGAAATAAGGTGCTTACTTAAGAATTGTAAAGTGGGGATTTTTTGCTTAACAAAAACATGGTAAGACTCGTCTGTAACTAATAATGAAATAAAAGTAGACAATTATAATGTTATTAGGAAGGATTGCAATAGACAAGGAGGAGGTGTTTGTATTTTTATTAGATCGGATATTAAATTTTAATGTGTTAGACATTAACGTTGAGCAAGAGTTATTGTTCTTGGATTTATTGTTGCCTGTGACTAAGCCTATACTGTTTGGAGCTTGTTATCGTCCACACAGTCAAAACTATTTTTATGAGGGACTGGAGTTTGTTTTGAACAACAATAATGATGATTTGGCAAAAGAATGTATTATTATGGGGGATTTTAATACAAATGTAGCTAATAGAAAAGGGGACGATTTTAAAGCTTTACAGTCATTATGCCAATTATTCCATTTAACCCAAATAATAAACAAATCTACTAGAGTTTGGGAAGGTGGGGAAAATACCATCGATCTTATTTTGGGATCTGATGAAAAATATATTTCCCAGAAAGGAATAATTGAATACGGTATCAGTGATCATAATATCATTTTTTGTACAAGAAAACGTAGTAAAATAAGATTTAGTATTCATAAAACCGTACGAATTAGATCGCTAAAAGAATATATAACACTGAAGTTTTTAAAGACTATCTTAAAAGAGTTAATTGGAATGATATTCAAAATATCTCAATAGTTGATGATGCTTGGAAAAAATTTAAAGTTCTATTTCTTAAAGTAGTGGACAAAATTTCCCCCCTTAGACAGGTGAGAGTTAAGCAAAGAGCTAGTCCTTGGATGGATCAGAAAATATTGGAAATATTAAAAAATAGGAATAGGGCTCTTTCGATTTATAGAAGAACTAAGAACCAGGAAGACTATTTAAAATTTAAAGCACTTAGAAACTTAGGACAGAAAAATATAAAGGAGGCAAAACGTAATTTTATTAAGGAACAAATTCAAGAAAACAAAGAAGATCCTAAATCTCTGTGGAAGATGTTAAATAGGTTCCATTCAATTGGTAAATCAAAATTTTCTGTATCAAAGTTAGGTCTAGATATTGATGGCAAGATAGAATTTGATAAAAATAAAGTCGCTAATAAATTTAATTCATTCTTTTCATTAATTGCTAATAGTCTAGTTGATAAGCTTCCTCTGTC
>NW_015505638.1:1210121-1216170 GCF_001515645.1 Sinocyclocheilus grahami | reverse complement strand
CCATTTACTGTCACTAAGATTCTTAGCCCAGTGCCAGTCCGCCTCAAACTTCCTCCGGCGTACTGGAGAATTAATTCCGTCTTTCATGTCTCTAAATTGAAGAGGCCGTTTTTCATTCACCCATTAATCTGGCCGAGCAAGATGAGACCTTAGTTGATGAAGAGACTCTTCCAGTATCAAGAGGTTCTGCCGATTTGCTTGGGGACTATTTTAACACAAAAGGTTTACATTTTGTGCACTTAAATATAAGGAGTTTGTTACCTAAGATCGACGAAATAAGGTGCTTACTTAAGAATTGTAAAGTGGGTATTTTTTGCTTAACAGAAACATGGTTAGACTCATCTGTAACTAATAATGAAATAAAAATAGATAATTATAATGTTATTAGGAAGGATCGCAATAGACAAGGAGGAGGTGTTTGCATTTTTATTAGATCGGATATTAATTTTAATGTGTTAGACATTAATGTTGAGCAAGAGTTGCTGTTCTTGGATTTATTGTTGCCTGTGACTAAGCCTATACTGTTTGGACTTTGTTATCGTCCACCCAATCAAAACAATTTTTATGATGGACTGGAGTTTGTTTTGAACAACAATAATGACGATTTGGCAAAAGAATGTATTTTTATGGGGGATTTTAATACAAATATAGCTAATAGAAAAGGGGATAATTTTAAAGCTTTACAGACATTATGCCAATTATTCCATTTAACCCAAATAATAAACAAATCTACTAGAGTTTGGGAAGGTGGGGAAAATACCATCGATCTTATTTTGGGATCTGATGAAAAATATATTTCCCAGAAAGGAATAATTGAATACGGTATCAGTGATCATAATATCATTTTTTGTACAAGAAAACGTAGTAAAATAAGATTTAGTATTCATAAAACCGTACGAATTAGATCGCTAAAAGAATATATAACACTGAAGTTTTTAAAGACTATCTTAAAAGAGTTAATTGGAATGATATTCAAAATATCTCAATAGTTGATGATGCTTGGAAAAAATTTAAAGTTCTATTTCTTAAAGTAGTGGACAAAATTGCCCCCCTTAGACAGGCGAGAGTTAAGCAAAGTGCTAGTCCTTGGATGGATCAGAAAATATTGGAAATATTAAAAAATAGGAATAGGGCTCTCTCAATTTATAGGAGAACTAAGAACCAGGAAGACTATTTAAAATTTAAAGCACTTAGAAACTTAGGACAGAAAAATATAAAGGAGGCAAAACGTAATTTTATTAAGGAACAAATTCAAGAAAACAAAGAAGATCCTAAATCTCTGTGGAAGATGTTAAATAGGTTCCATTCAATTGGTAAATCAAAATTTTCTGTATCAAAGTTAGGTCTAGATATTGATGGCAAGATAGAATTTGATAAAAAAAAATAAAGTCGCTAATAAATTTAATTCATTCTTTTCATTAATTGCTAATAGTCTAGTTGATAAGCTTCCTCTGTCCAAAGGAAATTATGGGATTGATTTTGTTAACAGATTTTTATTTAAAACAAGGGGTGTTGCCAAATAGTTTTTCTTTTACTAAAGTTAATGTAAATCAAATTACTAAGATGCTAGAAGAGCTTCAAGTGTCCAAGTCAACTGGGCTGGATGATATTCCAGCTAGATTCTTAAGAAATGCTACAGATATTATAGCTCCAACTATTACATTTATTGTTAATCTTTCCTTGGAAAATGGTATATTTCCATCTGATATGAAGTTAGCTAAAATTATTCCGTTATTCAAAAAAGGTAACAGATACAATCCTGGAAACTATCGCCCAATCTCCATTCTTAATGTGGCCTCAACATTTTTTAGAAACAATTGTGTATAAACAGATGTATGAGTATTTAAGTAAGAGTAGTTTAATTTATGATTTTCAGTCAGGTTTTAGGAAATCTTATTCGACTGATACTTCTTTACTTTATTTAACAGATTTTATAAGGAGGCAGATTGATAAAGGTAAAATGTGTGGTATGGTACTTTTAGACCTCCAGAAAGCGTTTGACACTGTAAATAATTCAATACTTTTAGACAAGTTAAGTGTCGTGGGTTTTTCAAGTAAAGGGATAGCCTGGTTGAATTCTTATTTAACTGGGAGAGTTCAGAGAGTAGAAATTGACGAGGTTCTTTTTGAGGAAACGTTTGTTGAAAGTCCCTCAGGGAAGTGTTTTAGGCCCTCTTTTGGTTCTTTTATATATTAATGACATGCAAGCAGTTTGTGATTGTAATTTGTTTTTATATGCTGATGATTCTGCTTTAGTAATTTCAGATAAGGATGTTGGTAGGATACAAGTGCATTTAGGTAAGGAGCTTTGTAAGGTAAGAGACTGGCTCTCTGAAAACAAACTGATGTTGCATTTAGGTAAAACGGAATCCATATTATTTGGGTCTAAAAATAATTTGAATAAGGTTTCTAAGATGTCTGTCAAGGTGGGGGATTGTTTAATATCAAATAGAACTTCTGTTAATTATCTTGGATGTGTCCTTGACAATGATTTAAGTGGTGAAAGTATGGCTATGAAAGTTCTGTGTAAGGTTAATGCTAGGACAAAATTTCTTGCCAGACATTTTAGTTTTCTTGATAAACAGAATATAAAATTACTTGCATCATGTTTAGTGTCATGTCATTTCGAATATGCATGTATTTCTTGGATGTCTGATTTGTCTTGTGGTTGGTTGGATAAGTTACAAAAATCTCAGAATAAATTGATACGGTTAGTTTCAGGGTTTAGTCGTTTTACACATGTGGAGGTTTCCCATTTTAAGTGTCTTGATTGGTTATCTATAGAAAGCAGACTAGAACATATTAAATTATAAATGGTACATAAGATTATCAATAACAGAGCCCCTTCATATTTTTATGTATTTTTTCCTAGGGTAAATGAGCAACATTGTTATAAAACTAGGCAAAGTCTCATGGATATTACATTATGTCGTTTTAAAACTATGTATGGTCGTAGGTCTTTTAGATATTCTGGGGCACTTTTGTGGAATAAGTTACCTCTGGACATTAAAGGTATTTCGAATATGGTTAGTTTTAGTTTAAAAGCTAGAAGTTGGTTCTTAAGTAGGTTGTTTTGTTGATGAATTTGTAGTACGTACGTGGTTATTTGTGACTGTACATTTTTGTAAATTTTTGTATTTATAATGCAGTGCCAGTGTACCTGTTACCGGGAGTGAAGTTTGTGCTTTACATCAAGGACCACAATGGAAATACGTTTTGTTTTAAACTTTATTGTGTTATCCTTGACGAATAGAGTGTATTCACTACTTTTTTGTCAAATAAACATAAACATACTTTGGCCTATCAGATCTAAAAACTTGGACAAGACTTTTGCCTTGTCATTGAGCTCCGTGTCCTCATTTCTTTGTTCTTGGCTTATAGAGAATGTCTGTTTTCCAATCTTTTTATGCGCATTACACCATATGACTGTCTATCATTCTCCCTTCAGACACACTGTTAATTCTCATCTTTTAATGGCTATAAAACCTGTATTTGGTGCACAGAAAAGGAAGCCGTCTGACTGGGGTGGAGACAAGCAAGCCATGCAGGAAATCTGATTTCATCTATTTGGCCCGGATGGTTAGAGAAGAAACAAAAGGATGCTCACATTGGGTAGGAATGAGTTTAACACGCACTGCGTTTATGATAAAACAATAAAATTACAATTTGTATTCTAAAAAAAAAAATGTGTTGGCAGTGGGCTGTAAATTGCAATCGCTGTGTGAATTAGGGCGAAACTGCCGAGGCAAAAATGTGAGAAAAGCATCGAAAGTAGCTGTCAATCAGTGTGCCTTTGGTATATTAATTCATAAAGGCATATAATCTCCAATTAACTACAGTATAGCTGAGATTAGTTTAACTCAGCTATAAACACAAAGTAATTGTCCAGCAACCTCAGATGAGTCTGTATAGGAAAGCTAATATCAGAATCCCTATTAGCATTTTAAATGAGCAACATTTGTCTGATTGAGCAAATAAAATAAAAGAGCAAAATAAAATAGCCAACATATCTGTATCATTACCATTCATCATCCCCTCAATGAAACTCACAGATAGCTCTCTCTGACAATAATTATCAGTATATTTATTATTCGGTATGTGTCAAGCTTCCTACACACACACACACACACACACACACACACACACACACACTCAGCTGAGCACCGTTGGGAATTCACCCCTCAGTATAATGAAGCTACACTCCACCTACATGACTGGTTTTGCACTGATGTCAGCGGACTGATAATCAGGCTGACAGCTGCTCTCGGATTGTTCATTAAACTCAGCCTAATGAGCTGGAGATAGACAGAAAGTTGAATTCTCATCCCTATATTACAGAAGAGTTCCTTTAGTAGGGATGATTTTCATTGACACAATCCATATTAAAAAATTAATAATTGAAAGAAACAAGCCAATTTTAATAACTTTGGCCAGACTTGCACACAAGATAGCAGTATAAATCAGCAAATTTTGGAACTAAGAAGGGTAAACACAAGCACACAGACCACTCATCCACAGGCAAATGCAAGTAAAAATAGTCTTTGATGAGTGACTAAAACATTACATGACTCAAATCAGATTGACATGTCTGATTCAAATCCAAGACTATTAAAGAAAACATCGGCTGCAATCTTTTTTTGTCCAGAACTCAATGCATGCTATATGTAGGCAACATACAAAATTAGGAACAAATTCATATTATGTGACCATGGACCACAAAACCAGTCAAAAATAGTAAATTTTTTGAAACTGAGATTTATACATCATCTGAAAGCTGAATAAATAAGCTTTCCATTGATGTATGGTTATGATATGACAATATTTGGCCGAGATACAACTATTTGAAAATCTGGAATCTGAGGGTGCAAAAAAAATCTAAATATTGAGAAAATCGCCTTTAAAGTTTTCCAAATTAAGTTCTTAGCAATGCATATTACTAATCAAAAATTAAGTTTTAATATATATATATACAGTAAGAAATTTACAAAATATCTTTCATGGAACATGATCTTTACTTAATATCCTAATGATTTTTGGCATAAAAGAAATGTCAATAATTTTGGCCCATACAATGTATTTTTGGCTATTGCTACAAATATACCCAGCGACTTGAGACTGGTTTTGTGGTCCAGGGTCACATATGCAGCGTAATGGATTGGTACTATACTACAATCAAACGTTTGGGGTAAGTCAAATAGTGTGTGCTTTTTTTATTTTTTATTAATATGTTTATTCAGCAATGATGAATTAAATTGATCATATCTGAAAGTAACAATATATATAATGTTACAAAAGATTTTTAATAATGCTGTTCTATTGAAATTTCTATTCATCAAAGAATCCTAAAAATTGTACCATGGTTTACACAAAAATATTAGGCAGCACAACTGTTTACAACTTTAATAATAATCAAAAATGTTTCTGGAGCACCAAATCAGCCTATTTAGAATGATTTCTATAGGATCATGTGACACCAAAGACTGGAGTAATGGCTTCTGAAAATTCAGTTCTGCCAAAGGAATAAATTACATTTTAAAATATATTCATATAGTAAACATTTTAAATGGTAATAATATTTCACAAAATTACTGTTACTTCATTTTTGATAATCTAAATGCAGCTCTGGTGAGCATAAGAGAAATATATACTTTATAAATATAAATAAATAAATATTTTAAAAATCTTATCGACCCCAAAACTTTTAAATGGTAGTGTAATCCATATGATAAAATAATATTTTCTATATGGTGGTATGATACGGCACAGTGATTAAAAATTAATAACCTGACCATCATGATTCTTCACCAAACATGATAGATGTTGGATTGTATGTAGAATTGTAACTAGGGATGCACGATATATCGGCCACCATATCGGTATCGGCCGATAAATGCTAATTTTTTTCTGTTATCGGTATCGGCCCAATAAGAAAATTTGGCCGATATCTTAAAGCCGATAAATAATGCATTATTTCCTTCAGAGACACTTCAGATGCGCGCTGTTCGTTTGCAGCCTTTTGTGCAATTGTACGTTGTAATATTGTGTTTAT
>NW_015505638.1:1151222-1210064 GCF_001515645.1 Sinocyclocheilus grahami | reverse complement strand
AGTAAAATTATTTTTAAAACATACACCGTTCAAACTAGGCTGCTTATGTTGAAGTGTTCGGGATGTGGTTTTTAATGATGAGACCTTTTTTGTAATCAGGCTCTCAAAAAGTATATAAAAATTTGGATATAGATTTATCGGCCAACATATCGGTTATCGGCTTTCAAAAATAAAGGATTATCGTATCGGCCAAAATTGTCATATCGGTGCATCCCTAATTGTAACACAACAGCCCTACTAATACAGATCATGTGCTAGCAGTCATCTGCCGAGATATTAAAGTAACCCCAATTCAACATAACCATAAAGGACTGCAGTAGAAATCTAGAGACGAAACCCACAGAGAGGTCATATCGGAGCTCCTATACATTTAATTTCTCCTAAACCACCATTAAATCAATATACCACATCCTGTAAGACAGATTGAGTGTGAAATGGTATCGTGGAGGTTTTCTGGAAACGGGTTGCAGTGCTGTATCTGGGTGACATACTTGGAAGAGGGGGAGGGTAGGAGGAGTAGACGCAGGCTCCTCGTGCCCAGCACAGAGGGAAGGGACTGCAGCCGCTGCTCTCCATCCGCTGGCCTCCGCTCTCGTCTCTCTCCCAGCCCCAGCGGCTCTCCGACTCCCTGGCACAGTCATAGGGAGCAGGGGGTGACCCCGGCCCACCGCAGCGCACTGTAACCAGGCCACCAGGGATGGCCCTTAGAGGCCTGGGATGAGGCGTGGTGTGAGGTCGCAGGAAGGTGATTGGTCAGCTGACCGAAGCGCTAATCAAGGAGTGCAAAAATATGAAGTGATCAGCTAGGCTGTGTGGTTACAGGAATGATGGCAGGCAGGTAGATATGCGAAAACGTTAGGCGTGCCGGTCTCGTTTCCCTCAGCAGCGCTTTTTGAAAACCACCAGCAAGAGCAGTGGAAAAAAAATCCAGAAGTGACAGGGAAATCCCACAGCTGTCTAGAGTAATCCAAAGAATGGATGCAGCAGGCGAGGCTGGAACAAAATCAGAAATGCTGACAAGAATAATCCTCACATACTAAAATGCTTCCTTTTAGCTGCCTTTCTAAAGTTCATCCAGAGAGACGCTGCGGTGACGGCGTGTGTAATTTTCACAAGCCGGCAGAGTGTGTCAGGAGAGAAAGTGTGCTTACGAGGGAGGGATGAGAGAGAGAGAAAGAATCAGGCCAACAGAAATAAGAGGAGGGGCCTCTTTAAATATGCTAATGAGTTCTGTAAAACCAACTGCTATTGGCTGACCAGCTCATGTTTACAAAACACAGACCACTGAGCCAAAAGAAGCGGCCGATCAAGTTTTTCAGGGTGTGGGTTTGACCAGGATTATTCAGCTGGGCGGTCACCTTATGAATGATGGTAGAAGTATTATATGCTTCACTAAGAGGACATCTGTGGGCTGCTCGCGGAGATTCATGTGGAGAGGGACTAAAGGAATGTCCGTCAGCTACCTGACAAAGGCTCAGGGAAGGAAGTCCGTTTCCTGTTTTTGACAACAGCCCATACTTGCAGAGATGCACATAAATAAACGATGAAACATCACTGCAAATGAAGCTAAAGCTTATTTAGTAAATGAGTGCATCATCAGCCTTTGCGATTTGCATAACTTGCATAATTATTTATGCTGATGAACATGAAGAAATCGGTCTATAAAGGTACTCTGGCAATGTACTGAAGAAATATTTCAGCATTTTTGTGTAATCCCAAACATGCCATTTCAGCTTAGTATCTACAGTTAAGTCCTTGTTCTGTCTAGTTTACTCTATCTATGGGAAATTACATAAGAGATTTACTATAATTCAGTCTGTAATAACATTGCAATCTGTCTATATTAAAGTTTTGCTAAAACAGGTTGAAATATAAAGCAGAAATAGAGTCAGACAAAGAGCAAGTGAGATTGTTACAGTATCACTTAGAATTTGAAGAAAGTACTGAACCTATATAAAAATACAATTATATAAAATATAACAATTTTTTTAATTATAAATAGTCATGCACCACACACAAAGGTCTTAAAGGGGTCATATGATGCTATTTTAAAGATCATTATTTTGTGTATTTGGTGTAAAAGAAGGGAAGCACACACCGTCTCCCTGACATGGCTGCATCAACACTACTGCTGTTCCTGAAACCACGCCATTTTTCTTTGCGTGCACATTTGGGCGGCATTATGCTAATATTTCAACATAGTGATATAGACATGTGGGCAGTGTTGGGAAGGTTACTTTGGAAATGTAATAGGTTACAGATTACAAGTTACCCTATTTAAAATGTAATAGTAGTGTAACTTTTTCAATTACTTTATTAAAGTAATGTAACTGATTGCTTCAATTAAGATGATCAAATTTGAACACATCCACCACAAAATCAGACTTTAGTACCACCTTTTACTTTGAGATTGATCTGAAGTTCAATGCAGATTTAAAATCATAAGAAATAGTTAATAGATAAGAAATATTTGCATAACTACAGGAAACACTGCATCTAACAATGGTTTGGAAAAAATAGTTAATTAAAAAATAATAATAAATAAAAGCATATACATCCACTCAAATACGGCTATCTAATAAGCATGTGTCCTATTCTGTGTACTAAACTCCTGAAACATTGGTGTCTCTTTGAAACATTGGTGTCTCTTTGTATATGATATGATTATAGTTTTCTCAAAATAAGTAAAATGCTCATGAAGTGACTCAGAGCAGTTCTAGAGATTATGTTTATGTGTTCATGTACTCATATATTGAGGCGGCAGAGGCTGCAAACACTGCGAGCTTCACTAGGCCTATGTGTAGTAAATGAAATCGCGTGTCTGCGCCATTAATTTCCACGAGGGGCAGACTAGGAAACTAATTTCAAGCCGGGAAATCTCACACACATACAACCACAACATACACCTGAAACTTGGACAACCCTATTTTTGTATGGACCTCACATAAAAAAAGGTTTAAATCCATAGGTTGGGGACATGCAAAATAATCTCCTGAACTGCACCTTCACTTCCATTTTTCTTTTCAGTCTCTTTATTTTGCCCTGATATCTATCTCTCACGATAATAATGATGTCCTTTATACAGTATTTTGAATGATGACTGATGAGCAATGGGCTGCTGCTGCTTAACTAAGTAAACAAAGACAAAACTACAATAGCATATATTTACAGATGAAACTGACCTGTACTTGAAACCCTGAAAAGTAGTTTTGCTTCTCTGCTCCACCTGTGCGCTTCCACAGTTCACTCCATTCTTTCTCTCGCATTGATTACTCTGTACCAAACCGTTTGGAGGAGGCGCGGAGAGCGCGCGAGACGAAGCATTGCCAGTCACGACTATCCGATTCATGATTTATTAGAGATTTAATTATCGAATGGCGAATTCGGAAATAATCGCTTTAGTACATTCGGCAGGCAATTATACAATGGTAATATTAAAATAGCGGGCCAAATCGGCTGCCAGGCCACCGGGAATGGTCCCGGTTCTCCCGATGGCCAGTCCGCGCCTAATTTACACAGACAGACATGCAGAAAGTGCAGGATTCATATATTGTCTTTTCGCGGCTTAATATTCACAGACACTAGTCCATATCGCGTTTTGATTCAAGTACACTGACCTACTTTTGATTTATTCGTCCAAAATGTGGCATATTCCGTCCGCGTTAGGCTATAGGAATTCCGTTTTTATGACTGGATTCTACGAACCTGTCTGTGATTTCGCATCGCGGAAATTATAGGGCCATATGTCAGAGTAGTCTTTATTTGGGAAAGAAATCAATTAAATATGTGGATGTGTGTAAATATTCAAATGTAATCCCCTTTGTAATCGTTCACATTTACATAAGTAACTGTAATTTAATTACACAGTTTTTCGTAGTAACTGTAACTGATTACAGTTACACTTATTTTGTAATTAAATTACGTAACGCTGTTACATGTAACTAGTTACTCCCCAACACTGCATGTGGGGGCGTGTTAGAACAAGCAATTTAGGTAGGCGTGGTTGACTCTTAACTTTTATAAAGAATATCTCTTTGGATTTGAGACTTTAGTCTTTGCAACTTTACAGATCTTCTTTATGCACCAAGAGCTTGTAACACTCCAAAGAGAAAGGAAAAATTGAAATCGCATCATATGAACCCTTTAATACAGGAAGAACTGTTAAATCATACCAGTAGATTTGTGCGTTATTTTGTGCTTAGAATCAGAGTCATAACTTACTTCTGATTGAAAAACATAACGCAGCAAATTATTTGCTGTTATTTAACAGTTTCATCTTGCCATGTTTGCCAGAGATATTCATTACCATTCCAAGCACTCATTCCCTATAGGGAGGGCAAACAGGTCACTTCCTGCTATATTAACCGCATTCTCAAATATCAGCTAATAGGCCCCATTTTGTGTTTAATAATGGTCTCCATAGATGCCACACAGACAAACAGGAACCCTACTGTTTAAAAAGGGCCTCCTTCCTTCCAACAGTAATGCCCTTGGCGATGGAAAGAATCAAGGTTAAAAATATGAAACATTAGCTGATTGGTGGGGCATCCTGAATGTGTTTGGACAATGTTGCAATTCCTCAGAAAACGATGAATGAATTGAGAATGCACCAGTAAACTACACATCTACACTTGAACAACATTTTCTTGACGCCAATCAATTGTGTGCATGTGTGGGGCGGGGGTGATCACCTAAAATTACAGCTATAACCCAAACTGAAACACTTACAGCATTAAAAAGTGTTTTTTACATAAATGAATAATACATCAACTGAGAAAAGCTGGTTATGGGAAGAATTAAAATTCAGCTCCATTGTCATACGGGCAGCCCAAAGGCAGCTGACAGGCTTTGGAACAGTGTGTACTGATCTGCTTTATTCAGGAGAACACGCTCTACCCATTTCACATTCAGTAAATGGTGGATTAAGGTTAGGTTGACATTTCCCCCGATCAATTTGAAATCCATTTCAGAGAGGAAGAGAGAGAGTACAAGAGCTTGTCTTACCTGCGTAATATGATATCCTTGAAATATCTGCAAAAAAATACAAGTTTCATGTTAGAGTTTATAAATTTTCAGAAATTATCTCTATTCTACAAAAGAGCTGAAACTGGTATGTTAAAGTACATGCTTGTGTTCCATTGTGTGTTTAGAGGGCCCTCTAGCTGTCAACTACACTGCTAATCTACACATTCAACTACAATTAAATCATTAGAAAAGATTGGATATTTATGGGAATGTTTTTATAACTGCATCTGAAATAACTACTGACACAGAACAAAAAAAACTGCTAAAATTACAGCTAGGCAAAATACTAAACCTGACACAAGAAATACCAAAACTAAAATATAGACCCAACTCAACCGAAACTGCATCTTAAACTGATGCCAACAAAAAAGTTGTATAGAATTTCTATCCTAAAAGAGCTTTCTTAAGAGATTTGTGGCTTTTAGTCCATGTCTTTGTTTTCAGGTTATCAATATGCTAGTGAAACTAGTCTTTACTAGCCAGCAGCAAATCATGGTTCATGATTATGATGTTGTAGCAAACTTCATAGTTCAGGAAGAAGGAGGCGGGAACCGGCGGACATTTAGACAAACTTTAATAAAATAAACCAGCACAAAATAGCGCGGCAGCCCCTCGCGGACGACTGTCGCGCACAAACAAAACCAAAACACAAAATAAACTCCAGGCCTGGTCCTCTCTCGTCTTTCACTGTCGTCACTCCTCCCTTTTATCCTTCCGGAGCTCCTCTGTGAGACTCGAGACCGGTGAGTGGTGCAGATGTCGCTCATTATCAATTACTTCACCGGCCTCGCTCCGTTCCCACGGCTCTCGGCCCCGCCCCTCTCGTCACAGATGTAATTAAACTTCCTTACTAAAATAGTAAATATGTCACAAAACACAAAAGAAAACTGCACTCAAAGTAATCTCAGGGCTTTTTAAAGTTTCCATTTTTGTTGTGGAATAGAATAGAATAGAATGGAATAAAATAGAATAGAATACCGTCCAGATTTCATTAGCATTAAATCATTTTTTGTCTGGAATAGAATAGAATACTTTTTTTGTCCAGGTATCATTAACATAAAACGTTTGTGTCTAGAATAGAATAAAATAGAATAGAATACTATTCTGTCCAGGGATCATTAGGGAAAAAAACTGAACTAAATATTTGTTTGGAATAGTGTAGAACAGAATTATGACCAGAGACCATTATCATGAAACTATGGCACAAAGAAAGGACAGAGTGATGCAAAAAGCTCAGAATGAGGTCATTCTTGAGCCCACTGCTCACTCAGACTCTATCAGAAAGTCAGCCAGAGGCTGAGTGATGATCAGAACTGCTGAAATGTCTGTCTCATTAAACAGGGAACACTGGATAATCTTTTCATTGTAGATGCTGAATCTGACTGCACTCTAATTGGAATGCAGTGGATTTCAGCTATTCGAAGAATTAGAATCTCTCACTGCATTCTGCTTAAAAGGTGAAGAAACAAAAGGCGGCCAGACTTTGTAATTCTGTGATGGATTGCAGCAAAATGGAGGTATAAATAAGACTGCATTTAATTCAAAGGTCATTGCGGTATTCTACAAAACCTATAAAACTACAGTCTGGCTTATTTTTCTCTGCCAGTTTCCAAGTTTCACTCCCTGAACTGTTCAGCTTTAGAGTTAACGCGAGTGAGATGATCTCATAAACACAGGCAGCAATCAAACTGGCAATCTACCTAAACCTCACATAGCACAACCGAGGAAAAAAGAAGAAAAACAGACAGTAATTGTGAAAAAGAGACCATTCAAAGAAACAAACACTGGAGCCATCCTTCATCAAGAACAGAGAAGATCGCAAAATTGTCACAAATGAGCAGAAGCAGGGAGCATTCGTCTATTGTGACAGGCTGTGCTGTAGCTCCAGGCCTGATGGTGAGACTGACAGGTATTTTTCAGAGTGAGGGCAGGAGAAGAGGCTGAGATGTTATCATTCACATAATCTCCAGATTGATTCATCACACCAACCCGAGTCAATGTACAATTCCAACAAACTGCCAGTCACGCTACGGTAATGTTTTCAACAGGACAGAAATGTTTCAGTAAATAAACATAAGACAAAAACATTCTGTGCTGTGTGAGGAAAACCCATTTCATACCATCTTAAATGGATTTTTGGAATATAGCAGCTGGTTTGTTGATGGAACAAGGTGGTCTACCAGATCACCCATCAGCCCTACCAACGGTCTACTCTAACTTGGACCATCTAAGGAGGGCCATTAATGACCAGCTTGGACCTAACTTGAACTAACTACCATCAGAATCAGGTTTTACCTGGATTTTCCAACAAAAAACAAATCTCTTTAAAGTAAAACTATGCACGGCTAAAGAAGAATGCCACCTAAATATCTCAATAAAATGATGCCTTTATTGCTTATTGAATAACAGCCAAATGATCTTGCACAAGTTTTCTGAGAACATCAGTTGCTATTATGAAACACTGGTGCCAAATTATTGTAACACCCAAAGCATATTACACCAAGAATAAATCTAGGAAATAAAGTGAAAACAAAGCAATGGGCTAAATATTATGCTCACAACGACAAAGAGCAATTCAGCTGTTTGGAAAATATCTTTAAAATGTTAACATCCTCAATCAATTCTTTTACCATGCAGGATTAATGCAAACAGGAAGTTGCATTTGAAGATCTAGAATAGAATGGAATAAAATAGAATAGAATACCGTCCAGATTTCATTAGCATTAAATCATTTTTTGTCTGGAATAGAATAGAATACTTTTTTGTCCAGGTATCATTAACATAAAACGTTTGTGTCTAGAATAGAATAAAATAGAATAGAATACTATTCTGTCCAGGGATCATTAGGGAAAAAAACTGAACTAAATATTTGTTTGGAATAGTGTAGAACAGAATTATGTCCAGAGACCATTATCATGAAACTATGGCACAAAGAAAGGACAGAGTGATGCAAAAAGCTCAGAATGAGGTCATTCTTGAGCCCACTGCTCACTCAGACTCTATCAGAAAGTCAGCCAGAGGCTGAGTGATGATCAGAACTGCTGAAATGTCTGTCTCATTAAACCGGGAACACTGGATAATCTTTTCATTGTAGATGCTGAATCTGACTGCACTCTAATTGGAATGCAGTGGATTTCAGCTATTCGAAGAATTAGAATCTCTCACTGCATTCTGCTTAAAAGGTGAAGAAACAAAAGGCGGCCAGACTTTGTAATTCTGTGATGGATTGCAGCAAAATGGAGGTATAAATAAGACTGCATTTAATTCAAAGGTCATTGCGGTATTCTACAAAACCTATAAAACTACAGTCTGGCTTATTTTTCTCTGCCAGTTTCCAAGTTTCACTCCCTGAACTGTTCAGCTTTAGAGTTAACGCGAGTGAGATGATCTCATAAACACAGGCAGCAATCAAACTGGCAATCTACCTAAACCTCACATAGCACAACCGAGGAAAAAAGAAGAAAAACAGACAGTAATTGTGAAAAAGAGACCATTCAAAGAAACAAACACTGGAGCCATCCTTCATCAAGAACAGAGAAGATCGCAAAATTGTCACAAATGAGCAGAAGCAGGGAGCATTCGTCTATTGTGACAGGCTGTGCTGTAGCTCCAGGCCTGATGGTGAGACTGACAGGTATTTTTCAGAGTGAGGGCAGGAGAAGAGGCTGAGATGTTATCATTCACATAATCTCCAGATTGATTCATCACACCAACCCGAGTCAATGTACAATTCCAACAAACTGCCAGTCACGCTACGGTAATGTTTTCAACAGGACAGAAATGTTTCAGTAAATAAACATAAGACAAAAACATTCTGTGCTGTGTGAGGAAAACCCATTTCATACCATCTTAAATGGATTTTTGGAATATAGCAGCTGGTTTGTTGATGGAACAAGGTGGTCTACCAGATCACCCATCAGCCCTACCAACGGTCTACTCTAACTTGGACCATCTAAGGAGGGCCATTAATGACCAGCTTGGACCTAACTTGAACTAACTACCATCAGAATCAGGTTTTACCTGGATTTTCCAACAAAAAACAAATCTCTTTAAAGTAAAACTATGCACGGCTAAAGAAGAATGCCACCTAAATATCTCAATAAAATGATGCCTTTATTGCTTATTGAATAACAGCCAAATGATCTTGCACAAGTTTTCTGAGAACATCAGTTGCTATTATGAAACACTGGTGCCAAATTATTGTAACACCCAAAGCATATTACACCAAGAATAAATCTAGGAAATAAAGTGAAAACAAAGCAATGGGCTAAATATTATGCTCACAACGACAAAGAGCAATTCAGCTGTTTGGAAAATATCTTTAAAATGTTAACATCCTCAATCAATTCTTTTACCATGCAGGATTAATGCAAACAGGAAGTTGCATTTGAAGATCTAATCTACATGATTTTTTTCAGGGATGCACAATATATAATTATATATCAGTAATTGTCTGCTATTAAACATTTTTAGAATTTATCACTATAAGTATTACATAATTAATTGTGCTACTCAGTTTTTACATATAAACACATTTACCGTCATCTTACGCTCACTCATAATTTCTTTCAAAACACTTATTTAACAACACTAGCCTACTCTTCAGCCAAACTCAAAATGAATATCCATTTTTCATATACTGTACATTATCATGTTGTGATGCCTACACTGACTTGTAGCACTTAAATTAATTGATTTTAGTTTTTAGTGTTTTACTTTTAACTCATTTAGACAAAATAGTCTTACACTCTAAAAAAAAAGGTGCTTCAGCGGTTCTTTGGAGTGGTTAAGGTGCTATATAGCACCACTACCGTATAAAGAACCTGTTAAGCCCCTGTATGGTTCTTCAGCGTCTATGAGGTGCTATATATTAGAAAATACGGGATTAGTTTCCACTGTTATGCCGATGATACTCAACTATATATCTCAACAAGACCAGATGAAACTTCTAAATTATCTCACCACTATCGTAAAACCTGTAAGCCTCTGTATAGTTCTTTAAAGGTTCTTTAACTCTCTCTTAGTCTCTTATTTTAGTTGAGGAAAGGATTAAAACAACATTAAAATACAGTCTATTTCTTGAAGATATAATTTTTTTTTGCCCCCAAGGCCCCCATAAGGAAATATTTCAGGGCCCACAAATGAGACCTTTGACCTCAGAAAAAAAGGACCTCTCCACAAACAGCAACACCAACTTCACACATTACTGACCAGTTAGACTTTATTTCTGGAGTATCTAAAACAGAAGTTCTTTATTGAGAATTAAGGTTTAGATGTTTGTTTGTTTTTTTCAACTTACCGTTTAGGTGAATAGTGTTTGCTTCAGTTGCCTCTTGACCCTTGACTTTAATTTTAAGTTTAAAAAATAAGTTTCTCTTTGGCTGTTACAATAGTGTTTATAAAGCACATATGTGATGGCAAGGAACTTATGGTGAAATAATTTCATGCGTCTGAGCCTCTGGTTGCATTCAATCCAAATTTGTAGTTCTTTTATGAGTTTTATGTTATTGCAGTTCTACGATACTACGTGACAATGTGAGAAAAGTGTATAAACCACTTTTAGAATTATGGGTTATAAAGAGGTTTCAATTCTGTCACACATAGACATGAAGAATCAGCATGTGAATCTCAGCAATGGTGACTGAGTGCTATATGTGCTATAAGTGCTATATGGCACCTCTTATGGTTCTACATGGCACCATTTGACAAAGGTGCTATATAGCACCTGTAAAAATAGGTGCTAAACAGCACTAAAAGTGGTTCCCCTATGATTACAAGCCAAAGAACCGCTTTTAGTGCTATATAGCACCATTTTTTTATAGTGTACATTTTGATATCTGCCATGCCATTTATCGGTGATCAACCATAAAATAAAAAAAATTAAAAAATACTTTCTTTATGAATAAATAAAAAATATTGGTCAGAATTTTAACATTGCACATCTTTTCTTTTTTTCTTGAAGGCAAGTACAAACAGAGTTCAAATACAGTGCACAACAGAGACAGATGTGTGTGTTTCACTCAGGGCAGAGCAGAGGAGGGCTTGTAACCCACGGGGGAGAAGAAAGAGTATGAGTGAGAGACAGAGAGGAGAGGATTGACCCCTCCCGACAGCATCTACAAAAGACATCCATCAGTTCAAACCCTTCTCAAAGCTCCCCTCTGCTTACAGTGCACAAATTCAGCCCTTTTTTAACCTCTTATCTCTCCTCTCAGTAGTCACACCACTGAGCCTAAGACACTGCCATAAAGACTCATCACGCTGCTGCTGACTGACAGATGCTGAACTGAGACCAGTTTTTAGGTGCAGATTCGGGTAAGAGGACTTTAAATCAATGCAAGATGACACAGCTTTACAGTTGGTGACTTCAAGGGAGAGTTCACCCCCCCAAAAAAAGACAATTCTGTCATCATTTTATTTACCCTCATGTTGTTCCAAACCTGTATGACTTTCTTCTGTGGAAAATAAAAACAAGATATTTTGAAGAATGTTTTGTCTGTATTAATTTGATCCCATTGACTGTTTGATTGGATTCAAAAAACACCAAGGTATTTTTCAAAATATATTCTTCTGTGCAGGGTTGTTATCGTTAACTAAACTAAAACCATACAGTCATGGACAAAAGTTTTGGCAGTGACATAAATTTTGTGTTTTGCAAAGTTTGCTGCTTAAGCTGTAGTGGTGTTCATTCACATTGTTTCTAGATTATTGTGTAGAGTGATCAGATGCATTTTAAATAATTGCTAAAAGCTTCACTGGGCAAAAAAGGAACTTTACAAAAAAACTAATTTTACTGTTTTTTGATCCTGACACAAAATGACCAGCTAACATGAACTGACTAATCATATCAGCAGCACATGTGAAAGTGTGAATGAGTACTAGTCAGGTTAATCACTATCATACTAAATAGATTGTAAGAGCACACTGATTGCTATAAAAGGAGGGAAGAAGTGCTTCCAATCATTGTGTTCTTGTTAGCAATGGTTACCTCCAAAGAAACACAACAGTGAGGTCAATACTTTTGGACAACGGCCTGGTGTCAAGAAGGGCAGCAAAGAAGCCACTTCTCTCCAAGAAAAACATCAAGGACAGACTGAAATTCTGCAGGAAGTACAAGGATTGGACAGCAGAAGACTGGTGCAAAGTAATTTTCTCTGATGAAGCTCCCTTCCGACTGTTTGGGACATCTGGAAAATCAATTGTTCGGAGAAGAAAAGGTGAATGCTATCATGAGTCCTGTGTTGTGCCAACAGTGAAGCAGTGAGACCATCCATGTGTGGGGTTGCTTTTCAACCAAGGGAGTGGACTCTCTCATAATTCTGCCCAAAAACTCTGCCGGGAATAAAGAATGGTCTCAAAACGTCCTGCAAGAGTGACTTCTTCCAACGATCCATGAGCCATTTGGTGATGATCCGTGCATTTTCCAGCATGATGGAGCACCATGTCACAAAGCAAGAGTGATAAAGAAGTGGCTCGAAGATCATTACATTGCAATTTTGGATCCGTGGCCGGGCAACTCCCCGGATCTCAATCCCATAGAGAGCCTGTGGTCAGTCTTCAAAAGGCGAGTGGACAAGCAGAAGTAGGGCTGCACGATTAATCGAAATTAAATTGCAAAGGTGATAAATCGCGATTAGGCAGAGGCTGCGATTGTCATGCGTATCTTTCAGTGAAGCACGGTTCTGTGATCTGCAGTAAATCTCCATCCGAAGGCCAGAGGGCGCTCTCGCGCGGAAACTCGAAATACGCCTCGCCAAAGAAACCCAGGAAATTCCTATAGCCGTTGCTGAATAAACAGATTTAACTGCTTTTATTAATTCAAAGTGACTAATAAACACACGACTATGACAAAATATATGGTTTATCCAAGTTTGTCTTATTATAATTTTTATTATAATAAAGTATATAATAATGCAATGCTAATCGACATAGCCTTTATCACTGCTTAGAATACTATGAAATATGTTGCATGCCTTATTCTGTGTAAGAAGCCACATCATCTCTCAGAGGGATTTATTTCAAACACTCGACTGACATTATGAAGTGAGTTTGGAGTAAAAACATGTTATTAAATGTGGTATTTTCACATGCTTTCAGGTGAATCAGCATTTATTACACAGAGCCGTAGTTTACTGACAAGCTACGCAAACAGCTTTCATAATCGCAGAATGAGTTCTTCGATTTCATAATCGCGCGATTAAATTGTCTGCAATTATGAACGCGATTTTGCATAGCTTTTCAGTGAACTACGGCTCTGTGTAGTAAACGCTGCTGCATCTGTAAGCACGTGCTGGAGATTTACTACTAATCACAGAACCGGCTTTACTGACAAGATGCGCATGACAATCGCATTTGATTAATCGTGCAGCCCTAAGCAGAAGCCCACAAATTGTGATCAACTCCGACAACTAATAAGGCATGAATGGATCGCCATCAATCAGGATTTGGCCCAGAAGCTAATATCCAGCATGCCAGAGCGAATTGCAGAGGTTATGAAGAACAAGGGTCAACACTGTAAATATTGACTCAATATATGTTTTTGCCAATAAAAGACTTTAAAACTTATGAAATGCTTATCATTGTGTTTCAGTATACCATAGAAACATGTGGAAAAATAATCTACAAAAAATACTGATGCAGCAAACTTTGCAAAACACTAAATTTATGTCACTGCTAGGGTTGGGTATCGTTTGAATTGTATCAATTCCGATTCCGATTCTGCTTATCGATTCCGATTCTTTTCGATTCCCAGTTTCGATTCCAATGTGATTAAATAATGATATCAAACATTTATCCTGTGTCTCTTTTTTGCAAACCATTTATTGGAGCTGAATGCCATGAACAAAAATCAACAGGCTACATAAAAACTGGACTCTTTAAGAGCTGTTTGTGTGCAAAATAGAACTGCATGATTCTGGATAAATTGATTTTAAATTGATTTTTCCCCCCCAATGGAATTTGTGGTTCTCTCATGATTCTGAAGAAAAAACATTAGACAACTAAACAAAATCACATGTAATCTATGAATTAGGCTAATGATTAAATGACTCACTCAAGATGTACTTGTTTCGTTACTGGATGAATCAGCATTCTTGAACGAATCTCTTGTATGATTCAAAGACAAATAAATTTTAACAGCCCCTTTTCGCCACCTACTGGCGTAACAATGTAATCGACAAATCTTAATTTGAAGTGTCAAATTACTTTCAAAAGGTGGTTTACTCTATTTTAATCACTACCATACACATCGTACACAGTTTATAACTGAACTATACACTTTTATCCCAGTACTTCTGTGATTTTAATGTTTGTAACATAGAAATAATGATACTGTTTTGCTGAAAAGACTGTGAAGCGGTTTCATTCATGACAGACAGCATCTCTTTAGGTCAATGGCAGCGCGAACGCAGATTTAAATGTTCAAATCACACTGGTGTGATCGTACTCTGCACGGATGAACCAAGTGATCACAACATTGATCGCACACGTCAAAGATTGAGGAATGAAACAGACGAATCATTGTAATTTAGGAATTGAATCACGTTGGTGTTTGAATCGTGTTCACGATCTTTAACGAGCGATTAAATTAAAGTACTTTGTCATGTTGGTGGTGACACCTCTCTTCTCTTGCAACATGTTTTTAGCTATCACAGATATTATACTTAGCTTTTTTGGCTACTGATCGCAAATGTAGCCAAACTTTGGAGCGCTTAGATTAGCGAGCAAGGTCCTGGCAGATCGCTAGGTCCGGTCCTCACAAAGCGCATAGGAATCGATAGGCGGAATCGAAATTTTAATTTGACAAAAAGTAGCCTATCCGATTCCTGACCTTAAGTATCCAATTCTGGAATCAGAATCGATTTTCGATTCCCAACCCTAGTCACTGCCAAAACTTTTGACCATGACTGTACTTGGAAAAAAGAAAAAAGAAAGAATAATGTTAAATGAAAAAAAATATATATATATATTTCAGCTAGTTGCCAAGTCAACAATTCTCATTTTTACTTAGTTTAACTATAAAGTTAAAGTTTAGTTAAAACTATAAATAATAAAGAAAAAAGTTAACAAACTAATAAATAAAAACTATATAGATATATACAAAAAAAAAACACATAAAATGACAAAAATACTAAAACCTATAGCTAATATTAAAGTGAAAAAAATATATAAAAATAAAATCTATAGTACATCAATTATAAAAACTACAGTTCATCAATTATAATATAATATAAAATAACACTGCTTCTGTGTTACCTTGGATGATGTGATATCTGTAAGAATGGTATCTCCCAAAAAATATATTCCCAAAAAGTAAAAATCCCCATTAAAAAGAAATCAGTCAGACAGAAATGTCTCATCGCTGCTATAAGCATTGACCCCGTCACTTCTGTACTATAACAGAATGAAACCCTCAGCTGTTCTAAAGCAGTTAAGAGCGCAGGCCTCTGCCAATCAATAGTAATAATAACAGGGGAAAATGTCACCATGTCACAATATGGCCTAAAATTGGTGCAGGATAATTCCCCAAATGATTAGCCCAGAGGAGACAGACCCTGAGGCCTGGCGGAGCTGAATAAATCCACATTCCACTCATCATGTCCAGGCTTAATAATATATACCTGACAATTCCAGTGCTCTGGTTGGACTGCACTTTAGGTAGGAGAAACTGGATCTTCTTTACCAAATTTTCTTAATGCAATTTTTGACAGAGTCATCATGGTAACATACAAATATTCACCCATGCAGGCAAAACATTCATGTACAGTATAAACGCAAGCAATCACAGTCAACAATCGTCTATCAATATCAGATTACAAGACTGACAATGGAACAAAGATTCAGATTTTAGTAAAGATGATACAATAGAGATAAACAATACATATAATTCAACACTATCAAATCAAAGGGCTGTATAAATAGATATCTACAATGTTGAATAAAACAAAGCATAGGTGGTAAATAGTTAGTTAACAATATTCTATGACTACACTACCACCCAAAAAGCTTGGGGTCAAGACTTTTTGTTTATGTTTTGCAAGTCTCTCAATGCTGGATTTATTTGATTAAAGAACATTAAGAACTTTCTGATTTAATACATTTTAAAATGTAATTTATTCCTGTGATGGCATCTGAATTTTCAGCAGTCATTACTCCAGGTCTTCAGTATCACATGATCCTTCAGAAATCATTCTAATATGCTGATCTGGTGCTTTAAAAAAAAACAGTTATTATTAGCAATGTTGAAAACTATTTTGTTGCTTAATGTTTTGGTGGAAACCATAAAATTAAATTAGGGCTGTGCAAAAAATCAAATGCGATTTTCATGCGCATCTCGTCAGTAAAGCCGCTCCTGTGATTAGTAGTAAATCTCCAGCATGTGCGTTCAGATGGAGCGGCATTTACAACACAGAGCCGTAGTTCACTGACAAGCTACACAAAATCGCGTTCAAAATCGCAGGTGATTCATTGCCGATTATGAACGCGATTTTGTGTAACTTGTCAGTGAACTATGGCTCTGTGTAGTAAATGCCGCTCCATCTGAACGCACGTGCTGGAGATTTACTACTAATCACAGGAGCGGCTTTACTGACGACATGCGCATGAAAAATCGCATTCGATTTTTTGCACAGCCCTAAATTAAATTCTTTACAAAAAATCTTAGTGACCCCAATTTATTTAACAATATATTCCAGGCTCAGAACAAAAAACTCAATCAACAGCATTTGAAGCATTAATGTTGATTCAAATTTTGACACTTGTCCCTTGTTTTCTTCAAAAAAGGCAAATATATAGGTTTCTGTTAAGCACTTAAAGGGGTCATATGATGCGATTTCAAGTTTTCCTTTCTCTTTGGAGTGTTACAAACGCACGCGCGCGAGTGTGTGTGTGTGTGTGAGAGAGAGAGAGAGAGAGAGACAGCGTCACATCACAGTAGTCAGCTGTCTTAACCGTGGCTTGTGTACTGCATCATCACTGTGTCTGACACGCGACTGTTCCACTTTCGGGCTTGAACTGATGGTAAAACTAATGACATTATTTACGGTCTTTACATTTATTTTGAAAGATGAAGCTCGAGATTATGGTAACGGGCATTACATTTTCGATGAGTGCTTGCGGTGTTCGGCCAATCACAATGCACTGGGTCAGCTGGCCAATCACAGCAGACTGCACTTGTCGGAAGGAGGGACTTTGTAGAAAACGAAGCGTTTGAGAGAGGCGGGGCATATAGGACCTACAATAATGTACAGTATTTGAAAAATAATGTGTTTTTTGAACATTAAAGCATGTCAACATATTCTGTTACACCAAATACACAAAATAATGATCTTTAAAAAAGCATCATATGACCCCTTTAAGACTGAAGTGAATGGGGCCAATTTGTTAAACAGTATTATAGCCACAAGATAAAAACATCATGCATGAAACTTGACTTTAGTGTTAAAAAACTGATTAACCTTTTCTCTATGAAGTTATAATAAATTTTACAAATCTGGTGCCATGACAACACAACACCCTAAATTAAAATGACTAGGGTTGTGACGGTGAGGAAATTTTCCCACCGGTTAATCGGCGTGTGACAACACCGGTAATACCGGTATCACCGTGGGGCGCGGGGTTCCCTCTTTTCCTCGCTTTCCTTCGCTTTTAAATAGCTTGTAAAAGCAGTGTTCCCATTTTACTTTCACTTTCAAATAGCAGCAATTCGGAGTAAAGCAATTGTTCGTTTGAATTTTCCCTCTTTTCCACGCTTTCCTTCGCTTTTAAATAGCTTAAAAGCGGCGTGCGCATTTTACTTTCACTTCTGAATTAGCGGCAGTTCGGCGTCAATTGCTTGAATGCAACAACCAAACACAACGTCAAACTCATTTTAACGTATATATAAAACATAAAACTTTTATTAACAAAACAAATAAAAATACACTATGCTATAGGGCAGGCTATGCCTAATATAAAATAACAAATAACTTAACCTACATAAAGTTTAATATGTATACAAAACTGGAAATAAGTAAACATGTATAATATATAACCAAATAAATAAGAAACGACTGCCATTCGGCACGCTGCATTGAGTAGCCGCATTCAGTTTTTAATTGTAGTGTCTGTTCTTTTACTTAACAAAATGATTTTTATTACTATAAAAAATCTAAACGACGGTGGGGGTCGGTGACGCGGTGGGCAAGTGACGTAACTGGTGTTGCGGCTTAACACTGGTATCACCGTCAACACCGTCTATCGCGGCAAGCCTGAAAATGACTATAAAAATTATGATTTAAAGGGGCCATATGATGCGATTTTAAGTTTTCATTCCTCTTTGGAGTGTTACAAGCTGTTCGTGAATAGACAAGATCCCTAAAGTTGCAAAGACAAAAGTCTCAAACCCAAAGCGATATTCTTTATAAAAGTTAAGACTCGTCCACACCCTCCTAAAACGCCTCATTCAAACACGCCCCCACATGTCTACATCACTGTGTGGGAAGATTTGCATAACACTGCCCAAATGTTTATGCAAAGAAAGAAGGCATAACTTTGATTCTCGCTGTAGTATTGTTGCTGCCGCCGCCATGTCATGGAGACGCTGTGTGTTTCGTTGTGAAAGCGAAACTACTTTGTTTGGCCTTCCAAAAGAGGACACAACTAGAAAACAGTGGTTAAGTTGTATTTACAACACTGTTCTAGAACAGTTCAAGCCAAATATTCAGATGTGTGCAGCACATTTTATGGGGGACGAGGACTGTTTCCTGAACCAGTAGCCTACAATGCCGGTGTTCTGACAAATAATGCTGACTCACAGCCTGTAGGCACGTTTTCATATTTAAAGAATTTGCCACTGATGATTCAAATGTGAGTTTTGAGCAGTGTAGAGTAGCGCTTGTTGTTTGTCGTTTCTCTGATCACAAATGCAGACATGGTTTTGTTTACGCGACGAGATGCAACGCGTAAAAAGACAGTATAAGTCATTATAATCAGCAATTATGTCCACACTGGATGCTACAAATGCCTCGTTTGTAATGGGTTTTATTGGTTTAGTCTCGTCGCACAGGGACACGGCGTCACATTATGGTGAGGGGCGTAACATTTCCGTCACACGCTTGAGGTATTCGGCCAATCACAACGCACTGGATAGCTGGCCAATCAGAGCACACCTCACTTTTCAGACTGATGAGCTTTGTAAAAATCAACGCGTTTCAGAAAGGCGGGGCATAGAGGAGAAACAATAATGTACAGTATGTGGAAAATAATGTGTTTTTTTAACCTTAAACCGCACAAACACATTTCATTACACCAAATACACAAAATCATGTTCTTTTTTAGCAACATCATATGACCTCTTTAAACAGCTTTAATTCAAATAATACATAATCTGCTTTAAAACCTCAAACAATTACCCGCATTAACTTCTATTGTAAGTGCCTCATGTTGGCTGAACACTCAAAACATCAAGTAAATTTTTCAAAAACATACATCAATGCTGTTTAACATCAACATATAAGCAACATTCGCTGTGCCTGCCTGCATGGTAGATCATTCCAATATCAACAGCGGACCAAAGCTATGTTGAGACTTGTCAAATACACAGGAATTTGTCCTAAACAAATGTTGCAATGCATTACACATAACCTACATATGGCAAACAACATTTAAAAACAGAAAACTAATAAATTACACGGATAAACAACATCAAACCACCACGTAAAAGAGCACAACGAGCTAAAGACACTATCATTATATCATTTCCTAAACCTAAATAACAAACCAAAACATTCTTTAAAACATTGCATGATCGTGTACATTAAGCAATGATAAAATGGCTATTCACACAGGCACAACTATTTTATTTAGTGTTTAAGGACAGATTTTTAAGGCTGACTGAAATACACCACCATACAAAAACATAGCCTCAAGCGCAGCTCTGCACCAAGCCAAGCCTCCTGGAGTTCTTCCAATCACATTTGCAATGGAAATATGAAATATGGCTTTAGGTGGCCCTACACCACCCTGAAGCAGATAAAAAAAAAAAACTTTGTTTTATAGATGATCTCATATATGAGTACACAATGTAATGTTTTCAAATGAAATGCGCCTTCACCTGGATGCGCTTTTATATATAAATGTGTGTGACATGAGCTCTCCAACCCTAAAATGCCTGTCAGAAACGCTCTTCCTGACTTGGAGCAGCTTCTAAATAATGAATGATTACCATTACACAATGGCCAGTGATTAATGTCAGCACTATAACAAAGAACCACGTACCTGCACTGGCACAGCTTAGAAAACTCCAGAACTGCATGGTGTATTTCCATGTACCTTCCCAGACTCTTTCCTCAGCTCTCCTTACCTGAGCTAATGACGTACCGTTACAGAATACCTGCAGAGTTTCCTGACGCCCACACATACACACGCCTAGAGAAGCCCCGCCCACAATATAACGCTGCTCTGATAGGTCAACGTCCATGAAAAGCAGGCGAAGAGCAAACACTCACTAGTCAGAGCGAGTGACTCGTTTCCGTGAATCGGTTCTCTCGAACAGTTCGTTCCAAACAGCTGGTTCCGCAGGTCTTTACGTCCTCAAAGTTATTTATGTTATTTAGACTTCACGTGTTTTTAAAAAGTGATATTTTAAAACCAACTTGGTTTCGTATGTGTGTTTATAAAAATGTATCTAATTCGTGAACTAATTGTTCAGACAAGTTGTGGGAGGCAGTTGAACAGATTCAGTAGAAAGAGCCACCTCAAAAGAACGATTCGTTCAAGAATTTCTAACACAGGTCAGCAAAAAAGCAGCAGAAGAATAAAACATTGATAAGAGAATGTGGTACGGTTGTTTGCGGTTGTCTTGCTCACCTTGCTAATTTTTTATATTACAGTATGATTTTTTCCCCTTATTTTCAGTGACATCGTGAATGAAAACAACCAGTCAACTAATTATCAACCCCCAATTGATATTAAACACCACCTTAACGTTTCCTAAATATTAGGCTACCTTGAAGCAGGTGACTAGCCTACTGTACCTAATAATAAACTGCCTAAGTTATATAACCAGCACTAGTGTTCATTAAGTGAAAATATTTGCACTTGATACATAATATTGGTAGAAAGCATCAAAGACGAACGCTACTAATAAATCTTGCCCGCGCTCTAAACTTGCATTGTTTGTCTTTTGTTATTGTTTTCAGTTCACCATGTGAATAGAAACTGTCTGACAACGATACACAGCCCCTAACGCAACACACTTAACTCAGCATAACAACCCAGCAGCGAACAAGACATATTTATACCAGGTTATTAAACATGCAGATTGATGTTACATTTGACACGACGCTTTTTCAAACACTGGGAATGGCTTGAAATTACTGGGTATGGTCTCTTTCGCATTGCCAGGAGCATTTGTCCTGCAAAACCGTGCACATCTGACTTTTATCAGCAATTTCATAATGATACGGGAATCCTAAGCACGCTGTAATATAATAACACGGCTCGCATTCACAATGCAACACAACATGTCAGAATGGCCCAGGAAAGCCCACTCTCCAGGTCCAAGTGCAAATATGAGCCCCTCACGCTATGCTACCAAGCTAACACAGTTATTGCAATTATTACAGCAAATATAAAATGTGCATTCTTAATAAGGAGTAATGTTTACCGTATTCTTTTCATCGGATGTCTCCAAAAACACGCCTTTTTGATAAACACCCTGTAATCCGCAGTGTTTGGCTTTGGTTTGTATCCTGAGGTTAGCGCAGTTTGTGGGTCCGTCCAGGCTCCGTGGGGTCTGTAGTGGATCTGAAGCCGGAATCCTCCCTCTTGCTCTCACTCTCACTGCTGCTAGTGATGACCGATTCGCGAATGAATCATTATGTTGAACCGATTCATTTGAATCATCCTGTAGAACCGATTCGCAAAGCGAATGTGAATGGCATGCATAAACAACGACAAACATGTGACAGGTAGGAACATTCATCTGTGAGGGGGAAAATAACACATGGTCTTAATTCCAGTGAAAGCTTCAAATGCAACACATCTTTAACAGTTATAATTAGTCATATACATCTAAATACAAGCACACATTTAACTTGATAAAAGTATAAGGGAATTTCAATTAATGTGTTTACTTCCAAAAAACCGTGCATAGAATTCTGGGAACTCTTTGGAATGATGTCTCGAAGAATCAGTAAATTGATTAATTGAAAGGAACGGGTCAAACGAACCGATTTGCTAAATGAATCGGGCTTTCCAACGCTGGGCTTTCCAACCTCAGGCTGCCCAGCATTCATAAAAATATTAAGTTATGATAATTTGCTTTTGGAAAAAATAAGCTAGGCATATTTACTGGTACAATAGACTATACATTATGTACCGAATGTGGTGTTGATTGTGATTCATTTGGCGATTTAGCCACCAACAGGGAAGCAATATCTTATTGCATCACACCCACTTGACTTCATCAGTATGACACATACTTGTCAACTTTATCCAAGAATGTGCTCACAAAATGTTTCTTTGACATCAAAACTAATAATATCCATGAATATGGTCTGTTATTTTGCTTCTGCAATTATATAAATTAATTATTATGCAAAGCACAGCAGCTCTGAAAGCATTGCTGCACACCTACACACACACTCCAGGGACTTAGGGACAGGATGGATGTGTGCTGGCTTTGTCTCCAGACACATCCCCAAAATTCCTTCCAATGACGTCTGACAGTTAGATGGCTGACCCCAGGGTCAGAATGTTACACATCAGCCAATCACTGCTCTCTGCTTGGGTGGCAAAAATTCAGCCAAGTGCCCCTCCTGCAAACACCTCCAGAGCGAAAAGGGCTGATCCTGAATGGCTCCATGTTTATTAAGTCATATTTATTTGAATATCAAAGGCAAACACAAACTCCACATATGTATTGCTATTTTAAGACGTGACATTAAATAATCTGTTTTCAAGGGGAAAGGAGGGCTGATCTAAGAGAAGATTGTTACAAAGGAAAGAAGTACAAAGCAAAATGTGAATTTAATGAAACTTGTAAAACACATTTATGTCATGTTTCAATAATTTGTAAGAAAATGAAATCTGTTTTAATAAATATTATTTAATTTTTTTTCTTATTTATGAATAAATACAAATTCTCATTATTCTCATTATTGTAATGCAAAATGTAATACATTATTTCAATCATATTTATACATTATTATTTATAATATTTAAAACCAAGGGCACTATTACTGATGTTGTACTGAATTTATTCTTATTTTAGTACAAAAACAGTGTAACAGATAGGACAATATAATTACATTACTACAGTAATATTTTTTTGCACGCAGTAATGAGAATTTTAGGAAAAATTTGCTTAATGGCAAATAAAATATTGTCAAAATGCAAGCACAATTTAAGCCAGGCCTATAATGTATCTTAAAGATTGTAAATGCTTTATTATCTATGTTTTATTCTTATTTACTTTTTTACTTAATGCAATTATAAAAAGAAAAAAAAATGACATTTTGAGACCAAATACATCCCATACAACCCTGTGTGAGATACCCCCAAAACATTTATGATATAAAATAAATACAGATCTGTAATAAGAAAAACATAGTACAACATATATAGTCAAGATAGTAGTATCCATCAAAGAGGGTTTCATACAATCTTACAAGCCACTCCAGAGACACAAGGACTGGCACACTGTTCCACAATCTACTTATTATGGCTGCAGTCCATCCTCAGGCAGTGCTGGTGTTTGGACCTCAATTCCTTTTGATCCAGGGCTTTTCAGGAAATTGTGTACATGGCAGTTCCACAAACCTCACCCAATTCTATATTCAGCTTTCTTGGAATAAGAACAGCTTTCAAAGGACTGAGAGCTTTTAAATTAATTCAGAAAGATAGAATCAACTGTTATTTATATTTTACAGCCACAAGCTATATAAAAATATATATTTCCACAGAGACTGTTGAGATCTGTGCATTCTTAACATAGGACTATTTGTAGAAAAAAAGCCTTGTAGTAGTTGTTTCACTCCCTTATCTAGCTTGATAAGTATTTTGCAACCTTCAGGTTACTCTAGTTGGTCCTCATAGTGCCATCATTGGCTAACTCTAATCAAAACCAGTATAAACAGCTCTGCTCACCAAAGCCTGATAGGATTATAGAGCACTTTTTTAATACATTTCTTCCCCTGTGCTGTGAGCACTGAGTAACTACTTGCATGTCACAGATCATGATGCCCCTGTTTATGAAGCTGATACTTTAAAAACTTAAAATCATGTTGTGTCAGCTTGCTTAATCTACTCTCCAGATGGCGATTTTGCCATCACTTTTTGCAGAGCCGCTGAGTATGTATCGGTCCTCTGCTGAGAAGAGAGCTTGAACTGTATCTTCATGGGCCTCAAGCTCCTTCTCAACCTTCAAGCTCTCAGAGTCCAACACAAAGATCTTCCCCACAACCTTACTGAGGCCTGACCCACCATTACAACCAATCCAGACCTAGAGAAAGACAAAGAGGAGACCACGTTGTTGTTGTTTTTAAAAAAAAAATAAAGATCAGGTTTCAGTGTGCTATAATGCTCTCATTTCATCTGATGTGAAATCACACAAATGACATCCTTAAACAAACAAAAAGACATTACACTACTGTTCAAAAGTCTGGGGTTATTGAGATCTTTTAACATTTCTGAAAGAAGTCTCTTACGCTCACCAAAGCTTCATTTATTTAATGAAAAATACAACAATATTGTTGAATATTTTACATTTTAAATAACAGTTTTTTTATTTTAAGTAATTTATTCCTATGATTGCAAAGCTGAATTTTCAGCAGTCATTACTCCAGTCTTCAGTGTCACATGATCCTTCAGAAATCATTCTAATATGCTGATTTAAGTGTTTGAGAATGAATAGCATTTCAAAAGTTCAAAAGAACAGCCTTTATTTAAAATAGAATTTTTTTTTTTAAAGATTTCATTTCAAATTCCTGTAGGTATGACCATGGAAATGTCATGTAAAATGTAACATCTTACCTGATCCTTCACTCTGATCATACAGGTGACCACACTGCAGTTTGGGACTGTGACCCGTTTAGGTGCTTTGACAGGGTCACTGGAGTCCCATATACAAAGCTCTGCTGAGTCTGTGAAACTTGTCAAGATCTGTCTTTTCTATAAAAACACATAACAAGAGCCTGAGTTCAATGATTATATCTGAGCACATTATAATTTTATGCAATTCACACCATTTAGTGGCATGGCTGACCTCTGACTGTCTGGGTGTCAAATGTGTTTGTGCAAACAGCATGAAACGGCAAAGGAAAAATACACACTAAAACAGCATAAAGCTGCAACACAAGTCATACACAGAAATACAATAAATACTCATTTATTAGAATAATAAATAAAGATTTATAACTGAATACATGCTTTTTTATACATCATAAATGGGTCTTTATGCATAAAAATATATGTATAAATATATCTACTGTACATATATTAGGAAGGGGGATAATCATATTTGGGGGTCATTTTTGGATACAGCTGTTACTGTGAGGGGACCGTGAAGATACAAACCTCCATAAGCAGTGTGACCCTGTTGAAGGATGTGGTTTTCACATCATCTGGGAGGGAAATCTTACAAAGCAGAGCTCCACGGGGACTCAGCTTCATGACACAATCCCTGGCACCTTCACAAGCAATAAACACATGCTAAATTTAAATTAAGTAATGTGTATATTGATAATACATTCAATAATGTTAAGCTATCCATTGGCAAAAAAAAAAATAATTGGCCACCTGAATGCTTTTGTAAAATGTAATATGTAAAAACCTTATAGTACATATAGGACCTTCGAGTTAACAACAGTTTTGGACAGTTTTACCAAGCTCAAACTTACCACACCATAAATCGTCATTGTTAATCTGAATGGACTGCAGTCTGTCACAGGACAGATGAAACTGCCTCTTCACCTTCAGAGAGGGGACGTCCCAAACGATCACAGTGCCATCTGCGCTACAGGAATACACCTGTGCTTGGCTTGGAGAGCACATCAAAATGACATTTTACATAGTGTAATCTCTATTCTCAACCACCACTGCCAAATATACAGAAAATACCACAAACAATGCTGCTACCTGCTGGTCACACTCTTAATTTTATTTTTGGAGTACATAATATTTATCTTTATTTTTAATCTATCTATAATAAACAAAATGTATTAATAAATAATAAAATCTATAATTAAAATATGTTTATATGTTTATATGTTTCTGATCTTGGTGTATCTGACCATAAGCCTATTCTTTTTAATATCACAATGTCTGGTCCAGTTCAGAAATCATTTTCCTCATGGTCTGTTTCTCGTGTTGTCACTTCTGATACAGCTAGCCTTTTCTCTGAGGCCTTCTCTTCTCTGTCCGAAAGTGTGTTAAAACTTCCGGACTCAGATCTTGGAATAGAAGAGATGATAACGCTTTTTAATAATGACTGCTCTTGTGTTTTAGATTCTGTTGCTCCTTTTAAAGTTTCAAAACCCAAACGAAGGTCAGAACCTTGGATAAATAGTGATAGACGAATTCTCAGACAGGAATGTAGGAAAGCTGAGCGCAAATGGAATAAAGACAAACTGCAAGTGTCTTATGAACTCTTGAAAAACGCTTTTTCTGCCTACCAGCATTCTGTAAAAAATGCAAAAAATGAATATCTTTCTGAATTAATATCTAAAAATTCACATAATCCAAAAATTCTGTTTAATACGTTAAATACTATTTTTTCTCCTGCTAACACTTCTGGTCTGGACAGTACTCCAGAGACCTGCGCAGCTTTCCTACATTCTGTTATGGGAAAGGTGGATGCCATACGGTCTACTGTTACAATGTGCAGTCATGACCCCTCTGAACCATGTCAAACGGTCACGATTAATCGCATCCAAAATAAAAGTTTTTGTTCACATAATATTTTTATGTGTACTGTGTATATTTATTATGTATATATAAATACACACACATACAGTAAATATTTTGAAAATATTTACATGTATTTACATGCATATATTTATATTCTTATATTATAAATATATTTAACATATAAACAACATATTTTCATGAATATATACATGCATGTGTTTGAATTTATATATATATAATAAATATACACAGTATACACACTTATATTATGTAAACAAAAACCTTTATTTTGGATGCGATTAATCGTGACCGTTTGACAGCACTAATATATATATATATATTAGTGCTGTCGAACGATTAATCGCGATTAATCGTTCGACAGCACTAATATATATATATAATTTTTATAATATATTTTTTTAAATATTAATAAAAATTATCACAATGCAGTCGGTCTAATCCAACCTCAGCCAGGATATAGACCCAGTGAATGATGTTACTGTCCAATACTCACCCTGATCTGTTCTCAGGATTCAGTTTCTCCAGGGCAAAGTCTGTGACCTCTCCACGGTGCTCAGTCAACTGTTTATGACACAGCATACTGCGTGTATTAATTATGTAAATGACGGAGTCCTGAGAACCAATCCACACTTGCTTCTGGTCCAATCCCATCATGCAGTTCTAAGCACCAAAAAAAAAGACTGCCGTGTGAAAACTGCTTTGAGATTTTGACTTTAATTTTCACTATTCCACAGATCCAAAAACTAAAGCCAGAAGTATAAGACGCTGGAAAACAAAGCTGCAACAAGATGGCAAGGTGCTCCAATCCACAAGGTGGCATCATACACAATTTACTGAGGTCCCTTAGGTCCCCATTACTTGAACAACACATTCTCAATGACTGCAGAGTCACTAAATAGATTACTTAAATAAAACATCTGATATTGCTGATATCAATTACTTTCTATCATCTTCAATATATTAAATCAATATATTAAAATATATCAATATATTAAATCTTAAAGTCAAACAGCAGCATCTTACCAGTCGAGATTCTCCTAAATGAATACAGTTTTGCATCAGAGACCAACTGACAGCATCAAACACAACCACTTTCCCACAGCTGAGAGCACACCAGAGCTTAGGGTTTCCATCCACATCTCTGTCCGGGAATGTTAACTGGCCTGGAAGAAGTTAAAAAGAGTTATTTAACATTAAATCTTACACAAGCACAGTTTATATAAATCTTACACAAACACAGTTTCTTACACAAATAAAGTTTATATTTATAACTGGGAAAAAAAGCTTCACATTCTCATTTACGTGTTTTCCAAAATATAAATCCAAACCAATCCTTTCATTTATAAAATAATAATTAAAAAAAAAATTTTAACTGATAAACAAATATACTCTAAGCACACTACCAGGCATTGCAGCATTCCTTGACTACATAATTCAATTTAGTTTGCTACATCCTCCAAGTCGAGGCTTAAATATGGGTTATCTGAAGGCTTTTTAAGGGGGGAATATCTGGAATAGCATTTAGATCAAATCTCCTCACTGCTGCCTTTGTTCCTGCTCAGCAGTTCCACAAATGCCAATTGAACAATTCAGCACCATTGAAATTGTCATGTGACTCTGCCAGAACAAACAGGCCAAGAATTGTACACATTTACATGCCACTGAAAAAGTTTCATTTGATCACATGCATATGCTCAATTCATGTAGTATGTAGCTTTGTCCAGTATGATTAACTTTTCAGTCTGAAATAATGTGTGTAATAACCTGACAAATATTTAAACTGAAATAATGTGACAAAATCTCATGGGGACAGATTAGACAGGACAAACCCGGACCATTAACATATCTGATCTATTTCACCAAAACCTCCTGCATGCAGACCTGGAGTGTAGAGCAAGACATCGACAGACTGAGGGTGCGTCATGTTCTGGGACGGATTGATCTTGTGTTTCAGAGTCTCTGCTGTGGGTCTGGGGATGATCATGGGGACTGTGGGAATGAAGACAAGAGACTTTAATTCAACTGGCTTGTCTTCATCATACAGTTGTTCTTACAGGTAGGGAGTGAGACACACCTTTTCGCTGCTTTTCAAAATAGGCCAGTTTGGAGGCAGCAAAAATAGCCTTCTGTGTCTTTAAACAGGCCACCACTGCATCCATAAGCAGGACATTGGTCAGTGCCTGCTGCACACACTGGGGGTCCTGATAAACACAAGAGACCACAGAACTAAAGTATTTTGTCAATTTGTAGTTTAAACATGCAATGATAATTACATTCATCTCCTCAAACAAGGAAAGAGAAACTAACTTGAATTCTTAATAATAATAAAAACACCTAGTGAAGGACGTTTATCTAATGGCAGGAAATGGGAATGAACCAGTAGGGCATATCAAAGCATGTATGGGATTGTCAAACCTTGCATTATTTTGACAGACACCCTAAACACCCTGTTACTGTTAGAAACACTGAATGGCCGCAAATTCCTTTGGTAACAGTTTTCTATTTGCTGCCAGACATATTTATGAACCAATATAAAATTTATTTTTTTATTTTTTTTAAGAAAGTATAATTTCCTTGTTCATCAAGTTTTCAAAAGATCATTTGAATTATTTGAATCTCTAATACCTTATATATTTTTACCCTGAAATGTTTATACCCTACCAGTCAAAAGCATGAGGTCAGTAAGATTTTTTGTTAAATTAATTAATACTTTTATTTAACAAGGACACATTAAATTGAGCAAAAGTGATAGGCTTTTACATAGTTACAAAAATGATATTTCAAATAAAAGATACTTTTCTGAACTATATATTCAACAAGGAAAAAATGTATCCACAAAATTAAGCAGCAAAATGGTTTTCAACATTGATAATAATAAGTAAATTTTCTTCAGCAACAAATCTGAATATTAGAATGATTTCTGAAGGAACACGTTACACTGAAGACTGGAGTAATGGCTACTAAAAATTCAGCTTTGCCATAACAAGAATAAATAACATTTTAAAATGTATTCAAATAGAAAAACAATTGTTCTCGGCCATTTTCATTTTATATTTCATGTTTTGATTCCAGTTTTACAGGTGAACATTACCTTGTGGTTGTCTGCCATCATTCTCCCAGCCCACATCTCCTTGACCATCAGGTTCCACAGTTCACACTCAGATTTTAAATTAGCCTCAAATATTTCATTCCTTAGGCTGTTCTTGACCTTTAGAGATGGGATCCTCAAAAGCGGGGCAATGGAGATGTTTACTTCCTGGGTTCACAAGATTCATACGGTTACCACAAACACTAATTTCTCATTTTAAAAGTAATATTACAGGTATAAAGAAGACTCACAAACCTCAATATCCCTAAACTTGGTAATCTCAACATATCCACATCTGCCTGTCAGCAGAAAGAGCCTCTTCTGAGTCATGGCAATTTTACCAGCACCATAACTGGTCTTCACAGAGCTGGACAGCTTGTACACACACTCATTGTTGTCTAGGCGTTCCAGGACCTCAGCAGGCAGGTCAATGTCCTGTGCTTCTGCCTCGGCCTGTTTCCAGAAGGTATAAAACACTCTGAACATCTCTGGATTAATATGCTTCGGTCCACCTGAGAAGAACCAACATATTATAACTAAATATTTGACTTAATATCACAATAAATAGCAGAATATTGTTATTTTATTTTTCAGATTTTTTATTAATATTTATTTTATATTTGTATTTATTTTTATTGCTTACTTTTGTCTAAATACATTAAAAATATCATTTATAGATTATACATTTTTAAAAGTATTAGAATTGTACAGTTTGAAAATTAATATTCATTAATAGAGGTTTGCTAAACATTAAATATAAACTTTAAATGAGCTGTAGAAGACAGCAAATACTGACCATTACCAATAAATTAAATATTCTATCTCTATTATCTCTATTTAAAAATGATATCCCTATTATTAACTGGTATGGTACAAATATATTGCGCATCCATAATGGTTTCATACAATAACACACTACAGCTCAAACTTACCGACAATGAGAGCTTCAAACAATCTCTGTGAAGTGGCCATGTCCCGCACAATACCAGATTGCTGAGTGCACATCACAAACTCCTTCAGCTGCATGGGGGTCTTGGGCAGCTCAAACTTCTTCACGTGATAGTCTGAGTCCACATGCTCGCTTTTTTCATTGTTCTTCATCTGACAGATGAGCCGTTTGAGCTCAGATCTTTTCTCTACCTGGACTCTCTCCTCTGTCTGCAGAGAGTCCATCAGCGTCTTCACCAGCTCTCCAGGAAAAATCTCAATATCTGTTTTGTAGAGGTTCTGGAAGTCGCTGAGGGCATCCGATCGCTTAGAGCTCAGCATGTTGATGAGGCCGCGCAGGTAAAAGTATCTTGCTAGCAGGGAGGAATCATCAGGTGGGGTGGCTGATATGGCTTTGTTCAGCTGGAGGATAAGCTCTCCAAAGTAATGGAGTACATTGGGGTAGTTCAAGGGAGAAGGGAAATCTGGGAGCTGGAAGATCTTGACTGGCCTGACTGGAGTATTCATAGCTTTTGGGATAAGGAATTTCATAAAGATGATCAGTAACATAAATATATTACAATAATCTAAATACAAAACTGAGCAGTTCTCTTACGCTTTTCAGGAATGATCTTAGTTGGAGACATCTGTTTGAGGAGACTCAGGTGTTTCTTGTTGTCCAGGTCAGGGAGACTTGAGCCCAGACGTTTACTCAAACCGCTTTCTAAAGAAACATTTCGCAAAACTATTTCCTTTATGGTGGGTCTGCGAGAGTAATCCATCGATCTACACAATCTACAAATTATTAAACAAAAGAACAGCATATATTTGAAATAGAATTTTTTTTTTTACATTATAAATGCATTTACTGTCACTTTTAATCGATTTAATGCTTACAAACATTACTAAACATTTGTATTATTAATGTGTAAAATCTGTTATTCTATAGGAGGAATTTTGAACGAAAAAGACAACACAGCTTCAACTTACTTTTGGTCTTTTGTCTGAGTACTAAGCTCCATTTGGGTAAATTTATCTCCTTTTCCATTCAAACGTTCCTTCAAGAAGGAGTGGAAAATGTGTGTTTCCAAGACCTGTCATGAGTAAAAAGCCATCAACCATACTATTCAATTTCGAAAGGTTGAAGACCAGACATATTATTAAACAGAAAGCCACCTTTTTATAAAATGGATGGTCGCCTGGCTCCCTGGCCTTCAGAAACTCATCAGTGTTAAAAACTCTGTGTTCGTGATTAAGGTTATCACTGACATCTCTGGAAAAAGAAGCATTATTTTAATTACACATGTATAGAAGATTCAAATTGAGTTAGTTCAAAAGTTAGTTCTAGTGTTCTGCACAGGCTCCTACTGACCTAAACATGTTAACGATGAGCTCCAGGGTGATGTTTTGTATGTCCAAATTGAGCCTGTGTTGCCAGTGTCTTCTCTGCATCCGCAGCTCATAAAGACTGCTACATATTCTCTGATGAACCACTTCCAAGTCATAGTGTAATTGAAGACCTTTCCTTCTACATGAAGATCCAGCAAACCAATTACAATTCTGACAAATACATGACTGAATACATTATGAACATATAATGGGACCTGGGGCCTATACCATGAAACTGGTTTAGATTTCATTTTAGATTGCGCCATTATTTCTATAATTGTTGTGCCCTTAAATCCATTACACATGAATGGAGTGGAGGATTAGTAAAGGATCAAAGTCGAGGTGACAGAGAAAGTTGATGATCAGCATCATCGTACCAACAAAGCCTGATTGGATTGTTTGGATTTGTCAACTTGAAACCAATCCTGTAAGCCTGAGTTTGTTCAACTACCATCATTGTGCAGGCCCCTGGTCTCCCCAGCTGGGTCTGATAATGTGAGTTTATTAATATCTTGTATATTTTGATTGCTCTAATATAATAAAGATTCTTAGCGTTAGCAAGACTGCATTTAATGGTTAAATGTTTCTTACCGACACTTGAAACGCTGAGCAGCTGCCTGTGGGATGTCTGGGACCTCAACATAATGACAGCCAGAGCAGGACACGGTTCCCTCATCAATATTGATCAGAATCAGGTCATCTGTTAACTGATAAACAGACAATGATTTCACAGATCACAAATCACAGAAGTTGACACGCTGTTGATTTAAAGGGGTCATATGATGCGATTTCAATTTTTACTTTCTCTTCGGAGTGTTACAAGCTCTTGGTGCATAAAGAAGATCTGTAAAGTTGCAAAGACTAAAGTCTCAAATCCAAAGAGATATTCTTTATAAAAGTTAAGAGTCAGCCACGCGACTGGATGCAACGAATGCCTCGTTTATAATGGGTTTTCATGTTTCATTGCTCCGGCCTGACAGGGCATCATCACAATATGGTGAGGGGCGTAACATTTCTGTCACATGCTTGAGGTATTCGGCCAATCATAACGCACTGGATAGCTGGCCAATCACAGCACACCTTGCTTTTCAGACCGATGAGCTTTGTAAAAATCGACGCGTCTCAGAAAGGCAGGCCATAGAGGAGAAACAATAATGTACAGTATGTGGAAAATAATGTGTTTTTTTTCATTACAATTTCATTACACCAAATACACAAAATAATGTTCTTTTTAGCAGCATCATATGACCCCTTTAAGAAAAAAATCATGAATTTATTAAAGTTAACTAGGGACAGTTTTAATTGAGATAAATAAATAAATTAATTTTATACAATTTATATGAGGGGTTTTCAAATGTCAGGTTTTCAAAAATTGCTAGGGAAAATTATGTTCCTTAAATATAAAGGCATCTATAAATACACAATTATACTGTGTGGAAAATATTAATCGTAATATTAAAAATACAACTTAAAATTTATTAATTTTAAAATGGAAAATTAACAGTTTGTCAAAATTAAACACTTGAATTGTATTATTATAATAGCTTTGGTATTGTACTAATGTCAAAAGAAATGATGAAATATAATGAATTATTATAAAATATATGAATGTTTTGTATTGTTACATTTTAATACAGAATAAAAATGTCATCAATAGAAATCATCAAAAGCTTTTTCTCCACTCAGACTTCCCCAGTCCCTCTATCACCCCATCGTGGACCCCAATTTAAAATACCTTGAACTAAAGAACAGCAGAATGAGTTAATAGGGAACATTATTTAGGCTTTACCTTGGCAACGTCCTCATAGTGGCTGATGTGGCATCCCATGAGGAAGGTAGTCGGTGCCATAACAAAGTCAAGCATCTGTTGGGACAGTATAGGCACCAGTGGGTGCTGCCAGTGCAGGGGCCAAATATACAGCATGAAACACTCTATGATCAGGGTCAGTTTGGCCCAGTCTGAGGAAAAGAACACCATACGCTGCTCTGTGAGTATACTGGCTATGATCTGCAGGGGAACAGAGACATAAAACATTTTTTTCAATGTGATGTGAACCAAAACGTTCAGTAACATTTTTGTTTAATCAAAAAAATGTCAATTTTTTTAAAATCTAAAATTGACTGGTTGTGATTTCCAGACCGTCTGTGTTCACTCAAAACGCTAACAAAGAAAACCCCATATTAAGTCATAAGCATTTATGTTTGAGACCTGCAGCAGCTCTCTGGACTTGAAGCAGAAGAGCGGAAGATGTAAGTCCAGGTCAATAACAGGATGATTTTTATCTTCTCTTGACGGAAGGACAATCGTCAGAGGTCTTAAGGTGAACACCTGACATGAAAAATAATGTAAATATACTTCAAATGTATTACGCATTTTGTTCTCACGTTATTCTATATCATAGACTTTTTTACACAACTACAATTTTATTTCAGTTCTCTGACTTTGCTAAACTTTAGATGTCTAAAAGAACCCACCACATACAGCTGGCCAGGAGGAGGAACTGGGACTAGAGACAGTTTAGCAGAAAACTCCTTCACTTGCTCTTCCATATCAGTCATTTGACAGATTTTGAGCTGACCTAAGAGGCTGCAGATGGGAGAGTGAAAACTCAGGAAATGGAAGAAAAGTGTGTGTAATTTTGGATGTTAAAATGCTTTCTCCTACATCGGTTTAATATGCAAAGACAACTATGACAGGCATTTGTAGGTTGAATTCTCTGAAAAGTGTAAATACTGTGGCTCTGAAGTGATATCAAAACAAACTCTGTTTGTTCACAATAATTAAACTAATGCAAATAAATGTGTTATCGGTGTGCTTCTTATAGGATAGACAAACTGAGTATTTTATGAAGACAGAATAGCAGAATCTAATACTGCTGATAAGCCTCTTGTTATTTATTCTCCTCTGTTTCCCAAAATATTTTCTTATTTTTCAATACATATGAATAAATGTCTTGAATCTTACCAAGACAGACAGTCCTTGAGAGCATTGTAATATGGGTGTTTTGATATAACACATATTGCATAAGCAATGTAGAGTTGTGGAGACTTGCACAAGGACCGGTGTCCATTCTGCATTCCTTCCTGTATAACAGGGTTTAAAACAAAAAGTTTGAATATGTCAGTGCCTTAATCAAAACAGCTGTGTGTGTGTTTAGCCTACTGTATATATGTATGAAACATGATAGGACATAGCTATGTAATGTGATGGAATTCATGATTCTGGTGCATAAGATGTCCTACTTTGCCCTAATATGTCCTTTGTCCTAACATGACCTATGTTCTACTTTGAATAACCAAATAGGACATATTAAAATGTTACTATTTTAAACACATATTCAATCCACAGCACGCAACAGTAAGAAAAAAACTGTAAATCAATTGCCTAAAATTCAATAGAAAAGAGAATATTTGCATATTCAATATTTGCATATTATAGGTCTCAATATTTGCACTGTTAGCAGAAACATACACAACTTCATTTTGCCTTCCTTTTTTAACATTTTTGCTAATTCAAGCACAGCAGGTGAAGTTCAGCTCATGTGATCTGTCAATACACAACCATAATGAGAGGTTAATATCAGGTAATATAAAAAAAGAATCTGACCTGTATTGATCTACAGTACTGGAGAACTACTCCATGAGACTGGTTTCCAAACACGTCAGTGAAGACTAGGAAGTGAAATTGTTCATCCTTTTGCTCCTTAGTTATCTGAAGTCCACCTGATTTAAAAGAAAGAAATGACTGTTAGTCTAATCTAATCATTCTAAACTAACATTACAGCTACTGTGAACTGAACTACAGTATTTAACATTTACAGCATTGCTCTTTATAGAGTCAGTTAAAACCTTTATTATTGTGCTCTTTATACTGTGGTGTGCTGACCTTTGGCATGAATTCTATAGAGATTTTATACAGTTTCTGAAGTATTAGACTGTGTAATGTATGAAGATCTGCATGGAATAGGGTTGCAGCAGATGCACTGACATGATTCAACAACCAGTCAAGCTTTTGCACATAAATTAGTTTCACCTGGAAAGCAGAGGTGTGGCAGAGCCACCAGATCCAGGTCTTTGGGAACACTAACATCCTCTGTGGTTTCTTCTTTGGGGTTTCCAGCCTTAATAACAGGCCTATCATTTTTCTTCTTAATGAAGAAGCGCTGTTGCTGGGTCTGGCTGAGGTTTCTCACGGCTGGTTCACTGAGACTCTCTTTAGACACAAACGGAGGTGCATGGACCTGCAGGACCTCAGGATCGAGCAGCGGTAAAGGACTTTCATTCACCTGCAGCAAAGAGGCAATGCTTTTTCAAGACCACTGATATGACTTAATCTGATGAGAATATAAACATAATTTTAAACCATTTTTTTTAAAGCAATAGTCCCTTTTTTAGATGCAAAAAAAAAAAAAAAAGATAAAATAAAATAAAACAAAATGAAATAATTTCATGAACCTTGGCACCTTTCACAAACAAACTGCTCCTATGAACCTCTATTAATTAAAAGATAGAAAGAAATATTTAATATAAAAACAGACTTTATCTTTTGAATAAAGGGTAAACTTCAAACTGAAAAAAAATGCACCCAAATCAGGGATTCCATCAGAATATAGTCTATAGCTCTAGACCTGTCCCATCATGTTTGATGCATACGTTGTTTTTAAATAAAGAGATCCACTGTTGTAAAGGCAGGGCCTTACACCTCATAACAGTTTAACAAAAACTCGCAGAAAGAAATTATTTTACCTGGGACAGCTCCTTCAGTTTATCATTTCCCAATCCCACAACGACACATGCTTCCAATAACCCTGAAGGCAGACCGTCTGCCATTGATAATCAACAGGATTGGCACTCCTCATAAGATCTGTGAACAGAGAGATCAGTGAAGAAAATACACATATTCATTTGATTCAGAAATCTCTTATTTGTAGCTCCAGGGTTGCGAAATGAAATCTAAATGAAGTAAAACATTTTTGCTTAACACTGTAGATTATATGTGATAAACTTTAAAGATGCAATATTAAGATATATATATACACATTAACAAGTCAGGAATAACACAACAGCAACACAACGGCATGGTTGTGGAAATAAAGAAAGTTATTATTACACAGACACCCCGGAAACCACAGATAAAAAGTGAATTTAAAAAAAAGAACATTTTAATATTTTTTACTGTAGTCAGTGGAAACATTCAATATGCATTCAACTTCAGATAATGAGTCACTGCTTTTATTTTGCCTAAATTGATTAATACTTTTGATAATTCAAGGACGATAACTGTAATAATTTAAATATTTACCCAAATAGGAATAACTGCAAAAAACTCGACGAATAGCTGACGTTTTCAATGAACAGATAAATAATCTTAAAGTTTTAATATAAGGCGATAACATTGTAAAGTTTTTCTTAAAGTTTATATTCTAACCATGTAAATAAACGCCCATCTTTGCTGTAAAGATAAGAATGCACGCACCTTTGTCGATCACCGGTATTATGAAAGTGAAATTACGCACGGGACAGGTTGAGACAAAAGACAGGGATACACTATAAAAGCTGCTGAAGCAGAGTGATCTGCGCATGCGCTCTACAGTCAACAGGCACTACATGTTCTCAATGGCCAGTGCTACCTTTAACATGACAACATAATACATGCGGTAAAAGTAAAGCAGAGCAAACCTCTCTGGAAAATACAAATGTATTAAAACCATTGTTTGGATATTCCAATGTACTCCTCTGTGACTCATTACTTTAAACCATCCTACCTCCTCTCTCACGAGTTCACATCCCCTCCGGAAGCCTGCTGGCGGAAAATGAGCGGAGATTCGTGGTACCATCACAGATGGGCATACAAATCTTTCCAGAATGTTTTCTTTCACTGGTCCCTCTTGGTGGAATTATCTTCCAAAATCTGTCCGAGCAGCCGAATACCTGACTGACAGTATATTCAAGAAAACACTGAAAACTGAAAGTTCACCCAAACATTAAAGGCCTGTCATCATTTACACACCCTCAAGTTGTTCAAGTCGTATTTTTTCCCCCATACTGTTTGGTTGCCAACATTCTTCAAAATATCTTCTTTTGTGTTTAAAAGAAGAAAGAAACTCATACAGGTTACAAACAACTTGAAGGTGCGTACCTAAATGACGGCAGAATTTACATTTGGACTATCCCTTTAACTGTAGGCTATACTAATTTTAAAATATTTTCCCCTATGCTTTTTCTAGTTTATAATATTCTGACAATGTTGAAACTTTATATTAGCATGTTATTGCCTTCTTAAGATAAATTGCTTCTGGTGTTTCTCCTCATTTGTCGCCTTGTATAAAAGCGTCTACTAAATGAATAAATGTAAAAGCGATCCTGTTTTGTTGTGACAAATATTAGATATTATTTGATAAATTATTATCTAACTAGCAAGGGGAAAAAACTAGTTTGGTGCCCCGAACATTTTCTGAAGGTTAAGCATCTCCTTTGACTGATTATTTGCTGAAATAATAGTTATAAAAAATATCATCAAGTGAAGCCCTTTTACCTTATTTATGAAGTGTCAATGACATTTTGTAAAGAATTCACTCTGTAAATACAACTGATTTCTCATGGAAACGCTTTTGTCAAACATTGCAGAAATCGTTCAATGTAAATAATGTAGCGTTTTTAAGATCAAATTGAATTTTTCCTTAACCACTTACTGTGCTCCCCTATTTTTGAGCATTTTCTGAAAAACGACATACCCAAATAAAAATGTCTGTAGCTCTTGAACCCTATGGTCTATATTTATAAATCTGGTATTGTTTGAAACTAGACACTTGAACCTTTGTTACTCTGGAGTCATAATAACTCAAAATTAGTATAGCAACAGAGTAAAACAAGGTAAAATGTACATGAAAGTGACTTACGATATCTTTGAATGAAATTCACTAAGGGAAAAATGGATGAGGCTTTAATGCTATTGGCCTGAAAACACCATAAAGATAAAGCTGAATGTCTGACCATATTTTGATTCAAATTTGAAGATGATAGAAAAAGCATCCAAGAAAAAAATATACATGTAAGAAAACATTCTACAAGTGTGCAAATCTCATTGCAAGAATTCACAAACTGATTTGCGGATGTACAAAATTTGTCTGTGACTTCACATTTTTGACGCAAGTGTGTGAATGTGTTTTGCACCATATTCACTGCAGCAATAGTAGCAAAACATGTGAGCGTACGAGTTTCTTGATTTGTGATTCGTAGAATAGGATTTGTGCACCTGCAGTGAAGGATTCAAGAACGTGTAACTGTTGTGTTGTGTTTGTGGAAGATAAAAAAAAATCTACAAGTTTGCAACTTTTGTCTGTGACTTCAGATTTACTGATACACATGTGTGGCTATTCTTTACAACTGCAAATCCTGCGGTCACGGACACTCAGTTGTTTTGCACCAAAAATACCTTCATTTATATGTATCACCCGGTATGTTATTAAGTACTCGCGCCACCTAGTGGTCGAGGGCCGCGACACCACACTAGAGTGCATGATACGGATAGTCAACAATCAATACATTTCAGATTCAACCACATTGTGCTACAGTTTAAAACAAACAAGCATTCAAACAGGGAAAAGTGTAAAACTTTCTCTTTATCGAAACTTCACACAAATTCAAAACAAAAACACCTGGAACCAGTATGAACTTTCAATTTGGTTCAAACACTAAAAAGTCACAACAGTACCACATATACAAAAAAAATTATAAAAAGTGTTCACCTTGTTTACGAAACCTACACACACACACACACACACACACACACACACAAAGAAAAACTTTCAGATTGATAAAATAGGATACAACGCCAGCCTACTGACCTCTGTACAGATGTCACACTTCCAGCAATGTATCTAATCTACATTTATGAGCATACACTTAGCCAGCGGGGTTCTGTGACTGACTAGTAAAGGAAATATTTGGCCTGTCTTCTTGAACAAGAAACAAGCTAAATAACTTGTGTATAATAACTATACAACAGTACTGGAACAGTATTATGAATTTGACTATGAAAAAATACTGCCACTATTGGAGAGTCATCACTTACGATGGAGGCTGAAACCAAGTAAAAATTGCCATGACAGCTAAACACACTTCTTCATTTCACAAACCAATCACTGCTGTACAGCAAAGCAATTTCCCTACTCAGTGTCACAGCTCTTCCATGCTCTTCATACCTTAAAATAGTGTACCTAAGAAAATCAAGTTCACTAACTAAAGGCAACTCTCAAAACCAATGTCTTGCTCAAAGTCTAGGATTATTAGAAAAAAATATGTGGCATTGTGCATAGATAAAGTCTAAACAGAAGTGAGCGTTTTGAGCTCAGAAGCAGCAGCCTTTCAACTTTCCCTTGATTGTTTCTTATGATATGAGGCTGAGATGGGAAATACAATGATAATCAGACACATTTTAATTGATAAAAAATCAGTCTAAAATGAAAAATGCAAACTTACATCTGGAATGCAAATGTTGATTTGTAAAGTGAAATGATAAAATGTGTAGAAAAAGTATTAGAATGTGAAACAATGTTTTCAAATGTAGTGATGTAAACCTGGTTATAAAAAAATCTAAATCAAAACTGAAACATACTTTTGTGCAGACAACGGATATTTTGGCCACAAATAATAAATAGCTTGAGAAATAATCTCAGAAATCACATATTTGACTCAAATAGGTTTGTCTCTGTACCATATCCACAGAATTACATTCAGCATATGAGGGAGTGAATGAATGATAGACAATGACCCTCTTGCTTGTGCATTCTGCGATTTGTACTTTAATAACTCAAGTATTTTAAGTTCTAACACTCAAACTGTGGATTCAGCCTCTAGCTTGCAGGAACTGTTCCTTGGCATTGACTTTGAAACACTGAGTTTCTCTGTACTGTTACTGGACGCTGCCTCTGACTGAACAGAACTCAGGCCCTGCCCATCTTCATCGTCGTCATCATCTTCATCAACAAGTGTATCAGGATAGATGACGAGGAAAGCCGCAGCAAGGAAACCAAGAAAGGCACCTCCTGCTGCCACCATGGGGATCACTCTCACCGTACCGACAGCATCTACAACTGCACCGAGAGCCGACGCCACCAAAATCTGAGAGATGTACACCTGACACGTCAGGATGGCGCAGTCGATGCCAAAGCCTCGCCTTGAGTTTCCAGGGCTGTGATGAATGTACTGTGACAATGTAAAAGAAAGATGAAAGACACTGATTGAGAGCACTGCTACTGTGAGGAAACCTGCTGCCACAAATCAAGTGCTACTTGTTGTGAAAATGAATTCTGGAACAGCTTCCAGATCTTTATCCAGATATATACATACTACCCTTCAAAGTGTCAGGATTAATACTTTAATTTAGGAAGGATGCTTAAATTGATTAAAAGTGACAGTAAAGATTTATAATGTTACAAAAAAAAACCTATTTCAAAATAAAATCTGTTCTTTTGAACACTATACTTATCAAAGAAACCTGAAAAAAATGTATCACAGCTTGCACAAAAATATTAAGCAGCACAACTGTTTTCAAAATGGAAAATAATATTTGAGCACCAAATCAACATATTAGAAGGTTTTCTGTTGGATCATGTGACACTAAAGACTCAACTATTCAGCAATCACAGGAATAAATTACATTTTAAAATAGTAAAGTTATTTTAAATAGCATTATTTCACAATATTACTGTTTTGATCAAACAAAGGCAAATCCAAATACCAAACTTTTGACAAACTTTAGTTTGTATTATTGGTAACATCATATATTTGGTTACACGAGTTAATGAAATGATACATACCTCTTTGATTTCATGGTACTGTCCCAGAAGAGCATAAGGGCAGTATGACATGCTCATTGAAATGATTCCCATGGTGCTTATCATCACCATAGCAACATATATATTTGGAAAGATGGACATGATGGCTGTGCCCACAGTATAGCCTAGAGTCCCCAACATGTAGATGATTTTTATGCTTAGGTCGTAGTTGTTTAAGATCCTTTGGAGCACATCTGTAAAAAAACGTTTCTGATTATTTGATTTGAATAATTTTCTAAATGTGCACTGATATAGAAATTGTACACAAACTGGTTGTTATAATCAGCATTGAGTTAAACAACTTAATCTTAAATTAGAGGTAAATATAAAAATAAGAAAATGACATTCTGAAGGAAACGACAAAAATGTAGGACTATCACACCCTGAAAAAATCAGCTTATTCCATAACTTGGTCATGTGAGTGTCCAACTACAGAACTGAAACCTGATCACACTACTGGAAAAACAAATATGTAATCCTCATCATTAGCCACGCTCTAACCAAATACAACACATGAACGTAACACACACCTGAGCAGAGCGCAGCTGTAGCCGCATAGATCACAAGCCCCCAGCAGCCCATCTGCACACCTTTACTGTAGTTCTGCAGGGCAGTGGAGTTAGCAGCAGCCTGGTTTTGAAAAATATAAATAGGATATCAAGTATATTCAGTATTGCATACAGTAAAGCCTGAATCACACTGACTCTCCATATACAGAAATGTAAATGGCATGCATTGTAGACTAAAACTAATACCTTGTTGGTATAAAAATTTGGTAGGGTAATTATGTGGTATTTTGATTAGAATATACCAAATACCAAAAAATGCTGATACTGATTATCACAGTGATTTTTTAGTTTTACAAAAAATTGTTGATTTAATTCTAATTAGTTTATAATTAAATCTATAGTTTTTATTTTATATTTTAATTACATAATAGAATAAGGAACTTACAGTCGGGTCTCCTTCAAAGATGACCTGGCCCATGAAGTCTGTGTAGAACACAGCTTGTGCAATCATGGAGAACCAGGAGAGCAAGTGACATACACACAGACGCCAGAGCTGGGGTGGCATCTTCAACATGGACAGCCAGAGCAGTTTGACCGTCGTACCACTATCCCCATCCTCACTCTCTTCATCCTCTTCATCTCTGCGGGATGCAGAAATACGACTTGGCTGCAACTTCCGCCATTCATGCCGTCTATCGATTTTGTCGATGTCATTCAGGCTTCGCGAAGATTTGATCGGCCCAGCCATGTTGCCGTAGCGCCTTTGCCATTGAAAGCCCACACGTCCATGATAAGAGAAAGTGAAGGAGGGCTGGCGGTAGAAGGAAGGGTGGCGGCGACGCATTGAGGTGACAGATGGGCGTAAACCGACTTTGCCTGGTTGATTGGTTGCATTCACTGCTCCATTTATTGGATTTCCAGAAACAGCAAAGCTTCCATTTCCAGTTTTGGCAGCTCCACAGATATTTTCCCCATTGCTATCACAATTCTGTAAGTGATGGTCAGTGCACTGACCTGGATGGCTAGTGTTGTGGGAATCCAACGTTGTTCCATCATCTTGTAGACCCTGAAAGTCTTGGAATAAAATAGGTTTGATGTTGCACAGAAACTGCCCATCACGATCCAAGTCCAAGTCTGGGTTAAGCTCTACTGTAGAATCTGGCATGGCTAAAACGGAGTCACTTTTACTCCGCACGAAGTCATTTAGAAAGTCTATTGAAACATCCCGCTCAGAGCGATCATCCTCATGGGCTGAAAATAGCTTCTCTTCCGGGATCAGTTCTAGTTGAGGTATGAGATGAGTAGATGGAAAGCTGCCATAGAGCTGGACAGGAGGTGGCCTTTCTTCATCCTCATCCTTTAGTACCCCTTGCTGGTTCGGACTATATAGATGCTCATTAATGCTGAAAAGATGAAGCGTTGTAGAAATTATAAAGATGATGGCAGCAAAAAAAAATAGGACCTGCTCTTGGGCCTTAAAAGCTCGACCTAGGAAAGTATTGGTCCAGTCCAGCCCTCCTAGCATGTAACCTAAAGCGCCTCCTAGCCCTGAAAAACAGGAATTATATCAAATTAAAAAATATATAATCACCATCCAGTATAATGTTAAGTACACTACTGTTCAAAAGTTAAAGCTTTTTTGCTGTACTTGATCAAAAATATAGTAAAATCCGATATGTTATTACAAATTACAATGTAAAAAACTGTTTTCTATTTTATTATATTTTTAAATATATTTCTGTGATGGCAAAGATGAATATTCAGCAACATTACTCTAGTCTTCAGTGTCACATGATCCTTCAGAAATCAATCTGATGTGCTGATTTGGTCCTCAGGAAACATTTCTTATTATTATCAATGTTGAAAACAGCTGTGCTGCTTAATTTTTTTCAAGTTTCTTTGATGAACAGAAAGTTCAAAATAACAGAATTTACTTGATATTTTTATATTATAAATGTCTTTACAGTCACTTTTATAATGATAGTGTATAATCACTTGTCTTTTTCCATGTTAATAGAATATTTTTATTCTGATTATCTCTTTACTAACGAATAATTATCTTATAAAAAAAAGTTTTTAAAGAGTTGAGAAGGTTTCAAGTATGACGCTAAACAACAGAGTGTCTCTTCCAGTTCAGATCAATTTATCACTCCTAGTTCCAGAATATACACCTGCTGAGAAAGCATGGATATTCAGAGCCATGTCCTGTTCCTCGGTATCAGCCACATCCAGGAGATAGGCTCTGATTGGTCCATCTAAAGCATCAGCACAGAAATCTAGAACTACCACACCAACAACGGTCAGCACAATCCCAACCGGTTGATTACTGGGAACATCACCTAGAGACAGACCTGTTTGACAGACAGGTTAAAAAATACTGTAAGGACAAACCATTAATTTATTTATCAAAGATTTATTTTTGCCTTTATTATGACAGGACAATATGTATACAGGAAGCAAAGTGGGAGAGAGAGAGAGGGAGGGGGGAATGGGATTGGGACTCGAACTATATGTTGGGGCTCTGCCCACGAGGCTACTGGCACTAACACAAATCATTTATAAAACAAAAACATAATAAAACATAATATAGTCAAGGGCCTCCTCTTTAAACAACAGTGACATGCAACTCTGTGCATTTTAAATATTATATAAATATATAAATTAATATTAATTACCGATAAGAGATCCATTGAGAAATAAGGCCACTCCTATTAACACGCCTACACACAGTGCCAAAATGAAGGGTCTCCTCCGACCCCATTTCAAAGTGCAACGGTCACTTGCTGAGCCACATAGAGGGGTGAAAATTAAACCCAAAATAGGGCTGAGGAACCAGGTTAAGCTGTAATACTGCTCCGGGAGACCTGCAAGAAGAAACAGACTGGGATCAATTCAACTCCAAGGTTCAGGCAGATCAAAACTATATTTTTTAATAACCACTAAATATACCACTAAGTATTGCAAAAAATACCAATATGGCGAATTAAGCAACCCACATCAGCTGAAACGGATAACCAGGCAGGTTTCAGCATGTCTGCAGTTCATTAACCTGTCATTTACAACACTATAAACCTTTCACACACTATATCTAAAATTGTGTCATAGTAATGAAGTAAACAGCCTCTGACAATAAAATTATTATCAAATGCGATGACTTATGAGTTAATAAAAAGGGCATGAGAAAACTGAAAAGAATATTTGGGATTATTCAATAGTGTTGATTCATAGCAAATAGATTTAACATCTAAGGGAATTTTCCATAAGTCTGGCACGCAGAACTCATCGTGCCAGGACTGATGACATACTAAAACCCAAACACTTGATTACTCAAGTGAAACTTAAATGTCAAACTTCTCCTTTTTCAAGAGGTCCAAATGTCTGAAAGAACTACAGGTCATGTGTGTAGCAGCATGACGACTGAGAATGTGAGAACAGAAAGTGCAGACAACAGACATTGCATCAAATTCGCTTCAGCTTTAAAGATGAACACCTATCCAACTACAAAACAGACTCTGATTGATCGTCTATTAAACTACACTCAATTTAAATTTGACCTATTTTCATAAAGTAGGCTATTTAAGATTTTAAGGGACACATATATTTTGCCTAAACACGCACATAAAAGAGACAAAAACACTTAAGCTAAATACAAAAACACTTAAGCTGAAGGAAATGGCCTTTCAGAGTTTAGTGGATGGTATTCAGTACATGTTCAGCCGTTTAATCGACTAAAACTGCTTTTGGTAGAAGATCAGAGGGCCTTCAGAGCAATTCAAACCTTTTGTCATATTAACCCTGCCATTTCCTGGATGGAAAACTGCGAGAAAGAGAAATATGCACACTCACACATTCTCTGCGTTCCATGCAAACGCTACCTCATTCATTTTTGCATGCTACTGTGGAAACAAACATCCCTCTGTCTTATTACTATGACACAGGGTTAGCATTTGCACAATAGGGAATCTTTACCAAATCCGAAGGAATGTCCCTGCTCAATGATTATGAATAGAGGCCTTAAGCCTAGGATAAATTAACAACAATAAATTACCCATTAACCCTCTATGAATGAAAGTCAGTAGGGTCCAAAACAACATTAGAACCCACCCGCTTACCTTTTTTTTTCTGACAAAAAATATTTTTTCATAACATATTTCATGTTCCACAAAAGAGCAAAAGACAAACGTTTGGAATAACATGTTGAGGGGCAAGAAATTAGTTGATTTAAGTCATCAAAAGGTTTGTTGATTACTGACCTAACTGCAACAGCACAGGAGTGACCAGCGCTGTTTCCATGGCATAGCAGAACTCTCTCCCGAACATGACAGCACTGTGCATGACCCATAACCGTTTTGGGATGTGGTTTATTGAATCCTCACTGGCCGAGTCCTCTGACATCTCCACTTCCCTCTCTTTATCCTTGTCTGCATTTAGTCCACAATTTGAATCCTTTTCTTTTACGACTGCCATTTCCAGCACTGGAACAGACTCCGTGACAGCATTCTTGGGTGCCATGCTGGCCTGCATATACGAAGCTGGTGTCTGCGGCCTTGATCCAGAAATGGTTCCTGTGGTACTTACCCCTCACAAGTCCAGACTCTATTCTCCTTAAGACTTCCAAGCTGATCTTTCATAATCCACATCAGGTATCATCTTATAAAATACTCGTAGTCAAAAGAGAGGTCATGTTTCAGTGAGAGATCTACCAATCGTTGTAATGAATCCTAGTCCATATAGAGCTTTGTTGGTGTAACTCATGAGTCATGTTTTCATGAAAGGAAAAAGGGAAATGTGGCAGGGCATGGAGAGCAGAACAGGTGGATGTTCCTCTGTGAGCTTCCATGGAATTACTTATTAATCTAGATGAGAGAGAGATAGAGAGTGGATGAGAGACAGAGAGAGAAATCTTGGCATTAACAAGTGATATCCAGAGAGATCAAGGCAGTGGAAAAATGTCAGTGAAAAACAAGATGGGGAAAAATCCTGGCATTGTGACAGTAAACACAGTTTTAGCAGAACTCTGACTTATTTGGCATATCTGTAATACCTGGAGAAAGGAATATGAAATAATAAAGTGACTAAAATAGGGAAAAGGCTCTGAAAAGACAGTAGAATGTAGATTCATAAGAAAACATTTTAAAGCCTTAACTGACTGTTAGAAAACACTCTCTGTCTTGTTAAGAGGATGTTCCAGATATGTCTCACCCCTCCTTTATTTCTCTCTCTCTCTCAGTCTTCTATATATACAACGCATTCTCTCTGAATCCCCCCTTCTGTATCCATCTCTCTCTCTTGATATTATGTTTTAAATATGTCTTACTTATATGCGAGGTATGCATGCTTAAATGTATACATTAGCTTCTCTTGGTTCAAATGTCCCAAATAAGGACATGATAGCTAGGAATGAGGTTCGTGATGAAACTCTGAAGACAGTTCAGCATTCTTCGCAAAAGTCTATTCCTAATATGTCCATGTTTTTCTGTACATGTGACCATTTTATATAAACACATGTTCTTGGCCAAAGATCCTACGTGTATGTTATTCATATCCTCATTGGTTAAGAGGATGAAACTCCCCTCGACATATGCCTATATAATATCTGTATTTCTATGAATAAATTGAAGTATTGAGGATACATTTGACTGGGTGTTTTCTTACTTCCCTACCGTCTATCTACACTTTAAGTAACTGAGAATTCTTCAAGGTGGCAAAGAGAATTTACAGAGGGACCAAATTGTTATTCTTTATTAACACTGACAATCAATGATATACAAAAAACACCACCTGCTATTACAAATATAACAAGTTCATGTACATTTTATATACGAATTATATATATATATATATATAAAAAAAATTTTTTTTTTAAAGAAAACACACATATTTAGTAATTAGTTTTGGCAATTCAACAATCGAAATGTTGATCTCGCGCAACCGAAATTCTCTGTTGATGCCCCAAACCGCAGGTCTAGTACCTTAAATACTTTTTAACAGAATGTATTTGATAGATTTATTAAATGTACATTTACAATGAAGTCACTAAGTGATCAACAGGGGCAATACGTACCATCTTTTTGTCGATTTACCATCCCATAGACCCATACTCATTCCAGAAAACTTTCGTGCAGCCGCAGCGGCGTCCTGTTGCTATGGTTACGTCCTCACGCGAACGCGATTGTTTGCGAATGTCTGTGAATGTCTGCCAAGCACAAGCTCTAAGTGTGAAAACGCCGTTAAAGACTATAAGCCGATATGCAAAAAGAAAAAGCACGTTTAGGTGTATTTATACCTTCTACAGTCATATAGGCACCAACAGTGTGTGAAGTTCCAAAGGTCGTTTTAAATGAGTCAGAATTACACAATCGCGCTGCTGTAGCACTATAAATCAAACAGCACACGCGCGAGTACTAAACCCATTTACATAAGAGTTTTACTAAAAGGCTAATTGTGGATGAGCAGCTGATATGATCAAACTAATCTATTCAAAATTATTGTATGCTCAGAGAAACATTTTACTTTTGATATTTAGTTTTACATTTGTTATGGTATTTGTTTGAAATCACACAAAAGAGAATATATATGTCAGTATTGAACCAAAATGCTGTATTTTTTTTTAATTTTTTTTTTACACTTTTCAAATGTCAAAACAGCTGTTTCAGAATAGATTATTGTATAGCTGGCATACTGTTCAGTTTGTCTTGTCTTTTTGTACAACAGATTGAATGTCTTTTTTTTTTTATTATCTGGGATCCACTGCTGTGCTCAGTTTGAAAAGGCCTTTATATCTAAACATAATACACAGATATTAATTTGTTTGCAAATGTTTAACCTGAATAAGTACTCTTAAAATGTAATTACTTATTTTTGTCATATTGTATTCTTGTTTCTAGGACTATGATGAAGAAGAGTTGTCAGTCGGCCTATTGAGCGTGATCCCTGAGCTGAGGACTCTAGAGCCATACCTAACTCACTGCATTTAATGCCATGTCTACTGCAATCATTTTGGAAGGTACAATTGTATCGGATTATCTGGAAAATCCTCCCCAAGATATGCCTGCTCTTTGGACTTAGATTAATGCAATGAAATTATAGTATCCTCCAGTAATGAAGGACACCTTTGATTTCATTCAATGGCTGAACCTAGAATGCAATCTCTGAAAAATCTTCTGATGTAGAAAGATGTCATTGTGGCGTGATGGAGCATTTTTCAGTGTAATTGTTCATAGGTGGGAGAGAGCACTGTACATTCACTCCCCCCACTTACAATCCCTGTCGGTACGAGACTCGAACCCACAACCTTTGGGTTATGAGTCCGACTCTCTAACCATTAGGCCACGACTTCCCATACAAATACAAAAATACAAATACAAAACTTTTTTGTATTGTATAAAAAAAATTATACAAACACTTATTTCAAAATGTTGTTGCATGATTTAAATGTTATATATTTATATTATTGCAGAATTTGTTGGCCGAAACAATGCTTTGATATTTGTGGTTATTACCCTTTATATTGTTTTATTCAGCTTGTTTAATAAATTTGATAATTATTTTAATGTTTACATTTTGCTGAAAACTCTATCATTGGCTGTTCAATGGCAGGTTCCATAGTGACAATTTACCTAGTATTACAACATTTTGGTCGTAATTTAAACCGGTACACACTGGACCTTTTTTCCACTGAAAATAATAATAATAAATAAATAAATAATAATAATTAAATGTTTACACTGAACTGGATAATAGGGTCTCTCCACTGAAATGGAAGACACTGAAGACATCGTGGGTGTTTCAAGAGAAATTTGTTTTCATGACTAGCCCCTTTAAACATATTCGGATGGGTCCAAAAATAGATAAACACTCTTATTAAAGGATAAGTACCACAGGACCTAGTGTCTGGTTACATAGCTATATAAGGATAAAAGATTCTGGTTGGTTTAAAACTATAGTGCTTGATCTGAGGACAGATATGTCTAAGCCTGACAGAATTACACTGGGAATGAGCGGCTTGAATACAGGCCAATTATCTGCTGCGTGCTGAAATATACAGTAAAACATATAGCTGAACAGAGCGGAAAAATGTCATCTCCTCCCTGTTGGCTAACATACACCGATGTCATACTGTTTCTTTTCTGGTGCAGGTAGGCTACGTACAGCAGAAGTGACAGTGCAGTCAGTGCCCCATTTGCGCACGCGCCTCAAGTCATCTTACCAAAGACATGAATAAACACTGAGGAAAATAAACCTGAACAGTCCACCAAGCAATCACTACGTCGTTTTTTACGTCTTAAAAAAAATATTCATTAAAAAAAAATTGCACATTTATCTATTTATGGACTGGCATTTAACCCAACAACATTTAAAGAGTTTTCACAATATTTGAACTAAAGGCAGATGTTAAAATGCTAAAAAAAAAAGAGAAAAGTGACAGAACACGGACCTGAGTGAGAAAGTCTTATGAACTGGTGGTCGTGATAGTAGGCCTAATGCATAAAACACACTCTCAAAAAATAAGTTTTTTTTCTTTTGAAAGACGTTTCTTATGCTCACCAAAGTAGTTTATTAAATGTATTACTATAAATATATTTCAATATATATTAAAATGTATTCCTGTGATGACAAATCCGAATTTTCTGCAGCATTCATGATGATTCTTCAGAAATCATTTTTTATTAATGTTTATTAATATTATCAGTGTTGAAAACAGTTGCAGCCTACTGCTTAATATTTTTGTGAAAACTGATTTTTCAGGATTATTTGATGAATAGAATTTCAAAATAACAATTAGTTTGAAATAGGAATATTTTTGTAACATTATAAATGTCTTTACTGTCACTTTTTTTTTCGATCGAATCCATCCTTGCTGAATAAAAGCATTAATTTATCTAAAAAAAGAAAAAAAAAAAAACTTTTGAACGGTATACCTGCTCAGCTTAGGCTATTATATAGGTTAGTGAGTAATAGTTATATAGTTTAGTCCAAAATGGGAACGTTTTAAACTTGTTATTAGTTGTTTAATTAAATAAACAGTCAGTACGTTTACATGGACAACAATACTCCGATTTTAATACGATTAAGACAATACTCTGATTAAGAATCTACCATGTAAACAGAGATTTTTGATTACCTTAATCCGGCTAAAGTCATAATCGAAGTAAACACTAATCGAATTAAGACGTGGAGTAGGGACGTAACGGTATGAAAATTTCATATCACGATTATAGTGACCAAAGTTATCACGATTATCAATATTATCACGATTTTGTTAAAATTAGATGAAAACGTTCAAAAAGAACTGATACACACTGAAAACGTTTCAATAAGTTTTATATTTGAAAATCAACAAACAACAAATACAGTTAGCAGCTATATGCACTTATTTTTTTTTAGCAAAAACATTAAATTAACATTAACATGAAGCCCTAATAATAATAATAATAATAATAAATCACTTGTGTGTATATATACATATATATACACACAATGTGATTTCCGTTAGTGATCATGTGATCTTCGTTTAGGAGATCTTGTGATGCATTTTAAAGCAAAGTTGGGGTTGATTTCGAGTTCACATACAAACATAAATAGAATAGGCTAATTACATTTTTCAATTTTAATGTAAGAAAACATTTTTCGTCAGTGATAGAAATATGATTTATACGGTTAGTGTAAGCAAGTTTAGTTTGAAAACGGTAATCGTTACATCCCTAATGTGGAGTATTCCTATTTTAGTAGCATTACTGAAGGTGCAGTAAAGACCTTAAATCACATTATTACCGTCGTGTAGGACTTTTCGCCGAATTTTGCGACAGGATACACACGTTTGACGGCAAACAAAAGAATGGCTTCAACGCCGTCGTCTGTTTGCATGTATAGCATGACAAATAATTAACTGCACTTGAAGCTTTCAGTAAATTAAAAATGAAGCACCCAACACTGTATATGGCATCATAACGAAGACGAACTATCCACCTTTTTCTTCAACGCGAAAGCAAGCCTATGGGTGAGACTTCCGGTTCTTTAGCCGCTATAGGTAAATAACGAGGAGAATAACGACGTGCAGTAAACTGTTTGCACTACAAACCAGTGTGTTCATAATTAAGATGATACATTAAAATAATATAAGACACACCAACTTTCAATATCAAGCAGCAAAACGAACTGTTTTGTTCAGCTAAAAATAGCTGGACGGAGTGGAGGCAGATGAGACCGGAAGCCAGACCCATAGAATGGCCGCCCCTATTTTTACGACAAAAAAAGGTGGATATGTTTATACGTGAAATTCCAGAGAGGACGTCGGATGGCGTCGCGTGGTGACGTAATGACGTGTGCCATTAATCGAACTACGTGGCTACTATAAAATGTAAAACGGGAACATGAAAAGAATATTCTAAAATCAACTCATGTAAACAGCTTAATCATAATATTGTCTTATTTAGAATAAGGTAAATAATTAGATTACTGATGTCCATGTAAACGTAGTCAGTGACATCTACAGCATTGATTTTCTGCGCAGTAATCATTCTTTGGCTGTTCCAATCTTTTCTATGTATGGCAATGTATACTAAACAGATCGCAGCACGGCGAAGCACTATCAGCCTATTAGATAGCACGAGCTCTTGAAATGCGCCTGTGCCATCCTGATAGGATGTTCATACAATATGACCCGTGGCTATTATAAGACTTCTCTCTAAAGCCATTTATCACACACTTGCACTGATTGCGAGGATCTGGCACCCTCAACGAGAGAGGACAAATTGCCCTGGACGGACCTAATCTGTGAAAAATAACACACTGCGTGATTACAATGCATCCGGTTCCCTCTAGTTGAATACAATTACGCTCGATAAATGCCTCCACAAAAACAAATAACTGCCACAGTTGCATAGTTTGCAGGGTTGTTTATTCTCAACATTCGCCACAGGGCGGCGCACTTTTGATGAATAGGTCCCATAATGCCCATAACGGAGCGCAGATGGCATCTGAACACTAGTGTACAACAGTTTAGATACATAAAAATGCAATTCTAAATTATTGCAACAAATATCAATTAAAACATATGGATGTGGCCATAGACGGATTTGACAAACATTTTCTCTAGTATGCCTTTGCAAAAAAACAACAACAACAACATACACGGTTAAAGTGTCCGCCCACATATTGGTTTAAAAATATATTCATAAAAAAAATTGCACATTTCTGTCTGTACATACTCTCCTCGCATATTCTATCGATCTATGGGCTGGCATTTAGTTTAAAAACAAAAAACCAACAACAGCATGTCCAGTTTAAGGAGTTTTCACAATATTTGAACTAAAGGCAGATATATATATATATATATAAAATGAACAGAACACAGACCTGAGTGTGAGAAAGTCTTCTGAACTGGTGGTCCTGCTAGTAATGCATAAAACACACTCTCAAAAAATCAGGACAGTTTAATTTAGTGTAGTTAAAATGAGCAATCGACACCTGTGGAATCACATTCAGAAGCTTAAAGACTTGTGCTCTCTACTGGCAGTTCTAGATGAGATTTCCACAGACTGGCTGTTGTCATTGTTCATAAAGGTTTAAACATAGCCTAGAGCTATGAGTTTATTTGAAGACTTTATGGAAATCTGATTGCCGGGAGTCGGGACTCTTCAATTGTAATCACCCCCACCGGTACCTCTGCAATATGTAGAAGCCTTACCGCAATATTTCTAAGTTTAGCTGCTTAGCCGAGTCCACAACTTTGTGTGATTACAGAGCTTCACTGATTGTCGGGTCATCCTGGCAGTGGGTGACATAGTAGTCATGAACATACATCAGAACTGCAATAGGTTGACCAATAATGAGCGAGAGCCACACAGCAGCATTTCCATAATTACCACGAAGAAACCTGGCCACAAACCATGCCAGTGGGAGCTGAAAGAAATATTTATTTTAAAGTCAACTGTAAAAAAGTACTGACAGAAAAAAGATAATTAGATAATTTACATAAAAATATTTTTTGTAAGAAAATTAATGCAATTTGTTTTTTTTGATTTTCTTCGTATCAAAAATTCATACCTGTGCCATCATGCCCATAAATGCCCACAGTCTGAACATCCTGAGAGGGACACTGACCAGGTACTGCAGATAGAAACATTTTATTACATTTTAACATTTGTGCATTTTAAACCTGCAATTATCAAAGCTAATTCACTTAAGAAGTGAGTCATCTGACTGATTCAGTTCATAATTCAGAATGAGTCTTGTGTTCAACTGAGTCTGATTCAACAAATGACTCATTGACTTTTATCATTATTTACTCGCCCTCACTGCCACTGCAAAGCTGCATTTGTTTCCGTCGAACACAAAAGTTGAAATATTTAAAGACTGAACTACAGGTCCTTTTAGGGCTGAACAGACCCGTCACTATATACCAAGCATTCCCTAAGAATTCTTTAAAATGCCTCTTTTTGTGTTTGACAGAAAACATAACTGCATACATGTTTAAAATGACATGAAGATGAACAAGTAACATTTTTACTATTAATTTAAAAAGAACCACACCAACCGAGTGATTCATTTGAATTCACTCATTCATTTAAAATGAAAGGACAATGCAATAGAAAGTAAATTTCTTACCGCCAATACTTAGCTCAAAACTCATAATATATTTGACCCTGGACCACAAAACCAGTCAAAAGAGATTTATACATAATCTGAAAGCTGAATAAATAAGCTTTCCATTGGTGTATGGTTTGTTATGATAGGACAATATTTGGCCAAGATACAACTATTTGGAAATCTGGAATCTGAGGGGGCAAAAAAATGAAAATACTGAGAAAATTGCCTTTAAAGTTGTCCAAGTGAAGCTCTTAGCAATGCATATTACTAATCAAATTAAGTTTTGTTATATTTACGGTAAGAAATCTACTTAATATCTTCATGGAACATGATCTTTACTTAATATCCTAATGATTTTTGGCATAAAAGAAAAATCGGTAATTTTGACCCATACAATGTATTTTTGGCTATTGTTGAAATATACCCAAGCGACTTAAGACTTTTGTGGTCCAGGGTCACATATATTTGTTGTGATGCTGCTGTTTTAAATCCCAAAGAGCAGTGCATGAAACTTGGGTTACATGAACTGGTGACTCATTCTTTTAAAATTAAAAGAGTGGACAGTGCAATAAATTTTTTGTCAATATATTATTTAGCTCAATTCATATACAATATACATATTTGTTGTAGCACTACCGTTTTAAATCCTGAAGAGTGGAGCACAAAACTCTGTCTTGTTATAGCGACTCTCAATTCACACCAGGAAATACAAAATCACAACATTGAAATGTTGCTTAAGTACTGAAGGGTTGATCACTTGTGTCCTTTAATTAGATGCTTAACCTCTAGTTCACTGCAGGAATCTTGAAACACTGATCTTCCTACCTGTTATCGCTCACTAGATCAGCACATCAGGTCTAAATAAATAAGCCCTTTTTAAATTTTCAGCGTATCTTTACACCTCTGGTTTTAGATATTTGTGAGACGAAACTTCACTCTCCATCTGAGTCTTTACTGTGATCCTGGGTCTGGTTCTGAGGCGTCCTGTGAAGGTCAATGTTTTTTAATAAGACTGTTAAGAATACTATCTGCCTGCACCTGCGGACTGGACACATCTTCCTCCCTCTCTCTCCCTTCCTCCAGCTCAGCCAACCGAGTGATTCATTTGAATTCACTCATTCATTTAAAATAAAAGGACAATGCAATAGAAAGTTAATTTCTTACCACCAATACTTAGCTCAAAACTCATAATATATTTGACCCTGGACCACAAAACCAGTCAAAAGATTTATACATAATCTGAAAGCTGACTAAATAAGCTTTCCATTGGTGTATGGTTTGTTATGATAGGACAATATTTGGCCAAGATACAACTATTTGGAAATCTGGAATCTGAGGGGGCAAAAAAATGAAAATACTGAGAAAATTGCCTTTAAAGTTGTCCAAGTGAAGCTCTTAGCAATGCATATTACTAATCAAATTAAGTTTTGTTATATTTACGGTAAGAAATCTACTTAATATCTTCATGGAACATGATCTTTACTTAATATCCTAATGATTTTTGGCATAAAAGAAAAATCGGTAATTTTGACCCATACAATGTATTTTTGGCTATTGTTGAAATATACCCAAGCGACTTAAGACTTTTGTGGTCCAGGGTCACATATATTTGTTGTGATGCTGCTGTTTTAAATCCCAAAGAGCAGTGCATGAAACTTGGGTTACATGAACTGGTGACTCCTTCTTTTAAAATGAAAAGAGTGGACAGTGCAATAAATTTTTTGTCAATATATTATTTAGCTCAATTCATATACAATATACAGATTTGTTGTAGCACTGCCGTTTTAAATCCTGAAGAGTGGAGCACAAAACTCTGCCTTGTTATAGCGACTCTCAATTCACACCAGGAAATACAAAATCACAACATTGAAATGTTGCTTAAGTACTGAAGGGTTGATCACTTGTGTCCTTTAATTAGATGCTTAACCTCTAGTTCACTGCAGGAATCTTGAAACACTGATCTTCCTACCTGTTATCGCTCACTAGATCAGCACATCAGCTCTAAATAAATAAGCCCTTTTTAAATTTTCAGCGTATCTTTACACCTCTGGTTTTAGATATTTGTGAGACGAATTCTTTTAAAATTAAAAGAGTGGACAGTGCAATAAATTTTTTGTCAATATATTATTTAGCTCAATTCATATACAATATACATATTTGTTGTAGCACTACCGTTTTAAATCCTGAAGAGTGGAGCACAAAACTCTGTCTTGTTATAGCGACTCTCAATTCACACCAGGAAATACAAAATCACAACATCGAAATGTTGCTTAAGTACTGAAGGGTTGATCACTTGTGTCCTTTAATTAGATGCTTAACCTCTAGTTCACTGCAGGAATCTTGAAACACTGACCTTCCTACCTGTTATCGCTCACTAGATCAGCACATCAGGTCTAAATAAATAAGCCCTTTTTAAAATTTCAGCGTATCTTTACACCTCTGGTTTTAGATATTTGTGAGACGAAACTTCACTCTCCATCTGAGTCTTTACTGTGATCCTGGGTCTGGTTCTGAGGCGTCCTGTGAAGGTCAATGTTTTTTAATAAGACTGTTAAGAATACTATCTGCCTGCACCTGCGGACTGGACACATCTTCCTCCCTCTCTCTCCCTTCCTCCAGCTCAGCTCACAGCTTATCACAGAGAACAGCAGCCTGATAGGAGCCTGTTCTTCCTCTTCCTCATCCCTCCGTTCTGACCTTCATCTTCTCTGAAGAGCGGTGGCTACCAGCCAAACACCGGGCACCTGCTTCTGAGTCAGGGAAATGAGGCTGCCTCGGGAGTGGAGTACATCTAGAATTTTACAAATTATTCTAGAATACACAGCTGCTTCAGAGAACAGCTGCTTGCTGCAACGCCCAAAGAGACCAAAGGGTTTTTATTTTTTAGTACATTTACAGTGGTGTGAAAAAGTGTTGCCCCCCTTCCATCACATGGTTGTGGTTGCCGCAAGCCCGCTCCTTCATCGAATCCACCGGCCGCGCCATTCTCAAGCCCACCGGCCTTTGCTCACTCAGCATGATGGCCTTTGCTCACTCATCCTGCCGGCCGTTCCTCACTCTAGCCACCGGCCGCCGCTCACTCTAGCCCACCGTGTGTGACGCCGTGTTTTGTTGTGAAAGCAAAACTACTTTGTTTGGCCTTCCAAAAGAGGACACGACTAAAAATCAGTGGTTAAGTTGTATTTACAACATTGTTCCAGAACAGTTCAACCCAAATATTCATTCATATGTGTGCTGCACATTTTATAGAGGATTGTTTCCTGGGAGATTAGACTACAATGCCGGCTGTTCTGACTCACAGACTGCAAGTATGTTTTTTATATTTAAAGAATTTGCCACCGATGATTCAAACGCGTGTTTTGGGCAGTGTAGAGTAGCACTTGTTGTTTGTCATTTCTCCGATCACAAATGCAGACAAAATGCGATGCAACGCAACTCGTAAAAATACAGTACAAGTCATTATAATCCGTAATTATGTCCCCACTGGATGCAACAAATGCCTAGTTTATAATGGGTTTTTAATGTTTTTGTCTCGTCGCTCCGGCCGGGACAAGGCATCACAATA
>NW_015505638.1:1150124-1150543 GCF_001515645.1 Sinocyclocheilus grahami | reverse complement strand
ATAAAGGAGAAACAATAATGTACAGTATGTGGAAAATAATGTGTTTTTTTAACCTTAAACCGCATAAACATTTCATTACACCAAATACATAAAATAATGTTCTTTTTAGCAGCATCATATGACCCGTTTAAAGGTAGGGTAGGCGATTTCGGAAAAGGCTAGCAATCGCAAGCTAGCTTTGAAAGCAAGATCCCACCCCTGCATAATCACACAAAATTCAGCCACGCCTCCTATAAAACACAAGAACGTGCACAGGCAGACCAGAGGCTAACCAGCGACACGATGGGAGACGGCGTTGGTGGAGGATTGAATGCAACATTGTCAGATTACCTCATGTCTCATTCATCGGTGAGAAAACAGAGTACAAAACACAATATATTACAATAACAACACCTTCCATTCTTGCTCGGTCTGCAATA
>NW_015505638.1:1089132-1150068 GCF_001515645.1 Sinocyclocheilus grahami | reverse complement strand
TACTATCATTCAAAACTTTTGGGTCAGTACTTTTTTTTTTTTTTTTTAAAGAAATTAATATTCAGTAAGGAAGAAACCTTTGCAGGTGTTTTGAGTTGATTAGCTGATTGGCATGTCACCATATTCTAATTTGTTGAGATAGTGAATTGGTGGGTTTTTGTTAAATGTGAGCCAAATCACAATTAAAAGAACCAAAGACTTAAACTACTTCAGTCTGTGTGCATTGAATTTATTTAATACACGAGTTTCACAATTTGAGTTGAATTACTGAAATAAATGAACTTTTCCACGACATTCTAATTTATTGAGATGCACCTGTATAGAGAGAGAGAGAATTTATATATAAATATAAATTTTTTTAAATGCATGTGTATGCATTTATGCATAAATATACACAGTACACACACATTTATTATGTAAACATTTTTATTTTGGATGTGATTAATCATTTGACAGCCCTAAAAAAACTAAAATCAATTGTTTTAAATGCTACAACTTAATTTAGATTTTTAAATGTTTTTTTAAATTTGCTAAAGATTATATTTAACTGTTATTAAAGGGATCATATGATGCGATTAAAATTTTTTCTTTCTCTTTGAAGTGTTACAAGCTCTTGGTGCATAAAAAAATCTGTAAAGTTGCAAAGACTAAAGTCTCAAATCCAAAGAGATATTCTTTATAAAAGTTAAGAGTCAGCCACACCTACCTAAAACGACTCGTTCCAACATGCCCCCACATATCTACGTCACGATGTGGGAAGATTTGAATAACGCCGCCCAAATGTTCACGCAAAGAAAGAAGGCGTAACTTTTATTCTCGTTGTATTATTGTTGTTGCCGCCGCCTCCATGTCGTGAAGATGCTGTGTTTCATTGTGAAAGCGAACTACTTTGTTTGGCCTTCCAAAAGAGGACGATATCCGCTTCGTCATGCAGTCGAAGCAGTCGTCACAGTGGTCACCGGAGTCCAGCACTCATCACATGGTTGTGGTTGCCGCAAGCCCGCCTGCCGCTCCTTCATCGAATCCGCCGGCCGCGCCATTCTCAAGCCCACCAGCCTTTGCTCACTCAGCACGCCGGCCTTTGCTCACTCATCCTGCCGGCCGTTCCTCACTCTAGCCACCGGCCGCCGCTCACTCTAGCCCACCGTGTGTGACGCCGTGTTTCGTTGTGAAAGCAAAACTACTTTGTTTGGCCTTCCAAAAGAGGACACGACTAAAAATCAGTGGTTAAGTTGTATTTACAACATTGTTCCAGAACAGTTCAACCCAAATATTCATTCATGTGTGTGCTGCACATTTTATAGAGGATTGTTTCCTGGGAGATTAGACTACAATGCCGGCTGTTCTGACTCACAGACTGCAAGTATGTTTTTTATATTTAAAGAATTTGCCACCGATGATTCAAACGCGTGTTTTGGGCAGTGTAGAGTAGCACTTGTTGTTTGTCATTTCTCCGATCACAAATGCAGACACAATGCGATGCAACGCAACTCGTAAAAATACAGTATAAGTCATTATCCGTAATTATGTCCCCACTGGATGCAACAAATGCTCGTCTATAATGGGTTTTAATGTTTTTGTCTCGTCGCTCTGGCCACACAGGGCATCACAGTACAGTGAGGGGCGTAACATTTCCTTCACACACTTGAGGTATTCGGCCAATCACAACGCACTGGATAGCTGGCTAATCAGAGCACACCTCGCTTTTCAGACCAATGAGCTTGTAAAAATTTACGCGTTTCAGAAAGGCGGGGTATAAAGGAGAAACAATAATGTACAGTATGTGGAAAATAATGTGTTTTTTTAACCTTAAACCGCATAAACATTTCATTACACCAAATACATAAAATAATGTTCTTTTTAGCAGCATCATATGACCCGTTTAAAGGTAGGGTAGGCGATTTCGGAAAAGGCTAGCAATCGCAAGCTAGCTTTGAAAGCAAGATCCCACCCCTGCATAATCACACAAAATTCAGCCACGCCTCCTATAAAACACAAGAACGTGCACAGGCAGACCAGAGGCTAACCAGCGACACGATGAGAGACGGCGTTGGTGGAGGATTGAATGCAACATTGTCAGATTACCTCATATCTCATTCATCGGTGAGAAAACAGAGTACAAAACACATTATATTACAATAACAACACCTTCCATTCTTGCTCGGTCTGCAATAGTGTAATGGAATGCACTGATGACGTATCATGTCTGTGTGAACAGGGTGCACGGAGGTATGCAAATACATGACAGGCAGGTAGGATAGCCTAATTTAATCTTCGGACCGAAGATTTTGATTGGACGAACATTTTATGGTCCTACGTCTTCTACAGACGATATAAATACATATAAATTTAGACCACTTAACTTAGTGATTGCTATCGGGATGTGAAGAGACTTTCAACCAGCATAACATTCACATTTTGTTAGTTTATGCTTTTGAGTATTTTAATGGTATTAATAGTAAACCAAAGTAATATTCTGTATGTAAACACACTAGCTTAGAATATCGCAGTGGTTTGCTATTGCTCGTGAGAAATAGCACATTTCTAAAATGAGAATAATTCACACAGGTCGTTATGCTGCTCAGACTGTTAACTTTCATTTGCCATGACCCGACAGAATATTTAAAACAGCATGTTATTTATGCACATCTCACCTCGTGGAAAAAAGCAGAGGCGAAAAACACAGCTGATTGGCTCAGTAACTTGCCAGCACCTATTCTCAGCAGCGGCTTGTAAAAGTGCCTTTGAAAACAGGAGAGAGAAGCACATAAACTCACAGTCAGTGTGAACTGTAAATAACCATATATTTCTCGCGGACAGATCACATTATAGTCTCTCTTCATTATAGTCTCTGTGAGTTTTACGGTGTCGTATTTCATCTCGCCTCCCAACAGCTGTCTGCGGTCTCTTTCAAAACCTCCGTTCACTCACCGGAGACACCACTTGTGCACGGGAATATTCCAGTTTTGCCAGAAGTACGTTATTGTCTCGGAGTTCCTAAAAGAAACACAGTGTCACAATCCATCTGAGACTTAAAATAAAAACTCTACATATGAAATGGAAGAGGCAGAGATGGCACATATAAACCAGACTGACTGCATTTAAAGCCTATCAAACGCAGTATGGTGTGAAAGTGGTACCTCTAGCTGCTCAAATAAAGCATTTTTTTTTATTTTTAAGAGAAATAACTGTAAAGCTCTCTCACCACCAGTCACGGTAGAATTCCCGATCTCCAAACCTCAATAGCTCAGCCACAAAGTTCATTGAGGAATGGAAAAAACAGTAGAAGAAAATCAGCCAGATGAGATGGTTGGGCACCTAGTATAAAAATAGATATCAGTTTATTCCATCATTCGTTTCTTGCTTCATATTCTCCATCAAAACAACAGATCTAAGTGAAAATCTGAACACAGGTTTATGTTTCTATTCTGAGGAGGAATTTAGTGTAGTTGGTTTAACTTACTGCTAGTCTAAGCAGACGCTCTGTCATTCTACTGTAGTCCATTTCCTGCAAAATGAAAACCGGTTTCACAGAATTAAATAAAAGCGCTTCTTTTTAACGGACTGGAAAAAACAAAAGAAGATAAAGCACTTGAACAAACCTGCAATGGCTTCATTGAACTTCGAATGATTGGCACCATCCACTGAAAGAACATTAGATATGAAATATGACATGAAAACCGCAGGTGTGATGTGATTACCAAATGCACTGTGATGCTCACCTGCTGCGTTAAACCAACCAATAACTGGGTGAGGAGCAACTGCAAGACAAGCAAAACTTTTGATTTCTCACAAAATATAAAACGAAAACGTTAACAATTCTGTTTACAGAAGAGTGTGTGTGTGTGTGTGTGTGAATTAAATGTGTAATTTGCAACAGTTATAACTGGAAGTAATGCCCTAACAAGAAGCACTTTCATAAATAAAAATAACCCTCATACATTCCTGCCATGGCTCCCGGCAGTTGTTTGCAAACAATGAGCTAATTCCCATGATTTATTGCCATTTGCAGATTTAGACAAGAATGCAATATTCACAAAATAAACAAGGCATAATATACAGTGAAAACAATCTGGTAGTACAACTTATCAATGTAATGAAGAACTGTAATGAAGAGCAAGAACTGCCAATACTGTCAGGAAATAGGTCTATGCCAATTGCCTACCATCTCAAAGAGCCTCCTGAGCAGAAATCCCATTCGGATGGATTCAGAGCGGGGAAAATTGAGCTCATAGCACAGGGTTGGAGCAAAAACAAAATAATACATATCTGAAAAACACAAGGCAAAATACTAACTACAAGTTCTCCGGTCATCTGAAGTCATAGTATTTGACACTGTTAAAATATCATGAAAGTAAAACATTTGGTGACTAGACTGTAAGGCACAGCTCACCCCTGAGAGAGAGATTTCCTGGGTAAGACACATGCGACTGCATACGGCTGGACACAGATGGAGATGATGGACCTAAAGAACACAGAAACTGTCAAGAGATAAACAAATCTGCTTCTGAAGTCATTTAAACTGGATGTTCAGATAAAGAATGAGGTCTCTGCAACTCACACAAGCATTCACTGCAAAACATATTGAACTGTCGACCAAACACCAAGGACATCATTAAAACAATTATATTAAAATTGATCTCATAACCAGTCCCTCCAGGATTTTGCAGTCTTGCAATAACAAGAATTAAAGGGACAGTCCACCCAAAAATGAACTGCCATCATTTACTCACCTTCGTGTCATTCCAAATCGGTATGCCCTTTTTTTTGTGGAACATAAAAGATGATATTTTGAAGAATGTTGGTAACTAAACTGTTTACGGTAGTCATTGACTTCCATAGAGATTTTTTTTCCCATTTGGAAGTCAATGGCTAATGTCAATTGTTCGGTTACCAACATTCTTCAAGAAAGAAACTCAGAGGTTTGGAACAACGTGAGGGTGAGTAAATGATGACAGGATTTTCATTTTTGGGTGAACGAGCTTGCATCGTTGTCTTATTTCTGCAAAAATGTTAAAGGTGCCATAGAATGCATTGATACAATATTTTAAATTGTTCTCCGATATCGACATATAAGGTATGTGGCTTAGTTAAGGACAAAAAATCTCCAGAAACGGTTTTACATGTCCATTTACAACCCTAGGATTTGTCCCTAGAATGAAATGGTCTGTTTTTACCTTATTTAGAAGGGTCATGAATAATAATGTTGAGCTCTGCTCTGATTGGCTGTCCATCATTTACTCACCTTCGTGTCATTCCAAATCGGTATGCCCTTTTTTTTGTGGAACATAAAAGATGATATTTTGAAGAATGTTGGTAACTAAACTGTTTACGGTAGTCATTGACTTCCATAGAGATTTTTTTTCCCATTTGGAAGTCAATGGCTAATGTCAATTGTTCGGTTACCAACATTCTTCAAGAAAGAAACTCAGAGGTTTGGAACAACGTGAGGGTGAGTAAATGATGACAGGATTTTCATTTTTGGGTGAACGAGCTTGCATCGTTGTCTTATTTCTGCAAAAATGTTAAAGGTGCCATAGAATGCATTGATACAATATTTTAAATTGTTCTCCGATATCGACATATAAGGTATGTGGCTTAGTTAAGGACAAAAAATCTCCAGAAACGGTTTTACATGTCCATTTACAACCCTAGGATTTGTCCCTAGAATGAAATGGTCTGTTTTTACCTTATTTAGAAGGGTCATGAATAATAATGTTGAGCTCTGCTCTGATTGGCTGTTTCACAGTGCCGCTCATTTCAGTAGTTCACACAGCAGGAAGGAAAAGCAGGAAAAATATTTCAATACGGTCTCTCGCAGTTATATCGTTGGGTAATTAAACTGTATATAAAATGTGGGCATCAGGCAGCCGCTATTAATATGCGGGGCATTAAAACTGCTTTCGAATACACGATGGCTTTTTACATTCACTTTCAAGATTTGCGATCGCACGTGATCGGTGTACTTACCACACATTTTACAAGATCAGATGCTTGTCAGTGGTGCTCAGGATCTGTAAATCATTCGCCATCATCCTTAGTCATCTCTCTTTACTTTGTAAATCTTATGTAACAGGCTACCGCTAGCAAGCAGCTAACATGTCCCTTTAGTGGCTCGCATTATTTTATTAGAACGCGTTATTTGTTTTCCGTGACTTTCTGAATACAGACACCAACCCATTCCTGCACATCACATCCCCTGCACAGCCTAGAACATAATTTATTTCGCTATTATCCTCGCTTGTCTCTTCACAATACCTGCAGAACTTCTGATGATTCGGCTGTGCAGGTTCTGCTGGCACAGAACATGGGCGGGTATATGCAAATGTTGGGGGCGTAACTATTAGTGATCCCGACTATAACATCACAGTCGGTGTTATGTTCTGATTCGCCTATTTTTCAGTGGTCTTTTGCATGCACGAGATTTACATAAGGAGGAATCAATGGTGTTTGAGGCTCACGGTATGTCATTTCCATGTACATAACTGTTATTATTCAACTATGCCAAGGTAAATACAGTTCTCCATTCTATGGCACCTTTAACCTGTGTCTAACACTATTCTACATAATTATGAAGATTTTTATACGGGGTCACTAATTGCCTTTTTTACATTTTATTACATAAACACAAAAGGATCATTGGTAGCTTTTCACTGCAAAACAACACACAAAAATTGCTGCAAATACTAAAATTTTGGATAAAAAGGGGTACAGATAATTCAGTTATTTTGGGCTTCAAATATCTGAAAAACAATCCTATGAAATCCTGATGGGACTGTATAACTTATGAACAACCTCTTAAACTTTAGTTTATGTATTAACAAACATTAACATAACATTTTCATCTGCCTTTTTCAGTACAAACTGGAAATCATTCATTGTAGCAGGATCGTTGCTAAAATTCACATGGCCCAGAAACAATTTTTATGGATGGGGCTCCCTAATTACTGTACCAGGGCCAGATCAAAGTCTGTATTGCAGCATTGTGTTTATTGTATACTCGTCTTATAATAGCCAACGGGGGCGACAAATATGACATCTCAGTTTTGGACATATAATGCACTACAGTACATATACTGAACTATAAATATATACGCATTTCATACCCTTCATACTGCTACACGTAATGTTTGATGAGAGGTGGATGTATTTACTCACATGAAAGAGATCTGGAAAGGCTGCGGGCCTTCACTTGTGTTCTCTCTCTGCACCACCTATTAACATCCTTATATGAGTACAGTTTCAAAAACAGGATGGTGTAGACTCCCAAAGCAAATGCCCCTCCAACTGCATAAAAGGACACAATGACAGAGAGATGCCATTAGATAGACTTATTCAACATAAATAGAACTTGTTTCTTTCTTTTAATACCCGAATATAGGAGGAACACAAGACGTTTGTACACTTCCATCACAACACCACAGCATTCCCCCTTTCACAGGTTCATAACTCAGTCACATGACCCAGCACGTCCAGACTCATAGCTCATCACCACTGTAGCGTACACAGACCTGGCTCACACCTTCTCCCTCTACCACTGCTTTATCAATAGCAACCATATGTTGGGTGGAAATGGTCCATGCAGGGGCTCTGGAGTGCGTCTATGCTCTAGAGAGATGGACTCAAGGGCTGTAGGCCCTGACGGCCCCTGAAATGACCTGGCTGTCTGGTACAGGAGCAGTGTGCGCGGTACTAGGCTGACAGATGGAGGCACATTTTCGCCTCCCATGGTGCAAACAGATGAGAGCGGACAGAAGAGCCAGTGAAAGTTGTAGTATGGGGAAGAGGAAGTGAGGGAATATATTTTCTAATAAAATGCATCATCACTGAATTTAGATTTCAATATTTGAAATGGCTAAATATATCAATCTATCACTAATAAGGACACAATGAGGGTCAGACTCAAACCTGCATCTACTGCTTGAGAACCACTGATAACCATTAGGCTGTGGCTCTAATCCAAGGATTTGTTTACTGAATAAAAACACAATTCACATGCCAACTGAGCCCATGAGATCTGAATGCTTGTATAACGGTGGATTAGTTCAGTTTGTAAATCATAATTTGGTGCCCAATTATTTCTGCAAAGCTGGATCACCTAATAACATGACATATTACAGTCAACATTAATGCAACAACAAACAAAGCTTCTTTTTTTGTGTGCTGATGATGGCCTAGAAAAACAAGTATGACATTAGGGATGCACTCATATTACATTTCTTTAAAACTCTAATATGTAATATTTAAAAACTTAATAATTGAAAAAAATCACATTTTATATTACATTTTTATTTATATATATATATAATTTGTTAGTAATTAAATAATTTTTGTTTTGTCCAGTAACCAATAAATTGCTGATATTTAAATTATACACTATTTTTTGTTAAATAAAAAAACTACAATCAATCATTTTAAAATGACACAATTGAATTTCAAGTATTTATTCATCATTTAAATTTTTTTTTTTACAGTACTGAAAATTAAATCTCATTTATATGCGTGTTTGTGTACATGTTGTATTGTGTACACAATGTACTATTAAAAGTGTACACATAATGCAGTCTCACCTGGTGTAATAGATGGCAGCTTCAACACAACCACCATCGGAAAACACAAGATGACTGTTAAATTAAAGATGTAGATCAGCAGGCCGACCTTCTCACTGATCGACCCCTGGAAAACACAATGAGGAAACATTTAACGGCACAATACAAGTACACGTACAATACAAACAACATTATAACATAACAATTCGCATTTGCTGCACATAAAAATGCATCTCCTCTCTAAAAGCCCTACACTTTATTTTTTATGCAAGTCTTACACAACATCAGCAAAATGCCTGAACTCTTTATAAGTTCATTCAGTTTCAATTCAGTTAGTTGAGTAAATGTGCCGATACTTTGCAAGCCCTCTCAAATATGCCAGGCTTTTTAAAATGCAATGAATCAAATTTGCCTTTTAAATTGACCTCTTCACAACTCCACAACGTAATTCCAAATGCCAAATTATACTGTGTAAAGTGACTGAACCACTATATTTTTTATGACAATGGCTTTATTCATTATGATAAACTGATTAAATGTATAAATGTAAATGGCTTTTGAACTCACCATGGCTAGTTTTCTCTCGGTGTACAACGCCACAAATATAAAAACATTAGAAACTGTAAGCAAAGAGTTGTTATAATGTCAAATATTATCTTCTTTAAAAAAAAAAAGCAGTTTCAGTAATAAAAGCATTTTTGCAGGGTGTAGTGAAACAGAAGAGGGTCAAAATTGTACCCTCAGGATGAACCTTACAACAGGGCAGACAGCCAGCACACACATAAACACACTCACAGCAGTCATACATTGAACAATCACACCACCTGCTACAAACAAGACACAATCGCCCGCCGCACTATAATGATTGAGGGTTAAAAAGCAATTACATACTTCTCTGTTTTTGATAACATGCAAAATTATACACACAATCTACATCTAAGTAGATTAACAATGGGAGTGAAGTATTTTGACAATCTGCAAATCAAATTTTTTTTGCATTATTTGAATGTGGGAGTGTTGTCTGCCCACCTAATTTTAATAGTTTCCCTGTCTGGACTACAAAAGAATAGGCTAATCTGGGAAATATATGCTAATCTTCCCTTAAAATACATACCAATGACCAGGCATGCAGCAGGCCAGCTATAAGGGTCCTTGAGGAACAATGACACCACTTGAATGGGGTCCACCAAAATGCCATACCTACGACACACAAACCAGAAATGTTTCCCAAACCTTTAAATGTCTAAATATTTATAAATGATTACACATAGGACACAACATGTTTCTTTTCCTCTACTGGTCTCTTGTTCTAAACCACTGACTATTTGCGGCAGTTTCTGTGGGCAGCTGTATACATACTGTCTGCAAGCAGCAGTGTGCAACATGATGACAGCATATGGTTCTCCCAGCATGGGGTTTAGTGTTTCATTCCACTCAGGGAGAGGAAGGCCTGTACACTTATCAAACAAACCCTATAGACTCATCTTCATCGGCATGACACTCAAAACATAGAGAGAGACGAACTGCAGAGAATGTGTTTTAACACTTTTGTGTTCATTCGACGCCTGCTCAATGGGGATGCTTGAGATAAAGGTCGTTGTTTGAGAACGTTTGAGGACTGCTGTTCCTATTCTCGGAGACACTTTGAACTCCAGAGCAACGTATGACAGAAGAATTAATACAAAAGTTTATTTTTTTGCCCACCAGACACAGTGGAGAAAAGAAAGAAAAGAACCTTTCTACATATACATAGGAAGAATATATGTATATAATTTTATAAAATTTAATTTATAAAGTTTAATACATTTATTAAATTGATATTTGACTATTTGATTTGAATATGCCCTTTTGTGCAAGACGAGTCATCAATATTTTGTTCAGTTTTCTAGCAAACAGAATAACTGCACATTTCAAGTATGTGTATTGATAATCGCCAATTTTAAGAAAATAATAGTACCAAAAGCCACAAATCTCCCATTTTAAATTTCATTAAATGGAAGTAGCAACATACCTTTTCTTCCATATTGTGACGTACATGCAAGTGAAAGATTAGCAAAAAAGAAAAAATGTAAGCTAGGGACTTGGTTCAATCTATCGGTTTTTGATTGGATGGAGGAAGATCTGAATGTGAGCTTGCAGTCAATTGTAAGAGAGGGGTGGGTTTTAAGTGAACTAAATGAATGGAGAAGTCCAGCATATGTGACCAGAGAGGAGACTGAGTTGAGACAGTGTGTTTTAAAAAAGGTCAAATTAAAAATAAATAAATAAATAAAACATGCATGGCTGAATCATTCAATAGATAGTGAATTTTAATTTTTTCCAGACTTTAAACTTTCAAACTGTGTGCTTTGGCTGTTTCACAAGAAAATTTATGCATACTGTATTTGTTCATACCTGAGAAGGTTTTCCAAGAACAGGCGTGCATTGCTCAAAACCTGCAAAACAGCAGAGACTCATATTCATGGAGAAAACAAATGAAAACCAATGCAAGAATACATCACTAAGACTAGCTAAACATGTCAGAACTACCAGAATAAAATCCACCAAAGATCCTTAATCACTGTCTATACACAGTTTGCAGAGATATATTGAAATTCATGTCCATAAATCTATACAGAAGACAGACACTTATTCATATGTATAGATAGAGAGAGAACAATGGAGAAGAAGAGGAAGAAAATGCAAATGCAAGTGGAGCCGTACCACTGGAATATGAAAGAAAAAATCTGGCTGAAAAGAATTACAGAGGACAAAATAGAGTCATCTCAAAGCTCAGATTAACAGTATGCTGAAGAGCGTGAATGCATTCTTCATAGTTTTGAAGACAAGGACTTGGCTGGCTGTCCTCCATGTTCAGCTATTCAGCTAGTGTTTAGACTGACAAGCTGTTGTGGGCCATTTATTTTTAGGCGTCACTTGGCATTAAGTGTGTCTCCATAAACAGACACACTGATTAACGATTCTTCACATGCCACATGACTGCCACACACCATCCGACGTTACTGAATGTGTGTCATTGCAATATAATTCTGTCACTAATGTGGGGTTTCCTCTGTTAAAATTAAGTCCATTAAAGTAATAGTTCACACAAAAATGAAAACTTCTTGAAAATGTAGTCACCCTCAGGTCATCCATGATGATGTAGAGGAGTTTGTTTCTTCATCGGAACAGATTTGGAGAAATTTAGCATTCCATCACTTGCTCACCAATGGATCCTCTACAGTGAATGGGTGCCATCAGAATGAGAATACATCTGACAAAAACATCACAATAATCCACACGTAATCCACAAGACTCCAGTCCATAAATGAACATCTTTTGAAGTGAAAATCTTCATGTTTGTAAGAAACAAATCATACATTCAGAAGTTTTTACCTTAATAAAATATGAGCCCTCTAGCCATAATATGGCCTTTTCCAGTGGAAAAAGTAATCTAGTCTCAGTATTCACAGATCAAGCAGAGTTTAAAAACAGGCTAAAGCAGTTCTAAACAAATATGTGGATTTTGATGTGAAAGGACAACAGGGAATGGACCTGATCACTTATTATAGATTTTGGACTCATATTTTGACCAGAAGTGACAGTTTAAAGGTAAAACACCTTAATGATGGATTTGTTTCTTACAAAGGAGTTTTTCATTTTATCACAAGATGCTAATCTATGGATTGGAGTTGTGTGGATTTCTTGTGGATTATTGTGATGCTTTTTCAGTTGTTTGGACTCTCATTCTGACGGCACCCATTCACAGCAGAGGATCCACTGGTGAGCAAGTGATGTAATGCTAAAATTCTCCAAATCTGTTCCAATGAAGAAAACTAACTCATCTACAGCTTGGATGAGTTAGTTTAGCTTACATTTTCAGCAGATTTTCTCTTTTCGATTTAACTATGCCTTTAAGTAGTTTGAGAGTTCAAAGTCCAAGAGAGAGAACAATGGAGAAGAAGAGGAAGAAAATGCAAATGCAAGTGGAGCCGTACCACTGGAATATGAAAGAAAAAATCTGGCTGAAAAGAATTACAGAGGACAAAATAGAGTCATCTCAAAGCTCAGATTAACAGTATGCTGAAGAGCGTGAATGCATTCTTCATAGTTTTGAAGACAAGGACTTGGCTGGCTGTCCTCCATGTTCAGCTATTCAGCTAGTGTTTAGACTGACAAGCTGTTGTGGGCCATTTATTTTTAGGCGTCACTTGGCATTAAGTGTGTCTCCATAAACAGACACACTGATTAACGATTCTTCACATGCCACATGACTGCCACACACCATCCGACGTTACTGAATGTGTGTCATTGCAATATAATTCTGTCACTAATGTGGGGTTTCCTCTGTTAAAATTAAGTCCATTAAAGTAATAGTTCACACAAAAATGAAAACTTCTTGAAAATGTAGTCACCCTCAGGTCATCCATGATGATGTAGAGGAGTTTGTTTCTTCATCGGAACAGATTTGGAGAAATTTAGCATTCCATCACTTGCTCACCAATGGATCCTCTACAGTGAATGGGTGCCATCAGAATGAGAATACAGCTGACAAAAACATCACAATAATCCACACGTAATCCACAAGACTCCAGTCCATAAATGAACATCTTTTGAAGTGAAAATCTTCATGTTTGTAAGAAACAAATCATACATTCAGAAGTTTTTACCTTAATAAAATATGAGCCCTCTATCCATAATATGGCCTTTTCCAGTGGAAAAAGTAATCTCGTCTCAGTATTCACAGATCAAGCAGAGTTTAAAAACAGGCTAAAGCAGTTCTAAACAAATATGTGGATTTTGATGTGAAAGGACAACAGGGAATGGACCTGATCACTTATTATAGATTTTGGACTCATATTTTGACCAGAAGTGACAGTTTAAAGGTAAAACACCTTAATGATGGATTTGTTTCTTACAAAGGAGTTTTTCATTTTATCACAAGATGCTAATCTATGGATTGGAGTTGTGTGGATTTCTTGTGGATTATTGTGATGCTTTTTCAGTTGTTTGGACTCTCATTCTGACGGCACCCATTCACAGCAGAGGATCCACTGGTGAGCAAGTGATGTAATGCTAAAATTCTCCAAATCTGTTCCAATGAAGAAAAGTAACTCATCTACAGCTTGGTTGAGTTAGTTTTGCTTACATTTTCAGTAGTTTTTCTCTTTTCGATTTAACTATGCCTTTAAGTAGTTTGAGAGTTCAAAGTCCAAATATATTCCAAAGTCCAAATGGAGATATTTTAGCTTCATTAAGCTCTAATGCTTCTACTTCATTTCAGACAGAAAGCCAAACTTTTCCATGTGACTGTGTATGAACACAGTATACTCTCAGAAACAATACACATTTAAATTATCCAATGATCTGACAATGGATGTCTGAGCAACAAGTTGGCTTCTTTTAAACCATAACATAATATTTAACCTCCTTTTCTCTGTAACTACCTAACATGAGAGGCAATAAAAATTATTAGTAATCTCTGGAAGCACCTCTGAGCGAGAGGGAATGTTTACAACCTACACTGATATCTGGGACACAGTTTAACTAGAAGAATGAGTAGGCAAGTCCAAGCATGCAGTGCACCAGGTTTCAGCGTGTGTGACTGTTTCAGACTCACCAGCATTACCACACACCAGTTCAGGATGCCTCTGTAATTTTTGAAGCCGCTCGCAGAACTCAGCATTGATTCCTGCAACTTGTGGCAACTATAAGGAGCAAAAAATATGACATGAAATAAAAACAGTAATGATGATTAAACTTTACAATGTTTTATTATTGCTATTTATATGGATAAAGTCATTTTTATATTAGTATAAAACTCATACAGTATAACAAGGCTAAAATAATCTAAAAGGGTCGTCGCCGCCCCCAAATAAAAAAAAAAACACTACATAGCATCAAACACCATCACAGCAGCTTCCTAAACACCTGTTTGTTGCTATACAGTGCAAATTTGTGTATTGTGTGATGAATGTCTAAAGGTTGAGCTAACCAGAATTTTGACTCTATCTAAATCTGATTTGCTTATTTCATACAGTCCTGATATTGTCTTTAATGAGTATGATGGAAGGTGCAAGCATTGGATTTTGCTGCTTTAGGTAAGACAATAGTTTTCATTCATTATTTGAAGGTGATGCCATGCTGACAGACAAACAAATCACTTAAACAACGGTCAATATGACACGAGTACAGTGACTGTGTAAAAACCAATAATAATACATAATTGTATAATTTTCTCTGCGACCGGAAAAACAAGCTTTTGCTCAAAGCCCCAAGTTTTGCAAGCTCTAGGCTGACGCAAGATTGGTAATAATGCAGTTGGACTCAAATGAATGTTCGTGGACTTCAGCACGTTTGTTAAAAACACGAGTCTCGGGGAGGTTTACGACTTTCCCCCGGATCTAGTTCCGCGTTAATTCTGGCGTGTAAAAGGACTCATCTAAGCCAATAGGAGTCAGTCGTGTATAATAGTGTAACTCTAAGCTGCCTTAAAGGGCATGGTGTGATATTTCATAAAATCATGACCTTTATAAATAGTGTAAAGAATACGTTGAACAAAGAATAAGTTTATGGTGTTGAAACTCCTATGACTTTCTTTTTTGGAAAAATATTTTGTGCACTATATGATCCTCAGTCCCCATTCACTTCAACTGGGTCTTTTTTCCATACAGTGAACGTAGATGGTGCATGAGGCAGTCATCCAGTCTAGCATCAAAGTTTGTGTTTCACAGAAGAAAGTGATCAGGGTTTGGAACAACGTGGACGAGTAAATGATAAAACAATGTTTTTTTTTTGGGTTGAACTGTTACTTTAACATTCACAGTTTCACCATAAGTTATTGCCCTACTACTGCATAATTCATGTTTAAAATAATGAATATGGTATCTTCAAGCAGTATATGTTTTTCATGAAAGTTTTCATGATCTTCCTGTTAAAATATAGTATTTTTTAATGACGGTACCACTTTAATACCAAGTACCACAGTTTTATAATATTTTACATATTGAACCTTAAATGTAGTATTCTGGAAACCACAGGAACTTTCTGTGATGGTTGAAGTTTAGGATTTTGTGTGATTCCAAAATATTTGATTCCCAGTTTATTCCAGGAGTTACGAAAACAGGTGCAAATAAGCTGTGCAGTGTGCAGGCAACCGTTATCTTTCGTCTGAAGTTTTTGACTTCGAACAGCCTTACTAAGATGCTCATCGAGGCAGAACATTTCGCCTTCCCTCTTATCAAAGTTGCAAAGTAAGCTACAAGAAAACCTTCTGCAGTAAATCAGAATGTAAACATGAAGCTGATAAAGACATTTTGGATGCTGTGCAGTGCCGAGCAGTGCAGCTAAAACTGTTTCGTGCAGCCATCCAGTATTTGGTTATTTTTTTTATTCCAGTGCATCTTTAAAAAAAAAAGGAGCTTAATTTTATGTCAGTAGCATCGGTGTTAGTTCACAAGCTCAAACTCTGGCCAGGGCAGCAGAAGCAAAATGTGACTTTTTCATTGTGAAAATTGCACTGAAAATTCACTGCTCTCTCAGTAAAGATACTGCCGCTTGTTTCACTTGGCTGTGAGCCCCTGGATGAAATAGGGGCCCGAGAGAGATTAGTTCTATACATTTCAGTGGCAGGTTGATTGTATTTTATGCCTGGCCGAATGACTTGTGACCCTCTCTTCTGTCAGGGCTGTCAGAGCAAGCTGGCAGGGGCGTTTATAGTTGTGTAGGCCTGAGGTGAGGAGGTATGTGCCCGGCTGCGAGCGTGTCCTTGGTTTTGTAATGAAGTTGTGAGACTGAAATCACTCACTCCTGTGTGGCATAGCGGCACGTCATGTTTTATCACAGGGATGCCACATTTACTCAGTCATTAGAGACCGAAAGCTAGTTTATCTCAGTTGTGATCCAGGCAGACTGATAGACGCTTCAGATGTGGCACGCGTGTCAGCACTTTTGCAGTTCAGTCAAGGACTTGAATCCCGATATCGCTGTCATTCTCTATACGTCTCCGTCTTTCTCACGCTTGCTCGCTGTCACGTATCATCTGACAGATTGATTCTTTGAAATAATATCTTCCATAGTGACATCACTGTATGACAAGGCACAAATTATGAGATTAACAGGTCATTATGTCGCCCACAAAAGATGCATGTCTAGGTCCAGGTGACTATTCTCTCAAACCAGAGGAAAATATTATTACTCGGATGTTTTCAGATTTGTATATATTTCTTTAAAGTATCAACATTAACAGTATAAAGGGATAGTTCACTCAAAAATGGATATTCTGTCATCATTTACTCACCCTCATGTCATTCCAACCCTATATAACTTTTTTCTTCTGTTGAACACAACAGAACCATTTTCGTCCATATAATGGAAGTCAGTGGAGTCACCTGACTTTCCAAAAACACTGCAGAATTTTTCAAAATATCTTAATAAATAAGTCATATGTGTTTGGAATGACATGAGGGTGAGTAAATGATGATAGAATGTTCATTTTATTGGAATTGTTCCTCAATTTAAATCTCATAGCTGTCTAGGAGATACAACTGAGATTTTTCTTTCCTATGGGTTCATCACACCCACAAGTATCTGGCTGGCAAAATACACACACGTACATTCATGCACAAGCTCTCTCAGGCACACTTTGTCTTTCTTTGCTCATGGTGTACGCTCTGTTGATGTTGGTTTAATTAAAAACTGATAATTGTGTTATCACAGTTTGTGTTTTGTTGAGCAGAGATGAGATGGACAGGTCTCTAGGCAGAGAAAGCATACATGTTGCCTCATGAATAGTAATAGGCTACGTATTCTGTTGCAGCACCTGTGGATCAGCTTATTCCACCTGAGGCCCTCACCGCAACTTAACTTCCAGAATTTTGAGCAAATGGTGACCCACCACAATATAATCAAAATAGAATATCTTTTCATGTGGGTAATTAGATGTTATTTGCTTATTTTAGAGCTTTAAATTAGAGGGCTCCATATTTGGCCAGTTTGGTTGAGGTCTCTGAGTTCAGGGTAGAGTTTTGCCTTACAACGCAGCTCAGAATATGTGAATATGGAGTTGCGTTGTCTGCTTAATCATGAAGTAGGATTTAAATACATTTTAAAGGTCACCTAGCTAATAAAAGAACTCAACCAAAGTATTTTATATAATTTTTTCTCATCAAAATGTCATGTCACAATGCCTTTTGTGAACATGTGAATGTTACATTTATGACTTAGTGGTCTGACACTGAGCTGTGGCACTGGTGTGGGTGATGCCAGTTCGAATCTGGTGTGCAACATTTCCCAATCCCATTCCACCACTTCACTCCATCACGTCCTGTTCTATCTTCCCTTCTTAATATTTAAGTAACTAGATAAAAACAAAAGTAGCTTCTTCTGTATCATCATGCATGTTTGTCAAAATGTTCTAACATTGAACAGAAAATCTTACTCTCACAATCTGTTGCCCCAGTTTATCATTTTGAGTTATTGAGGTTAAGTTGAGGCAAATGAGCACACTGAGCAGTTAAAACAATTCATAGTCAATTTTAAGGTGTTCATTTGTGCATTCATTCATTAGCTAAATCATTCATTTAGTGAATCCTTTCCTTGTTTCCTTAGTGCATGCTATCAAATACTGCAGATTGTGACATTCCCAGATAGAAATGATTAATTCAGACATTATAAATGAAAGTTTCATAATCAGCTCATTATTTTCAATAGATTTAATTCGTCTGTCATTCATACAACTTTCAATACCTAATGCAAAGAAAGGGAGAAATGTGAAGTTTTATGAACTCTTTTTTCCACCTCTCTTTCTGTCTGTCTATTTGTGAAAGGTAATCTATAATGCATATGTCTTGGCTATGACAGCATATTGTCTTACAAAAGCAGCTCAAAGTGCTCTGTTCAGCGGAAAGGCTAGCACATGCTGACAAATGCTGCAGGAACCTGCAGAAGGATACACCCATACACACACACTGGAGAAGCGAGATAAAGATGCATTTCTCAACGGAGAGAGGGATTACACAACTGAGCATGACCGATCCAGACAGAATCATTCAAAGCCCAGAGAAGACATACAGATCGTCCTAGACCAGAGGTAGGCAAGTTCGGTCCTAGAGAGCTGCAGTCCTGCAGAGTTCAGCTCCAACCCTGAAAAAAAACTCACCTGCCTATAGCTTTAGTAATCCTGAAGACATTGATTAGCTTGTTCAGGTGTGTCTGATTAGGATTGGAGCTGAACTCTGCAGGACTGAGGCTCTCTAGGACCGAATTTGCCTACCCCTGTCCTAGACCAATGAGGTAGATAGATAGAATGGAAGAAATAGGCAGTGAGACGATAGGGTTTCGTTCATGAAAACAATGACACGATAAAGATGAATTTATGATGCAATTGACAAAGGGTAAGAGTTGCCTTGATAGCCCCTGCTGGTAGGAGCCATAACACACTGCATGCTTTTTATGCATAGTGTTTTTATACATCATTTCAATAAACTTATTGAATCAACTTATCTCAGTGACTCAAAGTCAGTTATTGTCTAGTTTTGCGACACCAACAAAAATATTTCCAAGCTGAATGCACGTCTGCGAGCACGCACAGTAGTGGTGGTTTGTTGCATGTTGAATCATTCTGTGTTTTGACAAATCGCTTGAGTGAATGATTCAGTGACTCATTCTTGATTTGTTCCTTAATAAATAACGCTGCATTCCATTCTGAAGGGCTTATCCCTATACCCTAAACCCTTCGAAGTGTTTACCCTCAGAAGGATGAAGTATAGGACTTGTAACCCGAAGATTGCGGGTTCGAGTCTCAGGTCCGGCAGGGATTGTAGGTGGGGGGAGTGAATAACCAGCGCTCTATTCCACCCTCAATACCATGACTGAGGTGAGAACCTTGAGCAAGGCACCGAACCCCTAACTGCTCCCCAGGTGCTGCAACAATATGGCTGCACACTGCTCTGGGTGTGTGTATGTACTTGGATGGGTTAAATGCAGAGCACAAATTCCGAGTATGGGTCACCATACTTGGCCACACGTCACTTCACTTTCACTTCACTATAGGTACCAAAAACTGTTATTTGGAAAGCACTTCTGCATTATCTTGCCAAGCCAATTAAGGAGGCGCTGTTGTCATATATTTAAACTTGCACAAAGAATCATGGCAGCGAAGTGTCAATCAGTTATACCCTTCGAAATCATTCATTCCAAAGAGCACTTTGAAGTTGTCAGTTTTAAGCACTTTGGTTTTTGGAACAACCCTTCAATAAGGCGGCCATGGTTGTTTTGACCCTGAAGTGCCCTTTGGAAATGGGTTAATCCCCTTTGGAATCCATCTGAAGCGTTTAATTGAATCAGTTGAGTGAATGATTCAAAGATTAATCCCTGGGAAGGAAAATGTAACTTTCATTGTTTTAATGTATGTTGCTTTACTCCTTCAATAAAAAAAAATAAAAAAAAGATTAATCCCTGAATTAATGAATCACTAACACAAGTGACTCACTCATAAAGATGACCACTTATCGCCACCTATTGCTGTACTGATGTAAAAGTGCGTTCACAATAGCAAGATTTCGCATGCAAGAAAGGACTATAGTCCATTCTCAATAGTGTAACAGTTTATGAAGCGCAGACAAAGCAGCATTCTGTTGGTGAACGAGGTGGATTTGCGTGACCAACTTGAACGTGAGTGAAATCTGCATGAGAAATGTTTGCACCCTCACACGAAACTCCCTATCGCATGGATTCCTATTGAAATGATGAGAATAGGTAACGCAGCAGCCCAGAGTCAGCTCCAAGTGGGCGGTGCAATTCCAAAATTGGTGGAACTATAGTTCCAAATGAGTTGAATAGAAGGTTCACCCCCAAACTTAATGCCAGTAACTTGAACGTCTCTCCACCTACTTGCAGCATAAGCTCCTCCCACTTGGAGGTTTTCGGGCTGGAGTGACATTCTTTGAAATGACTGGATTTTGCCGAGCAGCAGTAAATGTGACAGCACTTTAACCTGCAGGAAGAGTCATTGAAAAATCCCCAACACTAAATGCACAGATTGATGTCTGGAATGCACAAACAAAGACAAAAAGCTACAATCAAATCAAAGGACCTGAACTATTACTGTTAATATAGTATAGTGGATGTTTTACCAGTGATGGATTGCTTTCTCCTGGTATTACATACCACTTTGTGACCAATAACTCTGTAGTTAATGAAACCAGAAAATATGTTGTATATACATCTTGAGAAGTGTCTCTCAAGCGGTCTGCTAATATGAAAGTCCTATGGATATTACTGTTGTCTCCAGCAGATGGCAATGTTTAGAGTGTCATCACATCTCCCCCACAGTGCATTTAAAAGCCTGTAAAGCCATTGTGATGCAACAATGTCTTGGCCTGCCTGCCTCCATACCACTCTGTTATATCCAAACACTGCCTGTCAGCACCCAGATTGAATTTGGACATCTCATTTCCAGCCTGGGGAAAAAGTGTTATTACAAGGTCAACAATAGGCAGAGAGAAAAAGAGAGACAGGGATGAAAGCAAGCAAGAACATTTCTGCAGTTCAGAGCAATCAATATCTCCTCCTCTCTCACGTGGGAGTTACTTTATACTATGAAACTATCCCGTATCTCAGGGGCTCACACACATATGCTGGTACATGAAAGGCGGTCCTATTGTTCTTTGGTTTCCGGGGAGAGTGCTTTGTGTTTTTGTTGGGTGTGGAGGCCGGGGAGGGTTTTATTGTTCATGATAAATATGGTATGTCTCAGTGATTACATGCTTGCCTAATTCTATATAAATTACACACACAAGCACACACACACACACACACACACACACACACACACACACACACACACACATTCAAATCTGTGGAATCTGCTACAACTTTAGAAACAGTGCGTATGTGTATGTTTATCTTGAAAAAAAAAACGGTTACACTTTACTTGAAGGGGTGTGCATAAGACTGACATGACACCTTCATAATCATGACATGACACCTACATAATTATGACATGACACATATCATGAATATGAAGGTTTTTTATGCATGTTTATGACAACTGTCATTAAGTGTCATTTGCTCAGTTATGTAATTTTTAGTGCAAAGCTGACATTGTTTGAGATGTCTTTGTTATGGGCTATGGTTAGGGGTAAGGGTAGGGGTAGGGTTAGGTCAAATAATGTCATATTTGCATTAAAAATGACATAACTGAGCGAATGACACTTAATGACAGTTGTCATAAACATGCATAAAACCTCCTTCATATTCATGACATGTGTCATGTCATGATTATGAAGGTGTCATGTCAGTCTTATGCACACCCCTTCAAGTAAAGTGTTACCAAAAAAACACCATGCACAATGCTTTAACCTCTCTCTCCAACTCTTAATGTGGGCCAAGTGAACAGATCAAAGTAGAAGACTGTACCTCTAGAGGTGCCCCCCCCCCCCTCTCACTCTCTCTCTCACACACACACACAGATATTGAACCCCCTACTGATTCCATCAAAACATCCCTGCACTTTTCCTCCATACTGTTACACTCTCCCTCTATTCAAGTAAGATTACTCACACCAATTTCTACAGTTTCTTTGTTTTAGTCATAGTTTTTGTAGTCAGCATTTCATGTCAAATTCAAATGTGTTCATCAGTTTTACTCAAATGTAATGTAATTTTACAATATTGTGAATTGTATATGCTTGCTTTATTATTATTGTCTGTGTTTTAGAAAAAGAGTATTCATAACGTGACTAACAATTTCTGACTAGTTTAAGTTCATCTGTGGATTTGTCATGTGCAGGTAAAAACTGAATTATTATGTACAGTACTGTTCAAAAATTTGGGGTTGGTAAGAGTTTTTATGTTTTCGAAAAACCTTATGCTAACTAAGGCTGAATTTATTCTATCAAAAACAGTACTAGTTTAAAATATTACTACAATTTAAAATAACTGTTTTCTTTTGTAATATATTTTAAAATGCAATTTATTCCTGTGATGGCAAATTTTAATTTTCAACAGATTATACTCAGTGTTCAGTGTGACATGGTGCTTCGGAAATCATTTTAATAATGATTGGGTGCTTAAGAAACATTACGAAAGGGAAAAGGGAAAGTTAATATTTTTGATTAGATATGAGGGCACAATTTCAAAGAATAATAAATAAATAAATAAATAATCATGTGCATGAATACATTTTTAGAATAAACACTGCAATATTTAGAAAAATAAGAACTGACATTTTTGATTTCATGGTGACTTTAAATGTAGGACCTACGATATTCACAAGGTAAGTTGTTTAGTGGTGCTTAAACTGTCACTGTTAGCTGAAACGTTTATGATCAAATAATCAGTTACCCCTTCATGGAAACTCACACTGACACCCATCAGGCATACTATCAAGGGCGCCAAGATCTTTTGGTGTGAAAGTGAATTATTAGGCTGAATGACATTCAGGATGCGTGACATGGAATCGGGTTATTGTTTTAAGTGAAAAATGCATTCTATCCTCAGAATGCATTACAATGCTTGCAGTCAAGGTTAAAGAATATGTGAATATCCTTTCCTTGGAGTTGTACTTCACAACGCCCACTGCTCTCATCTCATTATCTAAATGACAGGACTGGGAGAGGGACAGTGCTTTGACTCATACACTCTACCGGTCTTTAGTGCTGGATTATAATCAGCGGTGACACTCATTATCTAAAATCACCTCTGTCATCATATGAGTGTCTTTCAATCCGGATGGGATAATCAGTGCCAATGACCATCAGTTTGAGTGTCATGTTAAATACTTGCTGCTTCATGTTCTGTTATCACACACACACCTGCTCACTCAGGGCCTGGTAAGGGTGGTATGCGAGATACTGGGCAAATAGCCAAACTGAAAGTTGGCCATAGGCCAACACAAACAACTTTATTTTGAATTGAATATTGTTAACCAGTAGCCAAATAGCTATATTGTTTTTAGCAAATTTGCATTTGGCCCCAACATTTTTTCCTTCCTGTTTAATTCAGCTATATGTCAGATTACAGAAGTAAAACGGGTTGCAGATGACAATTCATGCTGACTTTTAAGTCTGTAAAAACCAGACAAAGTTAAGAAAATGTCTGCAAATTATGCATTTCCCTTTTCCATTACATGTGTCATGATTTGATGCTTTTCTGCAATTCCACACTCCTGCCTAGCAGCACCTGTAGTGCTTTAAAAAGGCATCACCATGAAAGTCTCCACATGCTGAGTTAAAAATGAGAGCTCCTTTAGGCTTTAAGTACACTCAGACTGTATAACAGGACTTCTTTGTGCAGCAGTGAGGCTTTTCTGACATGTTTTTCTCTTCTTGGCCACTAAAAGTGACTGTCTACGTTTGAAAACCATTTATCTGCTTGCAGTGGGAACTCAATGAAGAGTGTGCTGACATAAATTGCATGTGAGCGTGTATATGTAAAAAAAAAAGGGTTAAATGAAGTGGGTAACAACCCAAAAGCAGTGAACAGAAGGTTGTGGATTCAGACTCCCTGCAGGGCTTCCCATCATGCTGACTTAACTCAAATTGAGCGCTTGTTCTAATGTCCCTGCCCTTCGTTTGACCATTGGTGGAGCATTGGGGAAGGCACTTAACCCTGGGATACTACAGGGGAACTACATTATGGGACTTAGCATAATGGCCTTGAAAAAACCTTCCTTGAATAAACATATATAAAAACCAAGAACAATGAACAAAAAAACTGAACAGAGAGGACAAACAGTGAATCCTTTCTGGTCATCATACGGCAAAAGTGCCATTATAGACAGCAAACAAAATCTGTTTACCCATACAACCCTCAATTATTTGCAACATTTTAGACTCATTTTCAAAATGTTAGACTCGTATTTAATGTAATCTAGAAGGAAACTGATAGAAATGAGAGGTTTTGTGCAGCAGAGTGTCACACAGCCTCATGGGAACAAGTTAAATCAGTTCAGAGGCAGTGAAACCTAAAGCAGCCATACTGATAACCTCATGTAGCGCCAGCGGGCTTCCAACTGGTATAATAAATCCTTTGTCTTAAATCTGGGGAGTTTCGTCTTCCTTATGTCATTTACACAATCGTTCAAAGAACAGTCTGTTAGTCACTGTTTCTGTACACTCCAGCACTCTGTCTTCTTCATGAAAAACATCCTAATGTTTTATTCCAGCTTTCAAACAGGTGCTGATTCATGGGGTCTGAAGGAGGCAGCGTTGTGGACCCATCGATCGGTCCTCTCATCACTCTGGATTGGGCATGGCCAATTGGCCAGGAGCTCTCTGATTGATTCCTATAAGTAATAGATGTTTCTCCAAGAGGTTTCCCAGGGCAAATTAAGCGGATCTCAGCACTGGCTTAACTCAGAAATCAGGCAACAGTATTTTAGAGTGTATGAAATTAAACGAACAAACCAGGTGTCCCACAAGGGAAATACTATGAATTATTAAAATCTCTGTCTCATTACATCAGAGCTCTTTATATCAGTTGAACACACTAATTGTTGGGAGAGAACTCTATTGACTTTTACATGTCATTATGGTAAGAGTGTGTGATGCGAAAAAGATTTGGGTGAACTGACATTGCAGGAATTAAAGATTTATGGAAGCCTGTTTCCACCTCAGCGTAACAAATAAAAAAGGTAATTGTGGGATAAAGTTCAAAATAAGAAATAAAGTCACAGTTGTGAGAAGTACAGTCATACTGGAAGCACAATTGTAAGATATAAATAAACTTGCAACTGTGACATACAAAGTCGCTATTGTGAGATGTAGAGTCACAATTAAGAAAACCAAAGTCACAATTACAAAAATAGTGACAGTTGTGACATATGAAGTTGCTATTGTGAGAAATATAAAGTTATGAGCTACAAAGTTGCTAATTGTGAGAAATAGCGATTAATTAGATTAGTTATGGTCAAAATTTTGAAATATTACGTGACAATTGCAAAATATAGTCACATTCTGAGATTTAAAAAAACCCAATTGCGAGATCTACAGGTGCAATTATGCTATATAAAGCCCAATTATGAGAAATAAAGTCACAATAGTGAGATATAAAACTATGTTCTGAGATAAACTTTGCAAATGGAGAGATGTAAATTCTCGATTTCCTTTTTTTATTTTAAGGCAAAAACATGCTTCCATAGACAGGAGGTGAGGAGAGATAGATGGAAATGTGTAAAAGAGGAAGTGGAAGGGTCAGTGACAAACTGATTTATAAATACTTTTAATTTTACAAGTGACTTCCAAAGATTTATGCACGGCTTAAAACTTTTTCAATTTGAGGAGGCCGAACGATGCTGCTTATTGTATACTATCAACCGAGCATTGTAATAATGTGGACCTGCCTTCAGGATGGAAATATAGCCGGGTAAATAAGATGGGTGTTTTATGTCTATTCTTGGCAGTAGATTTTGTTGGAATGGAGAGAGTAAAAAGGAAGGACATTTGGCTGTTGGAAGTTCACTGGCACCTCAGTTAAAAGCTGCCTGAGCGTGAAACAGTTGTCTTTGAAATATTATCTTTTAATCATCCGAGCTTGTGTCATCTTGCATGTACACAAGTGGATGGAGAAATTACACCGCTGCGTTTCCAATCTCACACTGGACGGTGACACACATACAACACACACCCAAATCCCTGCTCTCCCTCATAAAGTGCTATGCTTTTAAGTTTATAGGCTAATAGTGGATGCACATGGCATTTAGCCATCAGGTGCTAGCACAACATTGGCAAGCGAACATCAGGCTATCCTGTCATCATATGTCATCATTGTTACCTTTCAAAAAGCTGAGACTAAAATGTGTATTTTTTGAGTCTCTCTTCATCTCTAACCACAAAGATTATCGTTTATAACTGTAGTAACCCATACATCTGCCAAGATTGTCATAGCTCCACATCCAAATGAAGACAAAACCACCTTCTCTGCTGGGCTAGATCAGTTTTGTGCACCTCTAGGTTTAGAGTTTGCATAGAGTAATCTGGTCTTGGATAGTTTTCTGAATCAACTGCCACCAAGGGCTCCAATCCTTGGCAGCCATTTTGGCTCAGAGGGCTCAGCAGTCACTGCAGTTGCATCTGAAGTGCACTGCTTTCTGACAGTAGATGGGGTAAAGAGCCGAAATGGGCAGATGGGCCAGAACCCTGCAGTTTGCAAAGGGCATCAGGTAACAACCGCACGCTCAGACCTCTCGGACCTGACCCAGCATGGAGAACGCGAGCGAGGGATGGATGAGCAGCAGTGAGCGAGAGAGACGGAAAGATTTATCATGAACATGGAGGAACAAAGAACAGGTGTTGGGAGAGATGATGGATTGAGAGATGGCTTGCAGAGCTTGGATGAGCCTCACAAACCTTATGTGACCGTGTTAATCAAGACAAAGGCCACAGGAAATCCAATTTACACAAACTGTTTGGATATAACTAATACTTCACTAATGTCTTACAAAAAAAGAGGGACACTGAGAATCAACTGTGTCAATAAACTACTTGCTAAAAAAAACAAGATTTAATCATCAGAGCTGTACACAAATTCCCAACATCTCACCATTATTCCATGATGTGACTGGGCATCTGGCTGATTACCAGCTGGTGGTCTGCATGTCTCCATGGTCATCGTGACCAAGCAACATGATTGCGGTATTCTGCAAACATGTGTTGCCATCTGGCCCACAGAGCGAGAGTTAGTGTAGTCAGCAAACACTGTGCCAGTGCAGAGGACTAGTTCATGGGTACTGCCATGAAAATACCCCCTGTTGGCATTTCACACACACATTGGAAATTCCGGGCAAGTTCTGAATCCAAACTGCCTGCATTTGATGAAACTACAATAAATAAGATTTGTTTTTGGAAAGAGGTGTGTATTATCTGAAGCTGAAATAATTATCTGAAGTAAATAATTAATATGTGCTTTGATGGATTCAGTGAGTCCATTCAGTGAAGCATTTGTCACACTTCAAACCAGTAAAATCCTGAAAGTCTTTTTGAACTGGTTCATAAGAGTCATTTGCTCATGAATCGTGCAGAGTGCATACTGCAAGGACAACTTATTAAAAAGACATGTTTTCTTGGCATTACATTACATTACATTGCGATACATGGACACCTTGTGTAAAATATTAATTATTTTGCTGTGGCACTGTACATTCATTCACTATACCTCACAGCCTCTTTTTTATTATTGAAAAAATAAATACGCCATCCATAGTGGCATAACAGATTATACAGATCTTCAGATATTGCAATCCACAGCACAGACCAGGTATGGGCTATTATCTCAAACAAAATATAAAAACAAATAAAACAATCAAAACTAACATCAGTCTATATTTGGTTATACTAGTTAATTAGATTAGTCATTAAATGCTCACATCTCTTTTATATTCGTAAACTAAACTTTGAACTCAATCATCTAAACACTGTTCTCATCAACCAAATCACTCAAAAAGAAAAAGTGTTATTTCTTAGATCAAATTATTTGATTGAAACACATTTTTAAGATTTTTTTAAAAATCAAGTTAAAATGTCTGCGGTAGTTTAAACAGAACTGTTGCTCAGTACCCTATTTTCCACCTCTTGACAGTGAAGATTGTTAACAGACTAAACCAGGGTTGACTTAGAAAAATCAATACGACTGATTTCATACATTACAGAACATCAATCCTCAGTAATTGTTTTTTTTCTCTTTGAATCTCAGTGTTTCACTGCCAGCATTTCATTCTCTTTTTGATTACTCTCCAGAATGATGACAATATGTATAGTGCACACTGTACAATATAATGAGCCAATCACATGCAGACTTTGGGGCGATTTTGAATATTTATCAGTTACTTACTGAATATGTATGTTTCTCCACACAGCACTCGAAAATGAGCCTTATTTTATATGCTGATGGTTAAATGAGCCTATCCTCCATTTGTCTTCATCAAAAGCACATTTGAGGGCTTGGTCCCATGTTACTGGAGCTCAGAGCTTATCTTTCTTTATAAGGCCTGACAATCTAATCCATGAAAACAAAACCTCTCATTTTCGTCTCTGAGCTGCCACATTGAATCACAGGACCGGGTTAACTTGCAAATGTACCTTTAAATAGCCAAACTAGTACTGCCACATTACGTTCCTTTATATATCTAAATAGGTGTAACCTAGAGTGTTGATTGGGAAAAAAAAACTCCTCAAGGGTCCCACAGGAGGTCAAGATTCGTAAATTCTCCAATTACAGTCATTGGGAAGGAGCTTTTTACACAGAGAAAGGCTCATTTTGAACACTAAACTGCATCTGTTGGTAAAATTGGATTTGCATGTTTATACTGAGAGCTACATTCTCTGAATGTGCACAACAAGACTGCCAGCTTGTATAGGAGAATGAGAAAATGCGACGCAGGGTGTGTGAAAGAGCATGGTTTGGTAACAATTAATTGATATGGCTTGTATACGTTTTCAGCAGGAGAAGGAGAATGAACATTAAACATGTCTTTCTATTCATCTTGCCGCATCAGCAGGGTGTGGTGCGATGTGGTGCCACCCAGAGAGACGTGTGACAGATACGCACATATGGAGAATCAGCACTCTAAAGGAGCAAAACTGCAAAGTGACATGATGAGAAGAGAGGAGATTTTTGCGGCTAACTGTAAGACGCGACAGAGGTCAGACTTCGCCTCGATTAAGATGAACACTGACAAGGATAAAACTCAAAACTGAGGCGAGACGCCCACATGAGGACAGGCCCATTGAACAGCACTAAAGCATATTACTAATGTCTCTATGGGGAAGATGTTGGATCATATCTACAGTATGACAGGATTGTGTGTGTTTCAGTGACGGCACGTGTGTCTAGTGGCTCAGTACAGTCGATGTAGCTGGTACTGAGTGTGCCGGTGTTATCAAAGGCTCTCTTTACACTGGCAGCTGAAGAGGCTCCTCACTGTTGGCTCTCTGTTCCTACGCCTCCCTCTCGCTCAGAAACAAACAGCACGTAAAACTCTACACTTGCCTCTCTGACAGCCGTACACGCCACTAAGACTTCCGGAAAGACTTTTTTTTGTCTTCCTGTTGTGCAGTCGATGGATTTCTTGCACAGGAACCGGCCTGATTTAGTGTTTAATTCTCTCAGAGAACTCAAAGTAAGCACAGAGTTCCAGCATGTTCTGTAAACATTGTGCAGCAGGGGAAAGGCTGAATGTCTTCCTTGTACACAACACACAAAAAGAAAAAAAAAATGAAAGAGAAAGAAAATAATTAGGTTAAATTAAAAATGTTAAATTAAAATATTTTTAAACATTTTGTTTATTTTTTATTTACCACACATTCAAATAGAATATAATAAAATGTAATGAAATGTAAAGGGACATCTTGGGAAATCGGAAGATGACTAATTAATAATGACCAGATAATTTTTACTAAAAAATACATAATTTGTTTTTTACATGTACATGTATGGTCTTGCTGAAAACAATTACATTTTTTCATGTGAATTATAAGGTAATTTATACATTTGACTTATTTAACAAAACATGCATTTTACAGTATTTTACCATTGTATCTATTTTTCACAGTATAACTTACAGTTCACAAACTACATTTTTAGCATATTTACATTAATATACATAAAATCTATGTAGTTATTTTCTTAATTTTTACATGCATTCTGCACTAAAAAAATTTGGTGAAGAAACAATATTCACTTAGAAATTGCTTTTAAATTTGACAATGAATTACAAAGAAATGGCAAATAACATAAATGTGACATTTTTAAGTTGAAAGTAAATAGTATTTTATTGTAAAAAATGCTATCTTTGTTTTATTTGCAACTTCGAAAAATCCTTTTTAACAGTGTAGGTTGTGAATGAAATGACCAACCACTCGGTCAGAACAACTTAGATGAGCATTCATCAGCCACTTTGAAAGTCCTTCCTTTTGTCCGTATTCTTGACTTTTGTTCTGACACATTTGTGTGTGTGTGTGTGTGTGAACGCAGGTCAACACTCTTCAAGTGCAAATGCATGGCTTATCCCCAGAATGGTAATTACATACGTCAGCACTCAGCAGTCTTCACTACTGTGAAATTGAGTCATGTGATAATGGTCAAGGTTTTTCAAAAGGAGATTTGACTAACTCACAGCATATTCTGCAGGGCTGAGCTGAGCCAGACACACAGCTAACATCAAAGTACACTGTGCTCTGACTCACAGCCCTTCCAAACCAGCAGCAGGTGGAATGGGCAGACAAAACCCTGACTAGACAATAGTAATTTGTAATTTCTTCCAAATGATTGAATGTGAACTCTCGTTTGAGAGCCTGTGTCAGCCCTAGAATGAGATAGAAAGAGATATATGTGTAGTCAATCTCTAACTTCAATTATTAAAGAACAGATAAAGAGAAGATTACAGGAAAATATAGTTAAACGGAACAATAGCAATATAAGATCTTAATAAGTTGGCTGGAAGGGGAGCACATATCTGGACCCCGTCCCTTGCTGGATGAAACCTCTTTCTGCACTCCATAACTAATACATTTTTACTAAATATTATACTTATGAAATCACATTAAAACTGTTATGGAAACTTTTTCTATGCCTTTATCTTTTATATTTGTATTATTTATTGTATTTTTATTTTTTGCTTGTGCCAGACCTTCAATCTTAAAATATGATAATCTGTCATAAAGATTTTATTTTACATTTTAACAGCTTTTCTGTTTTTATGTCCCGTCTTAAGTTTTTTTTTTTTTTTGCTTGTGCCAGCCCTTCAATCTTAAAATATGATAATCTGTCATAAAGATTTTATTTTACATTTTAACAGCTTTTCTGTTTTTATGTCCCGTCTTAAGTTTTTTTTTTTTTTTGCTTGTGCCAGACCTTCAATCTTAAAATATGATAATCTGTCATAAAGATTTTATTTTACATTTTAACAGCTTTTCTGTTTTTATGTCACGTTTTAAGTTTTTTTTTTTTTTTTTTGCTTGCCATTTTGGATTACTGTGGTCTGTGCACCTAGCTCTTTTGGACATTTTTTTGGGTCATATTAATATCTTTTATATCTATAGCTCTCGTTGATATCTTAAAAATAATAAATATTTTGTGAGTTTTTATATTATTATTATTATTATTATTATTATTATTATTATTATAAATGCTGTAAGATATGTCAGCTTTTTTTTTTTTTTTTCCCGTCTTAAGTTTTTTTTTTTTTTTTTTGCTTGCCATTTTGGATTACTGTGGTCTGTGCACCTAGCTCTTTTGGACATTTTTTTGGGTCATATTAATATCTTTTATATCTATAGCTCTCGTTGATATCTTAAAAATAATAAATATTTTGTGAGTTTTTATATTATTATTATTATTATTATTATTATTATTATTATTATAAATGCTGTAAGATATGTCAGCAAGACAAAGGAAATTAATTCCATTTAATTCCAAAAATGTTCAAAATGTCATATCATTTCCACTACAGAATGATATTAAACAAATATATTTTCATGACTTTTAGGAAGAATAATTAAATAATAATTAGACAAATAGCGAGAGTGTGAAAACTGTGTTTTAAGAGAGTTTATTTTGTAAAAGTCTACAAGGCCAAACATGACCTTCTTTAATTAAATCTTGACCTTGTTTAAACTCTTGCTAAATGGTTTTCACAATTGTCAGACACTTGTAAACTTAAATTCCAGAATCCCCAGTAAGCAAATTGGATTTAGACTGATTTACTTTTAGACTGTAAGTGGAGCTGAATCTAGATTTCCTCATCTGGCTGCTGCGGAACTCAAGTGTCACCACGCTGCTGCAGCGGCGTTCTCCTCCGGTGATCACACGTTATTGATTTCTAGAAGAGATGACGACGCTGCAGTTTCTTCATTCACTGCTGTGTCAGACTCCCGCTGCTAAAAAATGGCTGTTTGACGGTATAATCTGTGGTGACAAGTGTGTTAGTCTGCTACAACAGCAGAGAAACAGCATCTGTGGGTGGAGCCTCTGGGTATATGCAAAGAGTTGTAGAAAAAATAATACATGGAGAGAAGCGTAGAAGCGAGAAACAAACTATTCAGCCTGGAGAAAGAGAGAGAAAATGGGGCACAAGCCACATCTGGATATTAGCCAGGGGTACAGCTGATACTAGACCCTCCAAAAAGATCCTCACACAAATGTCAGTGAGTAAACAGAACAGTCAGGGCAGAGACATGAGAAGCAGTGTGTGTGTGGTGAAACCTCAATCCTGGGGCCCCACTTTGCCGGGGACACAAAAGACAGGGCAAGCCCCAGGGAGAAGAGCAGAACAATTTATGTTACAGAAAATTAAAGCTAATTCATACTGCCCCAACAACAGGAGCCCTTAGAGGCTATACATTAGTTAGTTCCATGCATAGGGAGAGTTTCTGTTTATGTATCAGTGGTGGGGATTTCAGTGACTCTTTCTGCAGGTTAGGCCTACATCGTTATGCCAGTAGGTGGCGAGAAGTGGCTGTCTGAATGAGTGAGCCATTGATTCATTCATTAAACTGATTCATTCAAAAACTTTCATTCATTCAGGAACTCCTCAGGTTAATGTAATTACTGAATCATTGAATCATTCACTCAGTCGATTTAAAAAAAAATCACTGATTCATTCAGCAACGCAAGAAGCCTTTACCAATGAGTCAATGAATTCTTCACTCATTCAAAAAGTAAGTTACATAATATTATTCTTCACTCATTCAAAAAGTAAGTTACATAATATTAAGTACTGTATAATTAAAGCAGCACTATGTAACTTTTTCTGTGTTAAAAATTTGCAACATGTATATAATGAGCGAGTACATAATGAATTCATCTTCCAAACCGCGTTTTTGTCTTATTCCGAATCACTACGGTACACTTATAATAAGTACTTATATTTGGACTATTGTAGCCTGGTCGGGTCGTCACCGATGCGGAGTAACACATACTTCATTTCCAGCGTTATCGTTGACATAATTGCAAAGATATTATTTAAACTGAGCTGGATGTTGACATCACTGAATTCAATGATGAACTGTCTTTAACTGAAAAATTAGTGTTTACTGTTGTCATTTTGCATTATTGACACTATTTTCCTAATTAATGCTGTTCAGTTGCTTTGTCACAATCTGTATTGTTAAAAGCGCTATATAAATAAAGGTGACTTGACTTGACTTGACATACCTGCGTGAATCGCCATAGACATAAACCTAAAGAGAAGTAGCTCCAGTTGGAATGTTCTTTCGCGGGATATGTGCAGTTCTGTTTATTAACCGCTAGAGCGCCAAAAGTTACATAGTGCTGCTTTGAGGCTTTAGTACATTTTCAGCAAAGTGAACTATTCCTTTAATAATATAAAGATGAGTTAGAACTGGTTACACTGCCCCAACAAACACCAATATTTCAATCATTGTACAGCTGACAGAGTTTTAGGAGGAGCCTTTAAACAATCTATTAACTGGTGAACACTGCACAGAGGGCAGGACAACAGGAACTGAAGCACTTACAGTAATAACAGGAATATTAGATCAGCAGTATTCCATCCAATAACAAGGACAAAATGTCCATAATGTGGGACAAAACCACCCTAAGTGTTTAAACTGAACATTATAAGCACCCTCTGTAATGTTTCTAAGAGTACTGTTATAGATAATAACTTCGATTTCAGCATTTGAATGGTGAACAGCATACAAATCATTCTCTTGTCTCCATCCTGCAACTTGTCTCCATCCTGCAACCACTCTGCATGAGAGAAAAAGTGCAGAGTAACTGAGATGAAAATATGGCTTTGCAGTTAAAAACGCTTATCCACTAATCTTCTAGCATCTCATGTCAGTCAGCATAAGTGCAGCTTAAATAAACTTATCATCACATTAAACAGAGTGGTGTCTGGTTGCAAAAAAATAATAATGAAATTAAGGGCTCTGGCCAATTGGCTTTTTTTCCTTTCCTCTGGTTCATTAGGCTGCGTTTTTTTTATGCCGTTGAGTTCGTTAAGATGGATGGACCTTCACTAACGTCTTTATTTGATTATGAGCCAATGTTTGAATCTGAGTTTTGCGTTTTAAAAAAATGATGACTCAAGAGTTGTTTCTAACGACCTTTGCTCTGTCAGCTCTCGGCTGCCAAGAGGAAAAAAGAGGAATTTTCCACAGACTTGGCAATTTGTCTTGTTTCTGTTCATGTGTAACTGGGCTACACTAATCAGCATCATTTATGCAGAAAATATTTAGGCAGCTTGCTCTGTGTTTGTGCACATACACGTGAAGCAATTAGAAGTATAATTTTGTATGGGTCTTTGACAGCATTATTATAGTTTAGAAAAATGTTATTCTGTATGTTGGTTCAATTTTAGCTTAGCTTTTCAGTTTTAAAGACACATAAACAGTATCTATTTCATTTGATTTCAATTTTTTTGATGTGTCTTGAAAATGTTTATGTTTTATTTAGTTGTTATCTTGCAAATAATACATTTATTGCAGTGGAGTCATTCAGGTTCCGTTACACTGTGGAAGCTTCTGTCATGAAAACAAATTCCTCGTATGTGTAAACATACCTGGCAATAAAGCTCATTCTGATTCTGATTCTGATTCTGATTTATGCTTTTGGCAGATGTTTTATCCAAAGCAACTTATGTTGCATTCAAGTTATACATTTTCAATTCATGCATTCACTGGGAACCTAAGCCATGACCATGGTGTTTTTTGTGCTACAGAAATGCAGGATTAAAGTTGTAGTTAAAGCATTCATGTGTCACATTTAGTTTCATGCAAACTAATAATTTTATTTTGGCTAACATTATTGTTTCCCGTTTTCATCCTCATAATAATTTCCGTTAGCGATAATAACCTCGGTCTGTGATCCTTCATGATTTCACTTTGTCTCTGTGTGTTTACAGTATGTGTATTTGTATGCTTCTCCACGAGTGTGTGTATGTTTTTGTACTTGCTCTCAGGTCCTGTGGCTCATCTGTTTAATGAGGTCACACTTTGAGAGGGAGAGAGATTCAAGTGTTCACTGTGAAACTAATTTAAAACCAATTCTTGCTTCACCCTGGAATTACAATGGGATCGAAGGGGTACTGGAGAACCTCCCCACAAGCTTGAGATATACTCTTGGTTTAATCATGAATCATATAGCTGCTCAGGAGAGAGAGGAACTGTTAGAGGACAGGAAAGAGGCAGAACATGTACAGCCAGAGGTATGAAGGCATTGTTCACCTGGCAGATTTAGATTTCACTGTGACCGATAGTAACGTCTTCAACAGACACGACCGCTGTCGCGGCGCGACCACAACAGCTTGAAGTTGTCTAATTTGGCACGGTCTCCCTGCTACACTAATAGTAGTAAGTCTTTACTCTGTGTATGCATTTCTTTACATGTACAATTTTAGCTGTATTAATTGTGTCCCCTTCAAAAATTGCTCTTGAGAAATTTTATGTTTATTGTCCCCCCAACTGTTAGATACGCAGGGGTCAAAGCATGGAAAACCAGATTCTTCTTGCTCTTTTTATTTATTACAAGCATATGTAGACATAGTCTAACTTTTTAAAACTCACACCCGGCCCAGCCAACCGAGACCATTTATTGAAACTTTAAGCTGACATTGTTTTATTCAGAAATATTCAAGACTAAATAAATAAATACCTAAAAAAAACAAACAAAACAAAAAAAACGTATTTTTGTGTTATACAGAAGAAAGACGTTCATACAGGTTTGGAATCACTTTATGTGAACATCACTTTAACTCTAATGGTCAGAAGGTTGATTAACAGTCATCTATGCAAAATATGAATGTTTTGGTGCAAGAAACAATTGGCTAATATTATAAGAGGGTCTTAAGATCAAATACATTTAAAAACGTGTATTACAAAAAAGTGTATAAGATCCATTTAATACAATGTGTCTTAATGCAGTTTAATATAATCCATTTAATACAAGCTTTTATGGTATGTAACAGATCCAGAAACTGTATATAAATGTAACTGAATATGCAATAAATCAAATACATTTTGAGTTTAGTAGCGTTTAAGTCATCAGAAATGTATGATAATATTCTCTTCAACCCACAGCCCTTGAGTGGCATTTCCCCATTTGCTCCTGACATTCTTTAATTTGCTGTAGTCCTTCCCAGATCTTTAGCATCACATATGGATGAGTTTATAAGATTCAAAACTGCTGTGCCAAAGCAAATTGTATTTAAGCAGCAAATAAAGGCATCCGTCAGACATTAATTTATTCAGAAAGACTTGATTTAGCTGAATAATCTGCCTCTTTGCTTGATGATCCAGAGTATTGCTTAAGCCAATGCATTATCTGAGAGGAAACATAGAGGACTGAGCTCAGCTAAATGTCAACAACCTGCAGCCATGCAGCTTTGCCTTTGTTTGTTCTTTTGTCTTTACCATTGCCTGTGGTGCTAAACTCTGGGGCAGCAGATTTGGCCTCCGTTCCTTCCTGTTTTCTCTCGCTCTCTTGGCCTCACTGTTTCTCTCACACGTACACAAACATTCCTCACCTTACCCCTCTCTTTGTTTCTCTCTTTCTGCCTCCCAGAGGAGAGTGGTCCCTCTGTATTTCTGTAGGGAGTGCTGGCAGCGTGTTCCGAGCCCCTGAGATGCCAAGCTGGCACTGCCTGCTGTCAGATCCGTCCATGCTGGCTGACCTCGCCCTCACCACCCCAAATGCCTCTGCCAGCCAGCCTGAAGCTGTTGAGTCACTTCCCTTTCTCCTTACCACACACGGGCACCATCTCACTCAAAACAGCGCCGCACTGTCTAAAAGCTACGGTAACGCAGATTTTGCCGCCAGTCTTTCACTTCCGCACATTTGGACACCAGTTTAGAGAATGGCACAGTCAGTGAAAACCATCTGATGTCTCCGGTATAAAACTCTGTTCAAAAATGTAGGGAGGCGCCTGCAAAGGTTATTCATAAAGGTTGGCAACTTAAAGGGATAGTTCACCCAAAAATGAAAATTCTGTAATTATTTACTCACCCTCCAATTGTTCCAAACCTGTATGAATGTTGGTAAACCAACAGTTGATGGTAGCCACTGACTTCCATAGTATTTTTTTCATATTATGGAGGTCAATGACTACCGTCAACTGTTTGGTTACAAGTGAAGTGAAGTGACATGTGGCCAAGTATGGTGACCCATACTCGGAATTAGTGATCTGCACTTAACCCATCCAAAGTGCACACACACAGCAGTGAACACACACACACCGTGAACACACACCCGAAGCAGTGGGGAGCCATTTATGCTGCGGTGCCCAGGGAGCAGTTGGGGGTTTGGTGCCTTGCTCAAGGGCATCTCAGTCGTGGTATTGAAGGTGGGAGAGAGCGCTGTCGGTACGAGACTCGAACCCACAACCTTTGGGTTATGAGTCCGACTCTCTAACCATTAGGCCACAACTTCCCCAAAAGTTTTTACCAACCATTCTTCAAAACATCTTCTTTTGTGATCAACAGAAGAAAGAAACTCATACAGGTTTGGAATTAGGGGATAAGTAAATGATGGCACAATTATTATTTTTTGGACGAACTAATCCTTTAATTATGCTGCCTACTAAGATACCTTTTGGCCAAAACATACAGGAGCATTGCATGTACATTAAGCTAAGAATGCTTATTTTGTAAAATCTGACTTGAAACTGAAGGTTATAGCAAAGTCACTATCAAGGAAAGTAAGTTCACTCTGCAACCATTTGCAACACCTCAGGGCAGCACAATGGACTATTTTTACGCAGCTAAAATAACTGCCGGTTGAAACCAGAAGCCTTGCACATTCAAGTTAAAAGGACTGTGCCAGCTATTACATTAAAAATAAGGTGGATACGTCCAATTTCATGTATTCCTTTTCACACTATGAATGTATTTGAGTTGGACTGGCAAAAAAAAATGTGTTCAGAGCTAATATGCCATTATCTGTACAATTTGACTCTAAATATATACAGTGTGATCCTCTGTGAAGTTGATGTCATTTTAAATTCCAATCAGGGACGTTACAAACTATATCTGCCATCATGTATGTGGGTTTTTATCTTGAATTTGGTTGATTTCATACTGTAGGTTTGTTGATAGACAGCCAAATGACATGCTTTTCTACATTTTGAGAGAACTCCTATAGGGAACAATCAAGAAAAATCAGACTGCCTTTCACATCGTCTTTGGGGGTGGAAATGCAGAAGCTTCAAAAGCTAAAGAGAACGGAAAAAGAACCTGATGCTAATTATGCTCCAGACACAGACGGGGAAGGGAGAGAAGCATCTGGATCCAAGGAACAGGGGTCAAACATCAAACAACCATAACAACAACAAAAAAAGAGCAAGAAAATCTCAGACATTAGAATCAAAGACCCACGCTAGTGCATCCAATTCAATACAGTCAAGCTAATTTCAGCTGCGGCTCTGTAGCGGCCACTCATCATCATGTTTCAGAATGGCAGATTTTCAGACCTTTTGATGTTTGTTTATTCGCACACGCTTTGTTCTAGCGAGTTGCTCATACATGTAGATGCTCGTGTGTATTCTGAGAACAGGCTGAAGGCCAGGTTTAATGAGCGGCACACAAACAAATGATCCATTGCAGTCTGGGGAGCATCCAGAGTAAACAAAAGAGATCAGATCAATATGATATCTGTCACTGACAGCTTACGTAAACACATTGATCCCGCACATTTATATACAGTACAAAATAAATAAACATTAACTGAATTTTTTTTTCAGAAAATGGGTTTTCTATGATTTCCTAAGGATTTTTAAATTAGATGGCACAGCTACAGTTTTTTTTATTAATATACCCAGGAGAGAAATGAATAGAAGACAACAGTCTTAAATTGTCATTAATATTTTTTTTATTAGCTGTAATGTGAATAACGCATTAGAGAAAGAGGATCTTGGGTAAAGGCTCAGATACTGTTTGTCACAGTAATCTCAGAACAGGCTGGGTTTGAGTGCCTTTAATGGTGTAATGCAGAGGTTTCTGGAACAGGATGGTACCGGCTGTTAATGTACCACCAACCAAGAGCGTATGAACAATTTTTGGCATTTTTACATTAATGCTACTGTAAAGGCATTTGCTTTAGCCAGACATCAGCAAACCTGTATGTGGGTGTTAACTGTGAGCAATTTTATGTCCCAGGGGTTGATTTATATTAAAATGAACATATTTCCAAATTTTTTATTAAAAAAAAAATCAAACTGTAGTGATATAAGGGGAGACCGGGGATGGTTGTAACATTTTTGACATTTCTGTTTGTATCTAGGAGGTCTTTTAAACCAGTGCATTCAAAATGTGATTCAAACTACAAGTGTCTACTAAAATACTTAAATAGAGTTAAATAGCACAAACAGAAAATGCATGGTTTAGTTTAAAACACGAGGAGTGAAATGTTACAATTCACCCCATAGTCTGGGCTAGTTGTAACCTACCCTAAGGGTATGATGTAAAATTATGATATCCACCGCGGTGAGATGTAACATTATGCAATAAGGATTATGACAAAAAAATGTATTTTGTACTTTTCAACACTGACTTATTCAACACTGATATTTGAACATAATTGGTGTGTGTGTGTGTGTGTGTGTGTATAAAAAAAACAATAAAATGAGCAAATGTGCATGCACCAGCTTCAACAATTGAACACGATTTGTGTTTGTGTGTATTACATTAGCATCATGATAATAAAACTGAATAACGTGTGTGTGTTTAAGTATGTTTATTAATGTCAGTCACAGTAATTGGCCATGATAAAACTGAACTTGAACATTGAGAGACACCCCTAGATTTGACTTTCTCTTGCAAGACCTAGGCATACTGAAATTCAAAGAAAACATATAAATAAAACAAAAAATTTGCTTGGAGTAAGTTATAACACATTTCATTGATGCTACAGCTAATCTCGAGCCTTGCTGTCACAACTAACCCAGAGTCTTGTAGCCATGAACTAGCTCACCTTATAGCTAACAGCCAAAACATTAACACTAACAACTTGCATGAAAAATATCTACACAGACACGCAATGAACATAATTTAACTTGGATGAGTTTAACTACAAAGCAGGGACTGCCATCACAAATACAGTATAAAAAGTTACTTTCTTAGCTCAAAATGAGTTTTTATCCTCTAAAATCAGCTTCCTTACACTGAGAACGTGTGACGTGAATTAGTTGATTTGTAATGTGTTCCTTGTTTGAGAAATTGGACGTGTTACAACTGACCCATGTTACAACCATCCCTGGTCTCCCCCTAAATTAACTTAAAATCATGTCTTTATCTTTTGTCAGTTTTCAAATGTGTTTTCCTTATAGATTTTATTTTAGCCTCGCTCCAGATCAGATATGCAGTCTTAAAATGTATTAGATATTAATACATTACTAGAATTTAAAAACGTAATTATATTAAACAGAGTAAAATAACTATAAATCATTTAAATATGAGAATATTTATTTTGTTCTTTTTAATTATTTATGTATTATTACATCTGTTTCACATCTGTGGTGTCATTGCCACAACACTGAACAATTTACCCCTAATATTTTATTAAAACATTTTGTTTTGGAAAGTTAGTGTACTTGGTTACTAGGGAGACAACAGTGTACATGCTTAAGATTAAATATGAAACATGATATGTGATGGGGAAAAAATCACTTGTGAGGTAAAAATAATAAAAACCATTTTTTTTATTGTGCATCATTTCCAGTTAGGCTGCAATTGACTGTAGTTTAAGAAACACCCACACTCAAAATGATTGAAGAGAGTGTTTCTGATTTGCTGAAAAACCATCAACGCAGCATCGTGGTTTGTTTACCGAGCCTAGAGCTGTCACGGAGACCAGTATGATTTCTCAAGACACCTATTTTAGTGATACCTGCCAGATAGTACAGGTGGTAGGGATATTTTATGCATAGTAACTTTGGTATTTAAAGGGATAGTTCACCAAAAAATTTTCATTGTTCAGTGTTCACGTTGTTTCAGCGTTGCATAAACTATCCAGTGAAGAATCATTTCTAAAATATAAATTTCATTTATAATGTATGTAATGGCAAAAAAATGCACACTGTGGTTCTGCACTGGTGGGAAAATGCGATTAAGCATGGCTAAACCAACTCATTATATAGTCCAGTCACTTTTGACTAAATTCTATGAGAGATTTAAATAAGAGCACATATCTACCGAGTCAATCGTGAAAACCAGAGGAAAATACATGCGTTTTTTGCCAAGAAGTTATCAGCTGAATCAGATCCAGACCTCCTATCTCAAATCAATCTGCAGTTGATGCTCTATTTATAGCTGATCCACCCTTGAGTGTCTTATTATTATGTGCATGTATTTGTCTGGAAATGGCTTTGGTGATTATCGTTACTCATTGCCTCCCGAAGCTCCTTCCTTCTGGCCTGAACTTAGCTTTTCTTTTGAATATTTAATAAGTCACCGAATCTTTTTTTTTTCAGGTCGGAAAAACTGTAAACCCTACTTAGGAATATAACAGAAAGCCACTTAAGGCTAACAGTGTTTCTTTGTGGGTCAAGTCAAAAGGTTTTGGTTCTCCAAATCTCTCATCCACAAAGTACTACATATAAGTAGGCAGATAGATTCATGTCTGCTGTAACCTCATAACTAAAGCCTGTGTGGTCCAACAGATGGACCTGATGTATTCCGCTCGCCAACACATTTGTCTTCAGTATGCGAGCAAGAAATCTTGCCATTGTGCGAAACATGCCGCCATATGCCAGAAAGACACGATTATGGATCACAGTCTTTTATGAGAAATGTAAACACCCAAACTTTGCTGCGTTGAGTCAGCGTGCAGCCTTTGTTCTGCAGCGTTATAGATGGACTCAACATTCACTGCCTGTTGAACCAAAGCTCATTAACACTTACTGCCATAACCACGGAGCAAATGTCACTAGCCCCATTGTCATACAAATCAAGCTAATTAATCCTAGCAATGACGCGCTCGCATACTCCACAAGCCTGTTGCTGAAAGAGGCTCATTTATGTTTCCAAACCTGAGAATGATAGTTCCTCAGCTGGTGTTTGTCAAAAAGGAAACCATCAGTCTTGACTTCACATGATGGATGAGGCTTAATAAGAGAATGAAGTAAAATGATGTCAGAGAATAACATATTTCCCCCTAATTATTTTGTGCATTGGTCTGAGCAGTAATTGCAGCATTTTTTTTGGGTATACACTGCACTGAGGCACAACTGATGGATGTCACTTGTCAAGTGGGTATGGAAATTCTGTGAGAGTGTACTGAAATTTCTAATATTTCCTGGGAAGGCAATCTCTGTGTGATGTCGGTATCTATTTAGTCAGTATTTCCTTTGGGTTGTCAAAACTTTAGAGTCAGAGAAAAATATATGACTCACTTGACACATGTGAAAGTATATATACCAGTGATGACGATGCAACAGTCCCAGTGCCTGTAGCAAAGCATCATTATATTATATGATATTATATTATTAAAACTAACTGAACCTTTTTCTCATTATATTATTATTGTTTGTTATTCATAAAAATGGTCACCTGCATGAAAACGTCAATTCTGAAAGTTCAAACTGCATAAAGGATTTTAAATGTTTTAAAAAACTTTTTTTCTTGCTTATGTGAATGTTAGAGAAAAAAAAAACATTAAGGGAATGTGTATTTTTATCATTTGCAAACATTATGGGAATGTTACTTTTGAATGTTTTCTGAATCATCTGAAACAAGTAGTAAGTAGTAATGTTTTAAAAAAAACAGACCAGCTAAAACGTTCCCGAAAAATGTTCCATGAATTGAGTATAAATCAAGCGTAGCGTTAGTTCTGGCAGGTCACGTTAGTCAAGCTCGCATCAGCTGACTCTCAGCTGATCCCCATCTACCTATGGGAATACGACAACTATCTAAGCATTCATATATAAGGTCCCTCAGTATTATCAGCAGTTTTCGCATTGCTCAATAGCTAATTACCCTCCCTCCATCCCCAGCTCCTCCTCTGTCAGTCGGGATTCAGCCTTCTGATTGTCCTTTGAATCAGACTAATTCTAAAATGTGTACATAAAATTATTGAACTTTAACAATATCTGCAATACATTATGTTTGTTCTGTTTACCCTAGGGGGTTATTGCTGCTCTCCCTGCTCTCATCCATGCTAGGCTGCATGGATGCGCAGGGAGTTCTTGCCCAGAACAGAACCATACCGCCAATCCAAACAGTATGCTAATTCTCAATCATCTTTGATGATAGTGGTCCTAACAGAAATAATGTTTTTGTGCTAACATTTTGAAAAGGTTATTAAAAACCAGATAACTTTAACAAACATATATTCAGAACTTTCAGAGAACCTGGCCAGAACATTCTAAGAACATTTTCCATTAGCTGGGATAATATCATAAAATAGTTTTTATTCTATAACTGAAGATGCTATAGCACATAGGAAGTATTTCTCTGGTTGTGAAAGTAAAAGGGCTTAAAATAAACACATTTTATTTATAGAGAGGTCTTGGACATTTATTCAACATGATGTCTAACTGTAGATGAGCTCTAGATCTGTCTGCATTTTCTCACCAAAGCGAGACTCACACATTCAGAGTCAGAGAGACAGAATTATTTTGAACCAACAGCTGGTATAAGCATCATTTATAAGGAAGATGAGAGGGAAAAGGTACAGTATTTATTTTATTTATTTATTCTTTTTTTTCTGACAGCAACTGTTTTTGATTGAACATAGCTGATTAAACCTAGGTAAAAAGTTGCTGCTGTCACTGTAGTAGCTGTTTAAGAAAAAACTTTGTTTTTTGCAGTGCAATGATTTGTTGAAGGCAGGGTAAAAAAAAAAGCACATTTGAAATTCCATCTGTTTATGTGACATAAGTTACATAGATGTGCAGACATACTTAAAAATGATACTTAACTTTTGCCCTCCTCAAACGACAGTAGATTTCAGAGATTTGAACGAGGCCATTTTTTACATCAACTATCTGCAATCAATCAAGCAGATTTTTATGTCTTTCTGCACGCTATAAAACCAAATGGTTCCTTAAGAATTTGTCAACACTTCTTGACAAGTAGATTTAGATAAGTCTCATGAAACTTGACTACAATGGAAACACTTGTAACATTTCTCTCCAGGCAGAGAGAGATTTAATAGATGTGGCTTGGTGATATAGTGCTGTGCATCAGGCACGATTCCCCTGAGAGCAAACCACCTGCTCTCTGCTTGCCAGATTGTGAGAGACATGGGTGTGAAATATGATAATTTTATCTTCAGCAGGCTCGTCAGGAAGAGATCCTCTTTCTTCAGAGCTCGAGCTGAGATAAGTCCAATAGCTTCTGGCTGACAAACAAACCTGAGAGAGCTGTTGTGCTGGACTAGTTTGCAGGGAAGCACTAGTTCTCCTGCTCTTCTGTCCGACTGTAATTGTGTGTTTCTCAATGCTCAGTCACAGTGCTGAATTAGGAAATATGAGCTTTAAAGATCTGATTATGGGTGAGATTACATTAGATTTTTGTGTTGTCCTATATGGTGAGAGATGCTGCCATCTATTCAAAAATGTTTTCATCAATTTTAATAATTATTCTGCATGCAGTTTTTTGACCACATTGAGAGAGTATATGCAATATTTATACTGTAATTGTACAATTCCTTTTAGAATTAAAGTAATACAATATAATTAAAGTAAATACGAAGAGTTTGGTTCCAAAACGCGGTAAACGCCATTTTTTACAAAAATGTAGTTTCTGCAAAAAAGTCAGTATTGTATCTGGTCAAATTGAAATTGATCAAAAGGGACGGTAAAAACACTTATAATGTTACAAAATAATTCTATAAACTTAAAAACGGTATTAAGGCTTTCAACATTGATAATTTATTTATTTAAGATTTGAGATATATATTTTTTTAATCATTATGCATCAACTACTGCAATATTTGTCCACTGTGCAGCCATGACAAAATGTACAAAAAAGTGAAGTGAGATCAGAAACATCAGTCACCATCTGTGTCCGAAATAGTGTACTTTGAGTATGTACTGCATTCAATGACAAAGTTACTTCTCAGCTTTTCATGACATTTCTAGTCACGCAAGTGCATAATATGAAAGTGAAATCGATAGCATTAGTGTTTTCAAAACTTGAGTGCTGATTCATACATTATGCTATTGTTTTATTTGACAGTACAAGGAAAAATAAGATTAAACCTAGGTAAAAAGTTGCTGCTGTCACTGTAGTAGCTGTTTAAGAAAAAACTTTGTTTTTTGCAGTGTAATGATTTGTTGAAGGCAGGGTAAAAAAAAGCACATTTGAAATTCCATCTGTTTATGTGACATAAGTTACATAGATGTGCAGACATACTTAAAAATGATACTTAACTTTTGCCCTCCTCAAACGACAGTAGATTTCAGAGATTTGAACGAGCCAAAACTTGAGTGCTGATTCATACATTATGCTATTGTTTTATTTGACAGTACAAGGAAAAATAAGTGAAATAATTTAAATAAATTATTTGTTTAGTGAATTGACATCAAGTTCGCCTTGCGACCATAATACTTCACCTCATAAACTATTATGTAATGTTTTAATCTTGATAACCTTGCTTACAACATGCTTAGGCAACAGTTTTCTTGTCTAGACAAAAACACAAAGGATGCGTTCAGTCGAGGTCTTTGATCTTTTCTCTTGGCTTGCACTTGTCAATCTTCATCTGAACACTGCACCTCCACATGCAGAAGTAGCAGATTAGTCTAATGTGGAGGGGAGGCTCTTTGAATTAGACTTTCATAACTCGGTTATTTTAAGACCATTCGCCCCATGCCTCCCCTTCTCTGGTTCCTGCTTGCATCCTGCGGCCCTGGCGAAAAAGTGGAAAATAATGTATTACAACTTAAGATCAGACAGACATTCCATTCTTGCTCTTATTATTCTAGTGCAACAAATCTCTGAAGAGTAGGAGCCGTTTCAGCCATAAAGGATGCGTCTGCGCTCTATTATTATGCAGTGATTTTTTTGTGTGCTGAAAATTCATTTATGAGGCAGTGTTGATTTTGTAAGTAACAAAAATTACATTTTGATGCAGAGTCTCAGTAAGTATGCTTCACTTAGAAGTGCTGCATGTGTGTAATCGGAGGCCTGCATCTCTGCTGAGTGTGAATCATAAAATCAGGTGATATGGAGGCATCAGCAGAGAAACCAAGTGCTGCAGGGGGATTGTGAGTCATTTGACACTTTTTTTATTTTTTTTTACTTTACAGTGAGCCCCTGTTGATCTACACTGATCTGATTTGCTGATACTGCCTAACAGAATGACTGACAAGATACTGGCTGGTATAGGGAATGAGAGTCCATAACACTGTTGGGGAAGTTACTTTGAGATTGTAGCTTGCCAAGCTACAGTCTACACCTAAAGTAGTCAAGTTATCCTTTTGGAAACTTAGATTTAGCTATACTACAATCTACTAACAAAAAGTAGCTCATTACACTGAAACTATTTAAGAAGCCGGAATATTTTAAAGTAAAAGCCAGGTGCACGGTACAATCTTTAACATTTTTTTTTTTTTTTTGTCAGACTGTATGAACATAATCCAGCTGTAAGGCATGTCACACTGTGGGATCTCAGTTGTCATTAATGTCTGACTGTACATTAAAAATGGATATATGAAAGAAAACTCGACCAGTTTTATACTATCAATCCGTGACATGTTCGGTGACGGTGAGCCGCATTCAAACTCACCATTGGCATAGCGGCTAGCATTATTTTGATCATGACTTGTTTTGAAAAGAAAAATCTTGAAAAGAACAAGTCATGGTTTGTTGTTGTGGCATACACAGAATTAAAAATAATAATTCTGCCGGCTATTTTCCAGTAATTTTACATTTACATTTAATAATTTAGCACACACTAAAAAGCGTTTATTTATTAAATAAATTATTATTAAATAATAGAATGGAATAGAACAGAATAGAATAGGTAAGTGATAGTATTAGTTGGTCAGGTGCTGGCGAAAAAGATGTGTCTTTAGATGTTTTTTGAAAATGGCTAAAGACTCAGCTGTTTGAATTGAGATCGGGAGGTCATTCCACCAGCCGGGCACAGTCCAGGAAAAGGTCAGTGAAAGTGATTTTGTGCCTCTTTGGGACGGCACCACAAGGCACCGTTCACTTGCAGAATGCAAGCTTCTGGAGGGCGCATAAGTTTGAACTAGCGAGTTTAGGTATATTGGTGCAGCGCCAGTGGTGGTCTTGTAGGCAAGCATCAGTACCTTGAATTTTATGCGAGCGGCTACTGGTAGCCAGTGTAACCTGATGAGGAGAGGAGTAACGTGAGCTTTTTTTGGCTCATTGAAGACCACTCTCACTGCTGCATTCTGGATCAGTTGCAGAGGCTTGATAGTGCATGCGGGAAGGCCCGCCAAGAGAGCATTACAATAGTCCAGTCTGGAGAGAACAAGAGCTTGAACAAGAAGTTGTATGGCTTGCTCTGACAGGAAGGGTCTAATCTTCCTTGAATAAGGCAAATCTGCAGGACCGGGCCATTGTAGCAATGTGGTCGGTGAAGCTTAACTGATCATCGATCACAACTCCTAGGTTTCTGGCTGTCCTGGAAGGAGTTATGGTTGATAAACCCAGCTGTATAGAGCAGCTGTGATGAAACAATGGGTTTGCTGGAACCACAGGCAGTTCTGTCTTAGTAAGGTTGAGTTGAAGGTGATGGTCCTTCATCCAGCTAGAAATATCTCTCAGACAGGCTGCAATGTGAGCAGCTACCGTCGGATCATCTGGTTGGAATGAGAAGTAGATTTGAGTGTCATCAGCATAGCAGTGATAAGAAAAGCCATGCTTCTGAATGACAGATCCTAATGATGACATGTAGATGGAGAAGAGAAGTGGTCCAAGCACTGAGCCTTGAGGAACCCCAGTAGCAAGAAGTTGTGACTTACAAACCTCACCCCTCCAAGACACCCTGAAGGACCTACCTGAGATGTAAGACTTGATCCACTAGAGTGTGGTTCCTGAGATGCCCATCTTCATGAGGGTGGACAGGAGAATCTGGTGGTTAACTGTGTCAAAAGCAGCAGACAGATCCAGCAAGATGAGTACTGAGGATTTGGAAGCTGCTCTTGCCAGTCTCAGGGCTTCAGTAACCGAAAACAGGGCAGTCTCAGTTGAGTGGCCGCTTTTGAAGCCAGATTGGTTGCTGTTCAGGAGGTTGTTCTGTGCAAGAAACATAGAGAGTTGGTTGAACTCACTCAAGTGTCTTTGCAATGAATGGAAGAAGGGTCTGAAGTTTTCTAAAAGTGCTGGATTTAGAGAGGGTTTTTTTAAGCAGTGGGCTTACTCGAGCCTGCTTAAAAGCTGTGGGAAATGTACTAGTGTGAAGAGAGGTGTTGATAATGTGAGCGAAGGTATGACTGAAACAGTTGTTAATTTTGTTGTGGTAGTATGTCGTTTTAGCAGTGGAAACACACTAAGGTCGGTGGAGTTTTTTGATTTGCGCCAATTCCTCTCTGCAGCCCTGAGTTTAGAGCAATGTTCATGGAGAACATCAGACAGTTAATGGGCAGAGGGGGTAGTGGGCAAAAGATGTCTAAGCAAGATGTTACAGTGGAGCAAAGAGTGTCAGTAGCACTATTTGTGTCCAGTGCTGAAAACTGAGAGGGTGAAGGAAGTGAGGATGAAACCATAGAGGATAGGCGAGAAGGAGAGAGTGAGCGTAGGTTACGTCGAAAGGTGACCTGCGGAGGAGTGTGTGCTGTGTCAGGAGTTAGTGTGAGGTTAGAAGTGATGAGGAAGTGGTCTGAGGTGTGCAGTAGAGTAACTAAAGTGTTGTCAGTGGAGCAATAGTGTGTGTAGATGAGGTCCAGTTGGTTACCTGATTTGTGAGTAGCCATAGTAGACACTCGCTTGAGATCAAATGAGGCGAGCAGAATGTTGAAGTCAGCAGCCTGGGGTTTTTCTAGGTGGATGTTGAAGTCACCGAGCAGTACCAGAGGAGTACCATCCTCAGGAAGGTTTGAAAGTAACACATCCAACTCCTCCAAGAAGTTGCCCAGTTGACCTGGGGGACGATAAACGACTACAAAATTAATTTTAACAGGGTGGGTAATAGTAATTGCATGTGATTCAAATGAACTGTTGCCTGTAAGAGACGGTAGAAGATCAAATTTCCATCCATCTGAGATAAGGAGACCAGTACCTCCACCCCTCCCAATCGTATGAGGGGTGTGGGACGATTAGGGTGTCAATTTTATTGACATTTCCATTAACCCTAAAAACACAACACAATTAAGTGCACAATTGAAAATACAGGTAAAACACTTGTAAAAATACATACAGAAAATTTCTTCATATTAATATAGTAAATGGATATTTTTTTACAGTGTGGTTCTTGATGAGGAAGTGGTCTGAGGTGTGCAGTGGAATAACTAAAGTGTTGTCTGTGGAGCAATAGCATATGTAGATGAGGTCCAGGTCCGGATTTCGTACACTGTTGCCTAGCATCCATCTGGCGAACCTCCGCTCTCTACCCAACAAAACGGACGAACTCCTTCTGTTCTCCCGGACAAATAAGGATTTCTCACACTCTGCTGCTCTATGCTTCACGGAAACCTGGCTGAATGACGCCGTACCGGACAGCGCGTTAAATCTGCTGGGCTTTCAGCTGTTCAGAGTGGACCGCGATGCAGAATCAACGGGGAAATCGCGCGGCGGCGGGACATGCTTTTACATCAAACGAAAGGTGGTGTACAGATGTAACCGTGTTAAAGAAGATGTGCTGTTCAGATCTAGAAGCGCTTTTCATTAACTGTAAGCCTTTCTACTCGCAGTGGGAGTTTTGCTCGTTCATTCTCGTCAGTGTATACATTCCTCCGCAAGCGCACGTGAGCTCAGCTTTACAGAAACTCGCTGATCAGATCACAGAGACAGAACAACAACACCCGGACTCTGTTTTAATCATTCTTGGGGACTTTAATAAAGCAAATCTCTCCCGTGAACTGCCAAAATACAGACAGCACATCACATGTCCCACCAGAGACAGTAATATATTGGATCACTGTTACACCATAATAAAGGATGCATATCGCTTCGTCCCACGGGCAGCTTTGGGGATCTCTGATCACTGTTTGGTTCATCTTATACCGACCTACAGGCAGAAACTGAAATCAGCTAAACCTGTATTAAGGACTGTAAAAAGATGGACTAATGAAGCAGAGCGGGATCTACAAGCTTGTTTTGACCTCACTGATTGGAGTGTTTTTGAAGCTGCTGCCACCGATATTATATCAGTTTCTGTGGAGACATGTGCATTCCTACCAGGACTCATTTAACCTACAACAACGACAAACCATGGTTCACTCAGACAGCTCTGTCAGGCCAAAGAAGATGCTCACAGGAAGGGGGATAATGTTCTGTCAGTGGATCACCAGCTTCCTGACAGACAGGCAGCAGCTAGTGAGGCTGGGAAAATACACATCCAGCACCCGTACGATCAGCACTGGTGCTCCTCAGGGTTGTGTTCTCTCTCCACTGCTCTTCTCCCTGTACACCAACGACTGCACCTCTAAAGACCCCTCTGTCAAGCTCCTGAAGTTTGCAGACGACACCACACTCATCGGCCTCATTCAGGACAGTGACGAGTCTGCTTACAGACAGGAGGTTAAAGAGCTGGCTGTCTGGTGCAGTCTCAACTATCTGGAGCTCAACACGCTCAAAAAAGTGGAGATGATCGTGAACTTCAGGAGAAACCCCCCTGTTCTCCCCCCACTCACCATCAGGAACAGCACTGTGACTTCAGTGGAGGACACTCACACTGACTCCATTGTGAAAAAGGCCCAGCAGAGGTTGTACTTCCTTCGCCAGCTGAGTAAGTTCAACCTGCCACAGGAGCTGCTGAAACAGTTCTACTCTGCTATCATTGAATCCATCCTCTGCACTTCAATAACTGTCTGGTTCAGCTCAGCTACCAAATCTGACCTCAGAAGACTACAGAGTGTAGTCCGAACTGCTGAGCGAATCATTGGTACAACCCTCCCTTCTCTTCAAGAACAGTACTCATCCAGAGTGAGCAAAAGGGCTAGCAAAATCACTCTGGACCCCTCACATCCAGCACACTCCCTCTTTGAACTGTTGCCATCTGGTCGACGCTACAGAGCTCTGAGCACCAGAACGACCAGACACAGGAACAGTTTCTTTCCTCAGGCAATCCATCTCATGAACACTTGACAATAACTGTGGAACACACAACACTATTTATACACTCATACACTTATTTATCTAACACACATACTTAGTCTACACCTCAAATTTGCACATAATATACCTGTACATACAAAACTGTCTATTGTAATATACCTGCACATACAATTGTCAATTTATATATTGTTATTACTTATTTACTTGTTAAATTTTTATTTTTTTTATTATTCTTTTATTATCTGTGTTTTTGTTCTGTCGCTGTCATTCTGTTGCACTGCGGAAGCTTCTGTCATGAAAACAAATTCCTCGTATGTGAAAACATACCTGGCAATAAAGCTCATTCTGATTCTGATTTGACATTCGGCTTAGGAGAAGTTGCTGCAGGACTGTGCCTCAAAACTTCTGACACTGGCAGAATTTAATTGGAGGTAAAATTTGATCGCAGATTTTGGCCTAGGATCTTTTAGGATTTGCAAAATTTCTTAAGGCGTCCATTTATAATGGCAGGTTACAGAATAGTCCACACATTCATCCCCAAAGTGAGAATTCTGAGGAGGACAGCAAGGGTGCCATTTAGGGCAGAGTCACAGTAGAGAAAGAGCTCTATAAGAGCTCGTTTATCATATTTGTGTAGGCATAATTTTGCCTTCATTAGACCCTGCTTAAAGCTCACAAAATGCAAAGGAGGAAATGTTTGCAGGTATTTCATTTAGGAATAGCTCTTATATTCCCGTTTACACTAATATACCTTCCAAATGCTGCATTAACTCATCCACCGCTGGGCTGAAGTATGCTTTGTACATTTTGCTGTTTGACACCCTCACAGGTTATAATCTTCCTCAATATCACAAACAGCCAGAGAGAGCAGTATTAGCTTCAGCTCAAGATCCAATCAGACAGACCATTTCCCTTAATCCCTGCTGAGATAACTATCCAAACAGAGGACACTGAATCAGTCTGTGACCTTTGTGTGGGAGTAAAAGTATTCCATACCGCTCCTCACACTGCTCTCTGTGTTTTTATCCTGTCCCTCAGATATAAATGTGTGTTTGTGTTGGCGGAGAGGATAGTGGGGGGTTTATGTGGTGACTGCCCGTCGAGTGTGCCAGTTTCGTATTTAAGACAATGATGTGAGCGCAGGCAGCTCTGCAGGGGGGCACTGCAGGCCAGCCGCGTCACATATGCTACAGTGCTGCCAGGGCGCTGGCAGAAGTGTATTTTTGAGCACGTCTCAACAGGATGGTGCATAGTCAGAGGCTGGAAAACGCTTCAAAGGCAGAAAATAGCCCCTCTCGTGTCGGAAATTGGTGTGATTTCACTCTCCGAGTTTGAACTCTTTAGGGGGGTGTTGAGTGCAGTAAATATTTAGTAACAATCACATGCCCAAAATACAAAAAAGGAAAAGGCGGCTCTTAAAGACACAGGCGGTACGAGGCAGACTGCAAAGCTTTTGCTCAAATGATCCTCGCCGTTTGAGTGTATTGTGGGCATCTAATGCAACTTGCTTATCGAAACCTCTGTTCTCATGATGCATAAAGCATTGTGACTAAAGTACTGTTGCCATATCATTATATGAAGTGCATCATCTATTATCATCAAGTGCATCATCTATTATATTTTGCAATCACTTCTTAAAGGGATAGTTAACCCCAAAATAAAAATCTGTCATCATTTACTCTCCCTCACATCGTTCCAAACCAGTTTAACTTTTCTTTCTTCTGTGGAACACAAAAGAAGATGTACTTAAGAATGTTTCAACATTTTTTCATCCATGCAGTGGAAGTCAATGGGGTCCAAACCAACACTGGACTGCCCTGTTCACTGTAAAAATTAAAATAAAAACACTACTTATGTTTCACAGAAAACATTTTGTAACTACAATGGGAGAATTTTCATTTTGGTGTGAGCTCTTCCTTTAAGAATGTTTGCAAAATAGTTACATTTTTTGGTGAACTGTCCCTTTAAGAGTTGCTTTAACATATTCTGATTTAGATACAGGTGTGTTACTGAATCTGATATCAAATGTTCATCACAAAAAAAAACTCTCCAGCAGTGCTTCTCTGCCCATAACCCATGAAATGATGAAATCTACACCCATCCACAATATTAACCGTTTCATTAGCCTGTGTGTGGTGCACAGCCCTTCCCATAAGAGTGACCTTTTCAATGATGTGGATGGTTACCCCTCCAGCTTTATACATGCCATTAAAGATAAGCCATGTGTGACATTGGACTTATTTTACAGGCATTACAGTGCTTTTGTGGTCCAACGAAAGGAGGCTGCGGTGCCATATGAAACTCACACCACGATTATAACAGAAAATCACACGGCACTCAATCAGCTCGACAAATTCAAGCCAAATCTACTCAGTAAGTGAATCTATTCAGCGATGAGCCGCAATCAGACTCCCACAGAGATGAGAAACGCTTCCATTGAATCTCCCTCGCTGCAGTCACAGCTGAGAACAAATGATTAATTAATACACTAGAAAAATTCCCTACAATATTCTTTCTCCTCCTGAATTATTTCATCCGCCCACCAATTGTGCCCAGTCACTGAGCAAATAGTCGGCGAACATGAATAGGTCATTATGTCTGGCCCTCAGCATGACTCTGAGGCGAATGAAGTTCCTTTTGGACATAAAGGCCTTGTGAATGACGCACAGCTTGTAGAAGCACAAAGAAGAAATCCATATGAATTCATATGAAGACAATGGGAAATCAGCAAAACTACATCCACCTGTGTTTGTAAAATGTGTTTGCATATTGACTTAATACTAAACAGGAGCTTTAATACTTCATCATTTAATCTAATTTAATCTGCAGTGGCACAGGCAACCAAAAGAAACACATTTTGACTATATGTCACAGCATACTTTGGCTTTCTGCAATTATAATGAGGTATTTCTCTCATTTTCACCCAAGGACAAAGACCTAAGGTTGCACGTTTAAGTCATTTTATTAAAATGCAAAATTTAAAAAATGTGATAGTATTGAGTTTAAATCATATACAGCATGTTTGGTGTGAATCTAATTATATGTCCGGTCCAACAATATTCATAAGTAAACCTAAACGGTACACGTTGAAGCAAAATAGCACATTTTGTACAATTGATCTTTGTATTGGATAAAAAAAAATCCAATGAAGTGAATAGAGCAATATATGTATATTAATATATAAGCTATTCACATATTAAAAGAATATATTTAACAATATTTAAAAATACATGTAAAAATATTTTTATATGAAATAGGTTTTAAACGATGAAATACATGAGTTATTTTTAGTTATTTATACATTTTAAAGAAAATATTTAATATTTAAAATATTTAATATATAAATGTTTTATTTTTAATATTTAAATATTTTTTATCATTTAAAAATGCATTTTAAAATAACAGTATATTAAATAAAAATAATTAAATATTTTAAATATTTATATATGAAATTATCGTATATTTAAATATATTTAACATTTAAAAAAACACATTTAAAATATGTAATATATAAATGTATATGTTCTACTTGTATGTCTTTGAAATATATATATATATATTAATATATATTTAATAGTTTAAATATTTAAACTAAAAATCGCAGATGCCCCTTGATTTGATATTCTGTATGTAATAATTATCAGAATACTTTTTAGTTCCACTACAGCACTGTATTGAACACTGCAGCTGAACTTTATGACAGAACTGCAAGAGTGAATGTATTAACCAACTCTTGTACTGATAAGGAGCCTGAAAATGTCTTAAGAAGTCATCTTCTCATGTCTGAACCTAAAGGCTCCTCGGCTTCAGCAGGCTTCCTTCCACTGCTGGTTTGAGAGTGACGATCAAACAGGAATCTCTCTCTGCCACTCTTGCAGTCACTGGGGGAAACTCAGCAATCAAAGAAAGACTTATACCCCCCTTTTGCACTTCCTCATCCCCGTCCCGTCTTATCCTGCGACCCGGCGCTAAAAAGAGTTCAAGTGAAAAACACACAATTAGGTTGAACTTCAGCAGAGACTGATCTGTTAAGTGTCTCTCAGGGGGTGAGTAAAAGGACACCCAGCTCTTCTTAAACCCCCGTTCAGACAGCCTGACTAAATTAGACGAATGTAGACGAGAGACTTGCTTTAAAATGACATTTAGAAGTGCCTATTCGACAGAGACAAATGGATGTGGTGAATATAAGTGTGGAGATATATGCAAATTTTGGTGTAATAATCAGCAGGTGTGTCTTACATCATAGTGTAAATGTTCAGAGTGAATATTGTCCCAGTACTACAGTACCTGCTGTCTTTAAGAAGGAACAGATTGTGGTGAAGAACAATGAAGATTAAAAATAAAATGCTTAAGAAAGATCCCCCCCCCCCAGAAATTTATCAAATTATGTTGGAGAAAATTATTCGAATTCAACACATCTGAGCCAGATGGAGGCAGTGGTCCGTCACAATGTGTTTGACAGCAGGGATGTGATAACTTCCAAGTGCAGTTCAAACAGTTTTGCTGAAGACTTTGATGCAAAGAGAGAAAAGTCTCTTAGAAACCATTTCCTTTTCTGCCAAAGATTCCCTTGTGAACATGCCACCCGAGGACACGAACCGCCTCTATATTTAGAGATTATTGACTCGGTATACAAACAATAATGGGTTTATCTCTTCAAATTGAATGGGCAAGAATATATTTAAAAGAAATGAAGCTGTTTTATGGAACCAAGATAACAGTGGCACCATTCAAACCCTGGTTGTTCACTATAAAGCTGTTTTTGACTGACTGCATATTAATCAATATTGTAATCATATCAAGTCATCTTTTTTCTATTAATACTCTTATTGTATCCTTCTCGTCAGGGACCATTGGCCCCAGCGTTCCCTCTCCGAGTTCTAGAAATTTCCTCCCTTCCATCTGTGAACTGGTTTGTGTGTCAGACAATGTGCAATCTTCAGATTCTAATTAGCTGAAAGTGTGTTCCTGTTGCGTTAGTGACAGAGCTTAGAATATGCTGCATTTGTTGGTTTCTTAACATCAGAGACGTTGTGCAAGTGTTCAGCACAGGCTGACGGAGGAACAAGCAGCCAGATCTGAGATCATTTCTAGCAGTTTAAGAGTTTTATTTGGAAATATGTGTGATGTGTTATTTCATACATATGGTAGTTGATGACAGTTAAAGAAAACGTAATTATACGATAAATAATAAAAAAAAATGACTAAATTAGACGAATGTAGACGAGAGACTTGCTTTAAAATGACATTTAGAAGTGCCTATTCGACAGAGACAAATGGATGTGGTGAATATAAGTGTGGAGATATATGCAAATTTTGGTGTAATAATCAGCAGGTGTGTCTTACATCATAGTGTAAATGTTCAGAGTGAATATTGTCCCAGTACTACAGTACCTGCTGTCGTTAAGAAGGAACAGATTGTGGTGAAGAACAATGAAGATTAAAAATAAAATGCTTAAGAAAGATCCCCCCCCCACAGAAGTTTATCAAATTATGTTGGAGAAAATTATTCGAATTCAACACATCTGAGCCAGATGGAGGCAGTGGTCCGTCACAATGTGTTTGACAGCAGGGATGTGATAACTTCCAAGTGCAGTTCAAACAGTTTTGCTGAAGACTTTGATGCAAAGAGAGAAAAGTCTCTTAGAAACCATTTCCTTTTCTGCCAAAGATTCCCTTGTGAACATGCCACCCGAGGACACGAACCGCCTCTATATTTAGAGATTATTGACTCGGTATACAAACAATAATGGGTTTATCTCTTCAAATTGAATGGGCAAGAATATATTTAAAAGAAATGAAGCTGTTTTATGGAACCAAGATAACAGTGGCACCATTCAAACCCTGGTTGTTCACTATAAAGCTGTTTTTGACTGACTGCATATTAATCAATATTGTAATCATATCAAGTCATCTTTTTTCTATTAATACTCTTATTGTATCCTTCTTGTCAGGGACCATTGGCCCCAGCGTTCCCTCTCCGAGTTCTAGAAATTTCCTCCCTTCCATCTGTGAACTGGTTTGTGTGTCAGACAATGTGCAATCTTCAGATTCTAATTAGCTGAAAGTGTGTTCCTGTTGCGTTAGTGACAGAGCTTAGAATATGCTGCATTTGTTGGTTTCTTAACATCAGAGACGTTGTGCAAGTGTTCAGCACAGGCTGACGGAGGAACAAGCAGCCAGATCTGAGATCATTTCTAGCAGTTTAAGAGTTTTATTTGGAAATATGTGTGATGTGTTATTTCATACATATGGTAGTTGATGACAGTTAAAGAAAACGTAATTATACGATAAAAACATGCTCCGTGTCTTTTTTTCTTTTCTTTCTTTTTTTTTAAAGCTGCTGTTTATAAAGTTTATAAATCTGAAATAATGATTGTTTTCACACAGGATTTTGGAACACTCCCCCCGTCTGCCATTGGTCAGATGCCGATCTGGTTCTGGTATTTCATTTTCTGATCATTTCTGGTTCTGGCATGTACATGTTTTATTTTAGTCATGCCTGAATTGAACATGGGTAAAAAAAAAAAAAAAAAAATAGAGCAAATTACCTAAAATGTACTTTTCAGTTAACTCTGAGAAATCAAAACCCATTCAGATAGTATTGCCTTGGATTACAATGTTATTTTTTTCAAAAATTCAAAAATTGTAACTGAACTAGGTAACGCTTTAGATTACAACCCGCAATGTACTGCGTAAGTAAACAGAATTTACAGCGCAACTTTTTTGTAATTACAGTGTACCTCTTCAGTACCTCAGTGTAGGTATAAGGTAACAATATGCGAAGTGTGGAGAATAAAGGAGTAATAATCTCTAAAATTACAAATGATTTCTACTGTAAATATTTTGAAAGTAAGGGGTACCTATTCTAATATTACAGGGTATGTATGACCTCTTATATTTGCAAGCGATTAAGCAAAAACATACACTGTGTACTTTTTTATAGCCTACACATATAAAACACGCTGGTAATTGTTTCAATCCAAATGCTCGGTTACCCTGTAACTACATGGAACAAGGGGGGAACAAAGCACCCCTTTAATTTACAGCCCACAAATGTTGTATTTACCCTGTAACTACATGGAACAAGGGAGGAACAAGTTGGACTTAAACACAGAACAAGTGTTTATTTGCACAGTAATTACAGAGAAAAATATTGCACTAGTTTTAATTTAATTGTTCGATGGCCAAATTAAACCCTCTACATTTTTTTTGCTATAAAAACACCACAGTATACATCCCCTGAAATACAAATGTTGTATCATGTATTTTTTCTGCGAACAGCTGGAAAGAAGTAAACTTGTTTTAAGCTGCATTGAACCTTGATAGTATATCATGCAAAGTTATTTGGTGATAGTGGTGTTGAGAAGTTGCTGGTGTGAAGCTGCTGAAATCGACGAATAAGCTTTCATAAGGTAAGTAGACTTGTGAATTATAAATCATAGCAGAAACTCATTAACTCATTTCACTAGATGTCCAGTTTTGTTGTTCAGTAATCTCCATCATGTCTGTCCTTTTATAATAGAATGTGTACCCCATGGTTAAAAAATACCTATACGCCTATAATAAAATACCAATATAAAATTATAAAAAGTATATATCGTCTTTCTAAATCATTCCCAAACATAAGATTGTTGTTTAGGCCATACATACCACGTAATATTAGAATAAGTACCTCTTAGTTTCAAAATAATTACAGTATAAATGATTTGTAATTTTACAGGTTGTTACCCCTTTATTCCCCAAACTTCGCATATTATTCCCTAATACCTACACGGAGGTACTGAATAGGTACACTATAATTACAAAAAAGTTACACTGTAACTTCAGTTTACTTACGCAGTTCTTTGCAGGTTGCATATCTGGTTGTTGCCCCCTTATTACCCAAACGTAACACACTGTTCCCTTATACCTACACATACGTTCTTTATAGGTACACTATAATTACAGAAACGTACACCGTAAATTCAGTATACTTAGTTCTTTGCGGGTTGTAATCTAAAGCGTTACCCTGAACTATTATTATTATTGTTATTATTATTATTTAGCAAATATATTTAGTTTATTTTAGCATTTCATTTTTGTAATCCCATCCTGAAAAATTGTTCATTAATTGTATATATTTAAATAAATAACTGTAATAATTAAATAATTGTCTTACACCAGTTTCTGTTTTTTAAGCTAGGATAGCAGAAAGTATCAAAAGACAGTGTCACACTTCAGTTTTATTGACTTCTTTTGAGCCATCTGTGATTTATGAATTTACAGGTATATATTGATATAAGAACTGAGCGAAGATATTCATATATACAGTATTCTATATACAACAACACAGAGCAGTGCTTCTCTGGTTTGTGAACATATGCTGTGCAGAATGAAGGTGTATATCGTAAAAGCATTTTACGAATGTGCATTACTGCAGTTATCAGCACTGTTTGATGTTAATGGTACTCATCTTTGCCTAGCAGCTGACTGCAGTCTTACGGTGTTCCTATAACTCTAATAATGCAAACCCTCTTGGTTTGATGTAATGGAAAAGTCTGCTTCCCTCTATTACAGAGGGTTTAAAGGGGTCATATGATGCAATTTCATTTTTTCCTTTCTCTTTGGAGTGTTACAAGCTCTTGGTGCATAAAGAATATCTGTAAATTTGCAAAGACTAAAGTCTCAAATCCAAAGAGATATTCTTTATAAAAGTTAAGAGTCAGCCACGCCTACCTAAAACGGCTCGTTCGAACACGCCCCCACATATCTACCTCACTATGTGGGAAGATTTGCATAACGCCGCCCAAATGTTCACGCAAAGAAAGAAGGCGCAACTTTTATTCTCGCTGTAGTATTGTTGCTGCCGCCTGTGCTGTGGATCGCCGGATCGGCTTTCACCGTTTTCACCGCTCCTTCGCTGGGACTGCCATTCTCGACCCCGCCGCCTCAGCTCACTCTTGCCCCGTTTCAGCTCACGCTAAGCCGGGGCTTTCACTCACGCTAGGCCGCTGTGTTTTCCATTGTGAAAGCGAAACTACTTTTGTTTGACCTTCCAAAAGAGGACGATATCCGCTTCGTCATGCCTAGAGCTGATCTGTGCTGGTTGCTGAGGGAATACTTCAACTTAGTGCTGTGGATCGCCGGCACATTTTATGGAGGACTGTTTACTGATCCTGGGAGAGTAACGTTAGACTAAAATGCCGGCAGTTCTGACTCACGTAAGTACGTTTTCTTTTATCATTTGCCACTGATGATTCAAACGCGAGTTTTGGGCAGTGT